>NC_059147.1:21605684-21908714 GCF_020740605.2 Lemur catta | reverse complement strand
TGAGTGTGGTGGCACACACCTTTAGTCCCAGCTACTTGGGAGGTTGAGGCAGGAGGATCTCTTGAGCCCAGGAGTTGGAGGTTGCAGTAAGCTATGATGGAGCCACTGCACTCTAACTTGGGCAACAGAGCAAGACCCTGTCTCAAAAAATAAATAAATAAACAAATAAATAGAAAAAAAAATAGAAGTAAAATTTAGCAGTCCTTTATTGTATGAGTGAAATGAAATGGAAAAAGTGAACTATGAGAGAGAGATTCTTTTGGAAAAATCATTTTAGATTGGAATCTATAATATTGCCTAGAAAAGAGAGTCCTCCATTTGGAAATGCCAAATTACAGAGACGTTGGTGAAAAAAAGATTCTAGGCCCTCTTCTATGTAGAACTATTTGAATATTTACTACTGTCTAGTTTTGGAACAAAGAAAGAGCATTACATGGAGTGTCCTTCTCAGTGTAGGACTCACCCCTTTTCCCACTTCCTTTTTAGTAGCATATTGTTCATCTAACTTGTCCATTAACTGCATATTTCAGAGATCATGGATTTCCTTCATAAAGGAACTGGATGGTGTGTCCTATGAGAAAAATACCATTTTAGCCATCCAGTTGTGGATGCATTATATACTAAGATAAGCACATCACATTTTAATTGCTAAAATCTTTAAATGCAGATAAAACCTCAACTCAAAGGATAAAATTTGATAAAAATAAGAGGGTAAAAAAAGTTTTAGCAGTTAAAAAAGTTAGGAATAGAGTAAAAAGCAATATCCCTAATTTTTGTATTTAGCTAAGGTTGAATAGAAACTTCAGGTTGCAGAAGTTTACCTCAGGATGATTCACATCACTTTGAGTCTTCAAGTTAAGGCTGTTGAATTCCAAACCCAGGAATTAAAAAAAGAGAAGGCTTCATTTTTTTTTCCTAAACAGCAGGAAGTTATTTTTCTTGAATTATAAGTTTCTTACAACTTTGTTTCCCATATTCCTTCTCTGTATATTTTGTCTTCCACCCCAGACATCTAAAGAACTCTTTACTTTGGCATTTGTAGGTCTTCTCAGAACAGATTTTAATGAGTGCTAAGCACCAGGTGACTAAAAACTAGTATTCAGAATCAGAATGAATCAATGAATCAGTAAATTGGCAGATCTTGTTTCAAGGCAATTTTGCTATGGTATGCAACAAAGTGGTCTCCTAATAATTTTAGGTTTGAGTATTTATAATGTTATTAAAAAACTACATTAGTCAAAGTTCAGGATTTTTCGAATAGAGGTGTTTTATAATACAAAGCAGTTCTATTTCTTTATATTGTTAAAATAAACTCATTCAGTTGAATTTCAATTTGTAAATAATGGAAAATTGTCATTCACAGTTACTTTGTCTCAGCCTAGTTGATTATGGGGAGAAAATAAGTTCTAAAGGTGGTTTAAACCAAATTATGTTTTAAATTTGGTGTTATATAAATTTCAGGTTGTGTTCTTTATCTTTTTCTGTCTTTTTTACCCCCTTAGCTTCAGAGTTTGGTTGTTCAGGATAAGAAGACTTGTCCCATGTAATCATTTTTTAGTTTTGCTGAACATATTTTATAAATGGCTACCTTTGAGCCATGGATGAAAAGACATTGAGTCTCTTGTTGCCTCAATGGTGAGTTCTGTAAAATGTGCTTACGTAATTGCTCTCTATTGCCCCATTCAGTCTCTTCATTGAAATGAGGGTCACCCAGAAGTTATGTTAGGGGGACCCTGTTCTTTGCTTCAGAGCAGCTCCAGGTCCAAGGTCTAATGCCCAACCATGTAGGAACACTTAACATCCCACTTTGCGGGGCTGGGGTTTTTGTTCAACAGCAGTATTTTTGTGCTCTGGTCATATAAAATGTAAAAATATTAATATTAAGGCAACTTGAAAGAAACTTTCTTCTTACCTGTTTATTCACCATATTCTCTCCCATGATGATATGTTAACATGGAGAGGGCGGTGTGTGTAGTTGTTAAGGGTGTGGACCTTGGAGCAAGACTGCCGAGGTTCATATTCTGACTCTTTTGTTCATTTACTGTGTGACAGCTTAGGTAAATTAATTGACCTCTCTGTGCCTCAGTTTCCTCATCTGTAAAATGCAGTTGATAATAGAACCTACATCTTAGGATTGTGAGAATTAAATGAGTTAATATAAGTAAAGAGCTGAAAATTATGCCTAGCATAAACCATATAAGTTGGTATTATGATTGTTAGAATATAGTTTCTAAGTGTCATTTTTGTTGTGGAAGGGGTTAAAAAGATACTTTTATTCTAAAACAAGGGTCCGCAACCTATGGTGAGTTGTGTAATTATTTCATTATATATACAGTGTATTAATAATAGAAATAAAGTACAAAATACATGTAATACGCTTGAATCGTCCCCAAACCATCTCCCTCCCCTCCCTGGTCCATGGAAAAATTGTCTTCCATGAAAACTGTTCTAAGATCATTAGAGCCAAAGAAAAAGTAGAAAATATATTTTAAATAAAGCAGAATAAACATCAAATGTTGATCTTTTTGTCATTCTGTGTTTGTGGCCATTTTCCTTTGGGTAGTTTCTTGATTTTTTTGATTGTAGGAAGAAAAACAGTGCCAAAGTATCTTTGGGCTGAAAACAAAAATTTGTGCCAGGGCAAGAGCAGCTAATACCAATAGCCATCTCTTTACTAAAGATTGTACAATCTAGGGTGTCTGGTTTTTAAGGCTCAGTTTTCTTATTCTGAGGATGAAGATGAAGCGGAAAAGCTTAGATATAGTTGGTTCCAGGCTGGCTACAATGGAAAAATTACTTCCTGTTGTGTCTGATTTGCAGTGGAAACTGTGTAGTAGGGGGAAATGTGTAGAATTTGTAGTTAGGAAACCTATAATTATCATTTTTACATTTTGTTATATTTCTTTTTATCCTTTTATTCTCATTTCCTCTTTATTTGACAAGGTTATGAAATTTCTATGAAATAATTTTTTACATTATGCTAGTGCCTTTAAACATTATTTAAATGTGAATCTCTGACTTGTTCTGCATATTTTAAGGAAAAGTTGAATATTTATTTGAAGTTGATTTTTCAGGAGAAATCATTCTTTTTGGGTCCTCAAGATATTTTTTGTTTGTTTGTTTCCAAGACAGAGTCTCACTGTGTTGCCCGGGCTAGCGACAGTCTGGCTCACAGCAACCTCAAACTCCTGGGCTCAAGCAATCCTTCTGCCTCAGCCTCCTGAGTAGCTGGAACTACAGGCATGTGCTACCATGCCCAGCTGATTTTTTCTATATATTTTTAGTTGTCCAGCTAATTTCTTTCTATTTTTAGTAGGGACGGGGTCTCGCTCTTGCTCAGGCTGGTCTCGAGCTCCTCAGCTCAAACGATCCACCCCTGCCTTGGCCTCCCAGAGTGCTCGGATTACAGGAGTGAGCCAACATGCCTGACCCCTCAAGATATTTTTAATGGAAAATGTTTGCAAATTGAAAGCAGTTTTTTTCAGATTATAATAAAATTATAGTTTGTTATGTTTATTATAAAAAAGAGGAGACTGTGAAAATATGCTTTATTAATGTTTTGATATATTATTTTCATGTTCTACTTTATATGCTTTAATCCTAAAAAGGAAAATGACAGTTGTTTTCCTATGGATGATATGTGAAACTTAGTTGTCACTGGTTATTTTTTTGGCCCAAATTATTATAGTATCTATAAACTTGTGATCATTTCAAAACCTGGAGATCACAAATCTTAACTAGTTTATAGGATTATGAATTACAGGATTAAGATTAAAGCGGAGTTTTTGTTTTTTATGTTACTAATGTAAAGTTTTAAGGGGCATTAATATTTATGAAGTTGATAGTTTTATCATCTTTTGATCATTCCCCTCATTTTAGCCTTCTTAAAAACACATTCTAATTAAAAAGATAAAAAGATATTAATACTTTGGTATAGAACTAAGGGACGTAGATATATCCTTTACAGGCAAATATGTTTGATCAGTATATTACAAAATCTGAAAGTCTTCAGCTATTGAAATATAAAAGGTTAATTTATTACTTGAAATTTTTGAAATTCTATGGTTCTGTCTTTTCTAAAGAATATATCATTGATATAAATAAATTTTAGTTGTCAATAATTTCTTCAGTTGTGCAAGGCTACCTCTTTGTCAACCTCAGTGTTAGATGTTTACTAAGGTACTTGTGGTAAAATTATCTTAAGTGTCTTCTCAACAGCACTATGTGTCTTAATTCTAACATAATGTATGATGAATTCATAAAGCTAATTCACCTAAAGCTGAATTAACTGTGCCAATCTACCTGTACTATTCAGTTATTGATTTCTTTAAAATGTTCCTTTAGATGAATTTATGAAAATTGTGAATAGAGTATAGTAGGGCTTATGCTTGGGAGTTTGAAGTTGAGCAAAGAGACATGAATATAAGAATGGTTCCTGTCTGGATAATTTAGAAATTTAATCCTTTTTAAAATTCAAAATGATTAGCAATTTTATTTTTTTTGTTAAGAATCATGAAAATGCCCCATTCAAGTACGTATTTTCCCAGTTATTTACATTAGTGCCAAAAATGAATAAACTAATTTTATTCATTTTAGGTTTGTGATGTGTTTTGAATATCTTATATATTTAAAAATAGAAAATTTTATATTTTACATATGTACACACTCTTACTAAATATGAATACAGGAATTAACCAACAAGTTGTAGAATTGTATTTTTACTGGTCAGTGATTTTTGCTGAGTTTCTTTTTCTAAATGTTATAGTGAAACATCTAAAGCAGAAACTGAAATGAAACGGCATTTGCCAAGTGAATAACTTCAATTTACTTCTGGTATTGCAGCACAGTTACATTTTTAACAATGTAATTTTGAGAATACAGGTAAAAGGACTGGAATCCTAAAACTGATTGGTGTGTAGGATGGGGAGAGAAAAAGGAATCAAATTAAATTGAAGGAGGAAAAATGATAAAATGATGTTTGAGTTTATTATTAGAAGAAAATATGCCATTTTGTGTGCAGGATAAGACTACAAGCTTATCAGAATTCTTGAATATAAAGTTTGTATTTTAACCCATTTTCATATTATTATAGAACCATTTTTTCCCCAGATGCTGTTTTCAGCTGTAGCTATTAATGGGCTGAATTTACGCTCCCCCACACACTGGTTGTTCATTAATCTGTTAGCACTTGACTATTTTTTAATAGGTTCAGGAAAATCTGCTACTTGTTAGTTGAAACTGCTAAGAGCTGAAATTGGACTATTCTGTTTGTTTCTAGTATACAGTGGTCTTCCCTTATCCAACAGGCATATGTTCCGAGACCCTCTAGTGGATGGATGCATGAAACTGAGGATAGTACCAAACCCTATATATGTATGTAGTCATGCATTGCTTAACAACAGGGATACATTCTGAGGGCAATTTCATCTTGCCAGCATCATAGAGTATACTTACACGAACCTAGATGATATAGCCTCCTACACACCTAGGCTATATGGTATAGCCTGTTGCTCCCAGGCTACAAACCTGCGCAGTGTGTTACTGTACTGAATACTGTAGGCAGTTGCATCACAATGGTAATGATGTTTGTATATCATTGTGGTACTACCTCACTAGGAGATAGGAATTTTTCAGCTCCATTATAATCTTATGGGACCATTGCTGTATATTAATTTTAATTTATAATATGTAATCAATTATAACTTATATGATTAATTACAGATTTAGAATTATAATACATTATAATTAATTATATTTATAATTAATATAATTATAATTTTGAGACTATCTCAAAAATATATATATTAAATAATTCTATTTATAATTAACATATATATGTTTGTTTTTGAGACAGAGTGTCACTCTGTCACCCAGCTGGAGTGCAGTGGTGCAGTCATAGCTCATTGCAGCCTGAACTGCGGAGCTCAAGTGATCCTCCTGCCTCAGCCTCCCCAGTGGCTTGGACTACAGGTGTGCACCACTATACCTGGATAATTTTTGAATTAATATTTTTTGTAGAGATATAGGGGTCTTACTATGCTTCCCAGGCTGGTGTCAAACTCTGACCTGAAGCAATCCTCCCTCCTCAGCCTCCTAAAGAGCTGGAATTACAGGTGTGAGCTTCTACACCGAGCCTAAATATATTTTTCATATGGAAAACCAAATATCCCAGTACCATTACTGAATATCAGTCATTTCCTCCTACTTGATCTGCAGTGCCAATACTAGGTGCCATATATCAGATTTCTATGTATGCTCCATTATAATCTTATGAGACTACCATCATATATATGGTCTATTGTTGACTAAAAGTTATGTGGAAGATGACTACTATGTTTTTTCCTATGCATACCATACATACATATGATAAAATTTAATTTACAAATTAGGCACAGTAGGAGATTAACAATAATAGCTGATAATACATACAATTACAACAATATACTGTAATAAAAGTTGTATGAATGTGGTCTCTCTCAAAATATCTTATTGTACTGAATTCACCCTTCTTCTTGTGATGATATGAGATGATACAATGCCTACATGATGAGATGCAGTGAGGTGAATGACATAGGCATCATAACGTAGCATTAGGCTACTGTTGACCTTCACTATTCCTGAATTGGTGTAACCATCCCTTACTTGTGGTAAATGGCTATCGGCACTCATTTCAGAGGATCCCTTGCTGAAATCTTCTGGTGCAGCATGTTGCCATCAGTTGGAACATGTTTTCCGTTCATGTCTTCCACCCACACATTTAATGCCTTTTTCATCTTAACTAAGCACTTATCACACACTGGCTGTAAATTTTGCAGTTTGAGATGTGACAGCAAAACCAGCAGGAATTTCTTTTTTCTTCTTCACAATTTCACAGAAAAAAGATTCATTCTTATTGTATATTTTAGCAGCCACAGCGTAAATTTTTTTCTTTCCAAGATAAGAACTTTCACCTTTTCGCTTAAACAGAGCTTCTCTTTGACATATCCAAATTGCCAGTGTCACTGTATATTAAGTAAAATAAGGGTTACTTGAACACAAACACTGAGATACATCATTCGATCTGATAACCCTAATAGCTACTAAGTGACTAAAGGGTGGGTAAGGGATGATTCATGACCAGGGCAGGATCGGTCTAGACTGCCCTGGGATGGCAAGAGATATCACTCTATTCAGAATGGCATGCAATTTAAAACTTATGAGTTGTTTAAATCTGGAATTTACCCGTGGTTGACTGTGGTAATTGAAACTGCAGAAAGTGAAACTGGATAAGTTGATTTCATTTTGAGAAAATTTACTTTTGACTTTAATAGGCTGACTTACAATTTATGATAACCAACAGGTAAGATTAGATTATAGGAGAGTGGGCAAGTGGATAGTACACTAGTATTCTATGCTTTGCTCAGAGTTTTGTAGACAACTTCAATATATGTTATTTAATCTTTTTGACACCTAGGAGGTACAATTATCACCCACATGTTATTGGTAATAAAGTTCAAATCCCAAATGAAGTGACTTGCCCAATTTGACACTGTTAGTCAATGGTAGAGTTAGGTTTTCTTTAAAAAGAAAATAAAGTATTTTGATTTCAATCTCTTCTTTTTACTCTAATTGCAGCCAAGATAGTTTATTTGCTGAGTGTCTACAGATATAATGGTAAAAGATGTAAATGTGATTCCTTCCCTAACTGAAGTTACCTTCTAGTTAGGGAGACAGACTAAGAAATAATCAGTTAAAAAACAGGATGTTAGGTGCTGTGAAAAGGGAAGTACAGGTTGATGAGGTGGGAAATAACAAGGGTGCATATGTGCTAAGTGATCAGGAAGGGCTTTTGATAGGAGGTGGCATCCAAACTCAGTCCTGAAATCATAAAAATTAGTCATATAGAGATGAAAAGGGCAGTGTTGGAGGGGGAGTGTCCCAGGTAGAGGGGAGAATATCATGTTGGAAGATTTGGAGATAAGTGAGAACTTGATGTGTTGAAGAATTGAACGAAATTCAGTATGGCCGGATTATAGGGCTAGAGATCAGGGAAGAGGGGAGGGTAAAGGAAGGAAAAATGTATCTGTGAAAGATGTGATAAACCAAAGTGGATATGATAAGGGCTTGAATTAGTGACAGCAGGGATGGGGAAAAGAGGACAGCAAGTATCACAAGAAGGTGAATAAATGTGTTAGAAATACTATAGCCAACAAATGATATTTTATATAGTTATTACATATACCTTTGTTTTTTGTGCACAGTAAAGGACACATGATCCTAAAAGTTGAAAACAGGTAACAATGCACACTATTCATCCTGGTGAACCTTGGAGATCAGTATTGGCTATCTGATTCTTTTGCTACCAGTCCTAGCCTAACTTCTCTACTCTGGGTTGTTGTGGTTAACTTTTCTCCAGAGAATTCTAAAGAGGGTCTTGGACCTAAAATAAATAAAGGGTAGATAATAAGTGAGGCTTACCCTTGCTAGAACTTAATAACTTCTGTTGTCTAGAGAAGAAGGTATTAGGGAAAAGCTAGGGGAAGAGTAGGTATGGAGGTGTGGAAGTTATGATTTGTTGCTATAATGGTAATTATTGGTTTAACTTTTATCCATATGTTTAAGTCATTAATACACTGAATATTAAGATATTTGGGAAGGTGACCATTTATTCAATATGTATTCTGTTTCCAGTGCTCAAAGTATAAAAAGGCTCACCATTGTTAATAGGGGAGACAGGAACATAATTTCATCATGGTTTGGTAATTGCTACTTTAAAATAATTGTTTCATGCTAAAAATAAAGCAGCAGAAGATAATGAGTTCAGCTTGGGGTATGTTAAAATTGAGATGCTTGTGGGGTATTGAGCACCTACTGTGCACAAAGCATTAATCTAGGTGCTGGCGATACAAAAGTAAAGAAAATAAAGTCCCTGCTCTTGCCAGTTTATATTCTCTGGTGGTTAGAAACAGACAACAAACAAATAATTATAAAATGTTGGCCAGCTGTGGCAGCTCACGCCTGTAATCTCAGCACTTTGGAAGGCTGAGGTGTTTGAGGCCAGATGTTTGAGATGGTCTTGGGCAACATAGTGAGACCTTTTCTCTAAAAAAAAAAAAATTTTCTTTAAATTATCCCATTGTCGTGGCAAACATGCCTATAGTCCCAGCTACTTAGGAGACTAAAGTGGAAGGATCACTTGAAGCTAGGAGTTGGAGGTTGCAGTGAGCTATAATCACTCCACTGCACTCCGGCCTGGGTGACAGAGTGAGACTCCATCTCAAAAAAAAAAAAAGTCAGGGAGTGAGAATAGGCAAATTTACTGAGAGAGAAAGTAAATTAGTGGTTGCCGGGGATTCGAGGTTGGGGGAGTGGAGAATGATTTCTAATGGGGATGGCTTTTCTTTTGGGGGTGATGAAAATGTCCTGGAATTAGATAGTATTGATGACTACACAAGTTTGTGAATATACTAAAATCCACTGATTTGTACACTTTAAAAGGTAAACTTTATGTTATGCAAATTATTTCCCAATAAAAAATGTCAGGGAGTGAAAAAAAACAAAGCAGGATTAGTGGGGATAAGAAAGTGATAGGGGATGCTATTTTGTAAAGCATTATTGTTGTGCTGCCTTGAGTGGTGCCTCATTTGGACAGAGACTTGAAGTGAAGGAGTAAGCAATGGAGATATCTGGGGAACGAATTTTCCAGATGAAGGAACGGCAAGTAAAGAGATCTTGAGGTTGTGAAGGTGCTTGGCATATTCAAGAAATAGCAAGGAGGCCAGAATAACTGGAGCAGAATGGGTAAGGAGGAGAGAGTTGTAGGAGCTAACGTGGGAGAGATTACTAGGGTGCTAGATCATGTAAGGACTTTGAGTGTTATGCTGAGATGGGTGCTGAGGAGTGATATCTTCTGAATTAGGCTTTAAATGGATTATTCTGGCTACAGTGTAGATGATAAACTGTAAGAGTAAAAAGGAAATCAATTAGGAGGCAATTGAAGAAGTCCAGGTGAAACAATTAGATCAGGATGGTAGTAATGGAGGTAGTAAGAAGTGGTGGAATTCTGGATCAGGAGAGAAGAATGAGAAAGAAGTAGGTTGACGATTTATTTCTCTAAGAATAAACAAAATATTTAAGGGGCATGAAGAGAGGAGTAGACTAAAGAAAAACCAACGAAGGAAGAAAAGAAACAGAAGGTAGCAGAGAGAGGAGTTTCCTGAAAGCAGGAGCAGTCATTCGTGTCTGAAGTTGGAAATAAATCAACTAGGAGTTTACTGGTAACTGGGCAATTTGAATGGAGTGGTGGGAACAGAAGCCAAGTAGTAGCTGGTTGGGTAATAAATGTGAATGGAGAAAGTGGAGGCAGCTAGGAAGAAAACTGCTGTACGAAGGGTGGTTGTGAAAGGAAAGACGGGCAGTGGGGTGTGGAAGCTAGAAAGAGATACAGATAGAAATAGGACTGCTTTGTGGAATGAGGGAGTTGAAGATAAAGGACAGGAATAATTAATAGAAGAAAAGTTTTGAAGGAGCAATGAAGAAAAAGGGACCTAATACAGGGTTGCTTCTCTTTTTGAGCCCAAAGGGACAGAGGTAAGGATAATTTGTATCTGGGAAAGGAGGTATGGGAAATTCATACCCTATATCCTGTTTTCTCTGTGGAGATGAATAGTCATTTGCCAAGAATGATAGATACAGGTTAGTGGCCTCAAGAGAGTATTTGTGAGGAATTAGGGAATAAAGCTGATGATAAATACTTTTTAACAAAAGAATCCTGAGCTACTTTGAGGAAGATCATGAATTCATACTGGTACTCGTCTGCATGTTTTTATTTTCTCCATCAAAATTTAGAAGCTATTTTGTACAGGAATGTTGAAGGTGGGTGGTTAGGGTCTTTCAGGATTGGGCATGATTAACAGGATGAATATGATAGAAAAATATTAATAATAGGGGTGGTGTAAAGGAATTCTTTAAGATACAAGCTCAAGTTTCATCTTTTCCTTAAAGTTATTCCCCATTGGTCTTTTTCTTTTTCATTTTGTACTACTTTTCCCTGCTACTGCTGTCTTATGTTTAATCTATTACAATTAAAAATACATATACACACACATTTATATGTTTTTTTAAAAAATATGGAAAAGTACAAAACAAAGACATATCTCATGCAGTGCTGCCATATTTAGATAGGACCACTGTTAATATGCTGGTCATTATTCTTTCAGACATCTCTGTGTGTGTATATACATCTGCTTATACTTTTCTGCGTAAATGGGATTATATAATACATGTTTTATCTGCTTACTGATTTACTAAATATACAGATCTATTATAATTTGGAATAGTTGTAAAGCATTATGTTGTGTAAATAACAAAATTTACTTAATTAGCCAATCCTTTGGTAATGAATCATTATTTTTATTGTATATTTTAACCTTTATTATACATCATTGTAAAGAACATAGCACAAACCGTTTTTTCTTCATACTAATTTCCTGTGAAGAATAATAGCCAATACTTATGTAGAGCCTTCTATAATGATGAGCATCATTCTAAGCACTTAAATTTGTCTTTTGTTTCTAAATTTCTTCTGCTATATTCTACACCCAGATCATCCTATAATCTATAGTGTTGTGGTTAAGTGCATAAGCTTTGGAGTCAGGACAGATCTGGATTAAAATCCTTGCTCTGCAACTTCCTTTAGTTGTATTAGTTTAAGTATCAGCTTTCCAGTCCATTAAATAAAGAACATTTAAAACATAAGACTTTTTTTCATTGGGAGAATTTTGTAACTGAGATGAAATGATTCTTTAAAAATTTTGTTTAGCTAATGAAAATCCTTCATGGTGCCGTTTAATGTTATTGTCCTTTTCTAGGTTAAGGGAAAGTAGAGAAATCTCAATTATCATCTTTTGTTTAATAATCCTTCATAAATGGAATACTATGCTTTATTATAAATGATGTATTCAAAGAATATTTAATGATAGAAGAAAATGTCCATGATTGCATGCTAAATTTTTTAAAGGCAAATATAAAACTATGATCCCAGTTTTATTAAAAAAAAAAAGACTAATAGAAAATAGACTAATGTTAGAATGGTGATCTGTGGAAATTGGAATTTGAAGTGGCTTTATTTTCTGCCTTATACTTAAAAAAAGTATTTCCAGACTGGACATGGTGGCTCACACCTGTAATCCCAGTACTTTGGGAGACCAAGTCAAGAAGACTGCTTGAGGCCAGGAGTTCAAGACCAGCCTGAGCAACATAGTGAGACCTCATCTCTACAAAAAATAGAAAAATTAGCCAGGCATGGTGGCATGTGCCTGTAGACCAGCCCAGGCAATAGTGCGAGATTTTGTCTCAAAAAATTTCCAAATTTTCCGTAATGATATATTACCTTTACACCTCCTTTAAATCCTTTATACATCCTTTTTGTCCATTACTTTTATAACCTAATAAATCATAAATATTAAAATTTGAATCTTCATGTAGTAGAACATTGTAACTAACACTGAAACTTTTATGATTACTTTTTTTTTCCCCCCGCCCAAGAGATAGGGTCTCATTCTGTTACCCAGACTGGAGTGCAGTGGCACGATCATAGCTCACTGCAGCCTCGAACTCAGCTCAATCAAGTGATCCTCCTGCCTCAGCCTCTTGAGTACTAGGATTATAGGCCTGTGCCACCACACCTGGCTAACTTTTTTTATTTTTTGTAGAGACAGATTCTCACTATGTTGCCTAGGCTGGTCTTGAACTCCTGGCCTCAAGCAGTCTTCCTGCCTTGGTCTCCCAAAGTACTGGGATTACAGGTGCGAGCCACCATGCTTGGCCTGATTCCATCTTCTAATTTTTTCTCATAGATTTTGATTTTATATTTATGGCATCCTCTAAGTTCTCTTCAAGTTTTTCATTCATATCATGCATTGCAGGAGTTACAACAGAACACATTTCTCTATTGAGGTCTGATTCTATGAGATATATATATGCATATATATATATATAAAAAATTCTAAAATTATTGTTTCCTTCATATATATTCTAAAAAAACTTGAGATTTGAACAATTTGCACGTCAGTATTACTATGTGCAGCAGCTTTTGGTGGTGGAAAAACCTACCAGTTACAAATTTCCAACAACATTAATATTATATTAATTATACTTAATTATATAATTAATTTTAATAGCTGACATTTGTTTAATTCTTCCTAAGAGCCTGGTTCAGTGGATTTTTGGATTACCACATTTAATCCTCAGAACAACCACATGAAGTGTAGATAGCATCATTACTTCTATTTTACAGAGAGTAAAACAGCCTAAAAGCAACTTGTCCAGGGATACATAGTATCAAGCAGTGGAGTTGAGCTTCAGGTTGAAACAATTTGGTACCAGAACCACATACACACCCCAACTCCCTGCTCCTCCCTACTATGATAAATTTATCTCTCCTGGTTGGGTGAGATTTGCTGATATAATGTATATTTAAAGTGTCTAGCGTTGCACTTCGTCCCTAGTAGGTACTCAAGTGGATTTTCTTTCCTGGTAGGAAGAGTGATCCCATTGAATTAGGTGGCATATTCCACCTGGTGTTCAAATAAGGAATTATCTTTTTAAAAATTTTTATTGAGCTGTACTTTACATAAATCAACCATTTTAGAGTAAACAATTCACAGTGTTGTGCCTCTCTCTATTTATCTAAATCCATAACATTTTCATTACCCCAAAAGGGAAATCCTGTACCCATCTGCATTCTCTGCCTGATTCCCCTGCTCCACCCCTAGTTCCTGGCATCCACTAATCTGTATTTTATCACTGTGGATTTACCTATTATATTTCATATAAGTGAAATCATACAATATGTGACCTTTTTTTTTTTTTGGTCTGGCTTCTTTCACTTAGTATAATGTTTTGAGGTTTATCCGCCTTGTAGCATGTATTAATACTTCATTTATTTTTATAAGTGAATACTCTTCCATGGTATGGATACCACAGTTTGTTTACACATTAATCCATATCCATTGGTGGACATTTGGGTTGTTTCCACCTTTTGGCTATTGTAAATAGTGCTGGTGTTCACATGTTTAAGCACATGTGTACCAGTATTTGAGTATCAATTTTCAATTCTTTTGAGTCTAAGAAGTTGGAGCTTTGGTGTTTTTTTTGTTTGTTTGTTTAAGGAAAGTGGCATTTATTGGAGTCTTTAAAATTCTGTAAAAATATTAATAAAAAAAGAATGGAAAAGTAGTATATTGTAAAGAGTATGACTGTATGTTTATATTGTAGCATTTTGCATGGAGCCTTACACATGGCTTGGTGCTTAGTAAATGTTAATTGAACTGTTTGATTTTGAGAAACTTCTTTCTAATTCTGATTTTGCTATCAACTATCTGATTTTGGGCAAATTCTCAATCTCTGGTCTTCAGTTTTTATATCTGTAAAATGAGGAAATAGACTAAGTAAACTCTTGAAGAGCCTGACTGTTAAGTTCTCTGAAAGTCTATTCCCTTTTTTCTTTTAATAGGAAGTGTTTTTGTACTGCATCTTTATTTTATCCTCTGAAAGATAGGTTCTTACCAGCCTTGGCTATTGTAGGCAGATTTTTTTCTCATTAAATTGCTTCTGGAGAGGGATGTATGATCAAGAAAGTTGAGACCACTTACTGTTGCAGTTTTTAAGCTCTTGCAAGATTTCTTCAGGAAAAACTCACCTTTTGTCTTCCCCTCCCATTCTATAAAAAGACCTCAATCTTGAAACTCCTAGTGCAGGGATTGAAAACTCAGATCCCTATAAGGCACAGTGTAATACAGATCTGTGAAATTGGCCGAATGGTGCTTTTGGTATCTGGAGAGCACACTGAAAAGAGGCAGCTCCAGTTTTCCTTGTGGGAATATAGATTTAGTGTTGCCAGATTTTGTGGTTTATGAAGAGAAGCCAAAAGTCTGGAACTTTTATGTAAATTTGATTTTTAAATATTGACAACTAATTCAAAATGTTTTAAAACACTGTGCAGGCTAAATGGACCACTTCTGCAGTCCAGGTAGATACTGTAGAAAGTACAAGACCTGTAGAAAGGAAAGCTGTGTATTTTGAAGTAAAATTAAGCATGAGGTATTTACCTGATTGCCTTTGTAATAAAAGAAATACTGCCTGTGGAATATCTCAGTAACACCTCTTCATTGCGTGTGATTTTGAGGGCAGGAATTAAGGCTTTCATTTATGTTAGTAGCTCCAATTGATACATTAATAATAGTTTTAGGTGTGTTGTAGTGCTCGCAATTCTATAAAGTAGATAGGTATTGCCACCATATTATAAACTGAGACTTACTGTGGTAAGTAACTTGCCAAGGTCACACAAAAAATAAGTGATAGAACTATAATGAAAGCCCAGTTCAGCTTTGCTCTTTCATTATGACATGCCTACCTCTTATTTATTGAAAACAATAAACCGTTGATATACAAGGATCATCTGCTTTGTATGATTGTAGACATTTCTAAGGAAGCTTGTGACTTTCTCCATTTTGCCTTATGTCCGTTCATGCACAAAAAGAGATTACAATAATATTTGAAGTGCCTACTAATCATCTGCTATATATAGTTATGACTTTGACTTTCTGATCAATCCAAATGAGAATTTATGTGCATTTGTTTAATAACAGTGACAACCTCTAGTACTAAAACTTTTATCCCCTGAGTCTTAATCCCTTAATTCTTTCATATGATATAATTGGTCCTTTAAACATTAATGGGTAAAGAAGGATTTCTTAAATGCCTTTTAAGCATCTGCTTCTAGAGCATAGCCACTGGCAAATAGAAATAACTGAATTCTCTTCTAGAGCACAGTAAATCTATCCCACTAAAGTGTCTCAACTTTTTTACCTCTTCATCTTGAAAATTTATTTTGGTCTTCTCATTCTCTCTTTTCCTCTTCTCTCATGTCAGTGGAAGAAATTCCCAATCTCTTTTCTGTGGCAGCTTCATTCTCCTGACTTATTTCTGTGACATACTTTTTCTTTCTTTTATATTTTCCTACTCTCCTTTTTCATTATTCCTTTTCATGTGTTTGTTTTCTTCATACTAGTAGTTGTCAAACTGCTTTTAAGTATCATTTCTGTAGAGGTACCTCTATATTTGAGGTACCTCTAATTTCAAAAATGGCCCTGGTACTTAAAAAGAACATTAGAAAACTAATTCATTTTGGTAGTGTAATCCTGTAACAGTGCTCTAGAAAAACTGCATATACAGGTTGAATATCTCTTATCTGAAATGCTTGCTACCAGAAGTCTTTCAGATTTCGGATTTTTGGAATATTTGCATTAAACCTAAATTCCCAACTGGAAAATCTGAAATGCAAAGTGTTCCAGTGAGCATTTCATTTGAGTGTCATGTCAGTACTCAAAAAGTTTTAGATTTTGGAGCATTTCACATTTCAGATTTTCATATTTGAGAAACTCAGCCTGTATTCATTACTATGCTAATCTCCTTTTCTTCATCCAGTTGTCCCTTAACCCTTTGTTTAGTGTGCATTCTCTAGGAAATTCACTTATGATTTCATAATTGTCAAATCTGATGGCATTTTTTAAAAATTAAACTTCTTCTGTATGCTCTCTTTTGGATCTTCAAGCTTTTCCTCATTACTGGCCATTTTCCTTATACTGTACAGCCTATGCAATTTCTTCCACACAATCAAATAAACCCTTTATGGCCCTGTCTCCTTAAGTATCCTTTTCCTTTTCTTTGTAAGGATTTTGTGGAATAGTAGTCTGTATTATGCCTTACCTTGCATTTACTTTCTCACTTCCATTTAGACTTCAACTCTTTGCCTCTGGCTTCTGTCCCCGTCACTCCCTTGATAACTTCTTTGGCAAAAGTATCAAGAAGTACCCTTTGGTGCGGTGGCTAACACTTGTAATCCTAGCACTCTGGGAGGCCAAGGTGGGAGGATCACTTGAGGTCGGGAGTTGAAGACCAGCCTGAGCAAGAGCGAGACCCAATCTGTACTAAAAATAGAAAAAATTAGCCGGGCATGGTGGCTCACACCTGTAGTCCCAGCTACTTGGGAGACTGAGGCAAGAGGATCACTTGAACCCAGGAGTTTGAGGTTGCTGTGAGCTAGGCTGATGCCGCAGCACTCTAATCTGGACCACAGAACAAGACTCTATCTCAAAAAAAGAAAAAAAGTACCTTTTGCCATATCAAATAAATGCTTTCTTTCAAGTTCTTCCTTACTTGAACTAAATGAGACATTTGCACTTTTGTCAGTTTGCTCCCAAGACTCTGTTCTTTTTTTGACACTATACTCTCCAAAGGAGACTCCTTTGACTCTTGTTTTTTCTAGCTTCTTTCCTGGCTTTTTTTCCCCATTCTGATACGCCTGCCTCTTTTTCTTTATATGGTCTGTCAGCAACTTTATATATTCCCACAGAGTATATTTCCTTCTTCATTCGTGTACTTATCAAATGATTGCCTATTTGTGTCAGACATTGTACTATCTATTATTGCTGAGGAGACAATGTGAATGAAACTGACACAGCCACTACCCTCATGATGTGTAATAGTCTAAGTAAACTGGCAATTGTCAAACAATGTGTGGTAAGTATTCTGGTAGGGAAATACATAGGAGAGATAGCTAAGATTGGAGTGGGCTGGGCTGGGTGGCTCATGCCTGTAATCCCAGCACTTTGGGAGGCCCGGGTGGGAATCTTGCTTGAGGCCTGGAGTTTGAGACCAGCCTGGCTACGTAGTGAGACCCTGTCTCTACCAAAAAAAAAAATATATATATATTGGCCAGGTGTAGCCACTCATACCTAGTACTTGGGAAGCTGAGGCAGGAGAATAGCTTGAGCCCATGAGTTCAAGGTGACAGTGAGCTTTGATTACACCACTGCATTCCAGCCTGAGTAACAGAGCGAGACCCCATCTCTAAGAAAACAAAACAAAAAATTTGGAGTGGTCAGGAAAAGCTTATGGGAAGAAGTAACAGTTGATAGAGGTTGTGAGAAGGTCACAGGCAGAGGTTTCCGGCAGAAACAATGGCATTTGCAAAGAAATAAAGGTAAGGTAGTAATGGCTGAAGGTTTGAAAAATCATTGTATCTTGATGAAAATGTGTAAGGAAAGAGGAGAATGGAGAGAAGTAGGGCTGCAGAGTCATAAAGTAGGCACTCATAAATATCATTCAACAAATATTTAATTAGCTCTGTTATTTTATAGCTCTACTGCCACATAATCATACGTTTCAATAGCCTAGTTTTCATTACTGCTGCTATGAACAGTCAAAACTAGGCTTTAGAAGGTATCTGAGTCTATATTTGCTTATTGCCATTGACCAGTGTGTGATAGGTTTGTGCTGGCTATCTTACTAAATCTGATTCAGATGGCACCTTTTCAAAGAGTCTTATTGATTACTCAAAACCCTGGCTTCCTGTCTCTGGTCTTTAATTATAATCATTGTCAATATTGTACAGCTTATTTTTATTCTTTAAATGTTTCATATATGTGTATGTGTACATATATGTGTATATATGTACATGTGTATATATACCAATATTATATAGGATATATTATATTAATGTAATATATAAGAATATATATATATACACATATACATATATATCCTTATTCCAGCTAGATTTTCAGTTCTTTGAGGGCAGGAACTACTGCATCTTTAAATTTCTTTTTAAATTCTCCTTTGTGCCTAGAGTATAAAGAATACGGTCGTATATGTATGGAGAATTTTTGTTCTTGTACAAGATTAAGGCTCATTTTTGTAAGCTTCAAAGGGCTTAACCCAACGTTTTTTTTGTTTTGTTTTTGTTTTTTGGTTTTTTGTTTTGTTTTGTTTTTGCCAAATCCTAACCACTAGACCACCAGGGATCAATGTTTGTTACATGGGGCACATACAATATTTATCGAACATTAAATTAAGTAATCTGAAAATTCTTCAAATCTATTAGAAGTTGTCAAGTAGAACATAGTAATATTAATTCTTCATCCTTTCTGAGCAAAGAACATATCGATAGGGGTTAAAATGGCAATAGAATAACTTCTCCTTTCAGCCAAGGTATATTCACAGAGAGACTAGATTTACACTCTTGCCTGAAACAACTAAAAAGCCAGATGAAATGTATGAAACAATTGTTCTCTTTACATTTAACATCAGGCAATGAAGAAAAATGATCCATGAGAGAGAAAACAAATGAGATGAGCCCTACAAGTGCCCTGGCTGGTGGAGAAAGTTCCCAGGTTATGGTGCAGAAAGGGAGAACCCATGCAGAGCCCAACAGTCTCCTTAAGTTGAGGTGGTAGAGCTAGAAGTCTCCGGGCACAGTACTAGAGTACCAAGATGGCTAGAGTTCTCAGGGCAGAGTACTGGAGAGAAGGGAGATCTGTAGAGGATCTCCTTCGAGTGTTTAGTTGAGTAGTGATCATTGGGTGCATATGGGGAATAAAGGCTGGGGAATAAACTGCCTGAGAGGATTAGAGGGAACAATGCCCAGAGCTCACAAAGGGCTGGATTATGAGGCTTCTTTGCGCCAGCCAGAGTAGAAAACCTCTTATTTCATTCTATAGCAAGTACAATGTTGCCTCTTCACTGCTGATATATTTATTTATTACCTCTTTTATTTATTAGCAGTGTCTCTGAAATAATATGAATATTAGAAATTTTCCTGAAGCTTATTTTATAACTTAGAATTATTGCCCAGTAGCTTTCCTTAATATTTTGATAACTTCATCAACAAACATTGATTGTCTGTTCAGAGAAGACATGACATAGTTTCTGCCCATGAAGGATTTTCAACTCAATTGGAGAAATAGGAAATAGACATAAAGATTATGTGTAACAATCTGAGGGGTGTCAAAGAAATGGTACATATGGGAAATTAATATGTTATATTCAATGAAATGTTTGATATTAAGTTTATGTACATTATTCAACTTTTAAAAAATTTGCATAGAAAAATATGAAAAGGAGGCATAAATATATTAGTGTTTTTATTATTTAGTGGTGAGATTGTGAGCAAGCTTAATTTTTATTTCTTACATGTCTGTATTTTTAAAAGCAAGGAATAACTCTAAATAAATTAATCTAGTTCTAGGACAGATTTGGTATTAAAAAAAAGTAAAGGAGGAAATGTGCCCAGCAGCATGAATTGCTAGACCTCTGTCCTGTTGATGTATTCATTTGGATGTCCCATCAGCACCTCAAATTTATCATTTAAAACTGAATTCTCAAGGCCAGGTTTGGTAGATCATGCCTATAATCCCAGAACTTTGGGAGGCCGAGGCAGGAGGATTGCTTGAGCCCGGGAGTTGGAGACCAGTCTGGGCAGCATAGTGAGATCCTGTCTCTAAAAAATAAAAAAAAAATAATAATAATAAAAAAACCTGAATTGTCATGTTTTCAGATTTACTTTTAACTCCCATATTCTGTATCATGGGAAGTGGTACCACCTTCCATCAGTTTTCCCAAGCCAGAATTCCTATGAACTACTTGGAACTCTTTTATTTTTCTTTTCCCTCCCTGTCCCTCTGCAGCCAGTCATCCCATTCAAATTATCTGTTTCCTAAAGATCTTTAAATTCATATCCTATTCACCATACTCACTGGTACTTCCTTGGTTCAGGACTTCAGTATTTCTTGCTTAGGCCATTATTGCAAAAACCTTTTTATCTCCACCTCTAGGACCTAATCTATCTACATGAACCTGGTAGGATGATCTTCCTCAAATATAAGTCTGAGCTTATCATTTCTTTGTGTGAAACTTTCAAAGGCTCCCTATGTGCTTGAGGGATAAAATCCTTATTGCTTAGCATGATATTACAAGGACTTTCATAATCTGGCCTCACCCTCCCTTTAATAGCTTCATCTTGAGTTATTCCTTGGAACTCCCATGTTCTAATTTAATTACTTGAAAAACTGAAATAAAATAACTCTTTTTGTTCAGGTTTGCTTTTACAGTTTCTCCTCCCTTTTTCCAAATCTGTCTGCTAAATACTTACTTCAGTATTCAAGATTGACTTTAGGTATCAAATCCTCTGTGAAGCCCTCTCTGATCCTCCGCAGATAACGTTAAGGGTTCCTTCTTCTCCAGTTGCATAACATTCCATACTTTTACTAAAACACATGCCGCATTACTTTAAACTTGACTCATTTTATTTTCTGTAGACTGTGATCTTAAGAGTGATTTTCTTTTATATTTGTGTCCCCAGTTCAGTAAAGGAGCTAAATAAATGTTGAGTGAATGTTTAATTACCGTTCTATCAAGTTGAAGGTGATAGTGAAGATGAGATGGCATAGCCAAAAATACTGAGTCTGTGAGTGTGACCAATAAGATGTCAAACAAGTAAATATGATCAAGAGTTAACTCATCATGTAGTTTTTAACCAAGACTCTGCTACCTTTCTCTACCAAAGTATTTGGTTTTGTTTGATTGATTGATTTTAAGAGGAAACTGTGGCAAAAGTGGGAAGGAGAACAATGTAGATTGTTTTTTGATGGCCAGATAATCAAACATGAAGACATGAAATAAGTTTGTTTCCTTTGATATATTAATTTCTTTGCAAATTGAAATTTTAACACGTAAAACAATTTAATACCAGTAACAGATGAATTTTTGGAATCCTTAGTAATTAACTATTAAATTTTTAATGAAACATGTACCTTTATGTGCTTTTTGGAATGATCTTGAACTTATAAAAGAATTGTGAGTATAGTGGAAAGTACTTTTTTCTTTTTTTCTGAATCAATTAACATCAGTACATTTTTTCCATCTCATCCTTAGATCCCATTCAGGTTTTGCAAATTGTCCCAGTAACGTCCTTTATAGCAAAAGGATCCAGTTTAGAATTATATGTCCATTTAGTTGTCATGTCTCTTTAGTTTCCTTCAGTCTGAAATAGTTCCTTGGGCTTTCCTGGACTTTCGTGGTTTTCATACTGTGATTATAAACCAGTTGTTTTGTAGAATGTCTCTATTTTTGGGTTTGTATACTTCCTCATAATTACATTCAAATTATGCATCTTTTGCAGGAAAATCATAGAAATGATGTGTCCTTATTTTGTCCTATCAGGTAGCTTATAATTTTGATTTGTGTCATCACTGCTGATACTTTGATCACTTGATTTAGGTGGTGTCTGTCAGACTTCACTTTGAAGTTACCCCTTTTCTCCTTTTGTAATTAATAAGTATTTTGTGGCATTGTACTTTAAAACTATATATTAATAAATATCCCATTTCTCATTAAACTTTCAATTTATTCATTACTGTTTTATGTCAGTGTGGGTTTCTATATTTTCAGTAGATTATAATCTGTTACTATTATTCTTTATATGTTCGTAGTGTCTTATATTTGTCCAGTGGGAACCCCTTCAGGCTGGCTTCTCTTTCCTTTTGATATGTCCCCATAATTCATTGAATACTTCCCTACCTTTAGCAAAACAATACATTCCAGGTTCATCTTGTACTTTTCCTGTCCCAGCCCTGATACTACCTGTTTCTCCAAGAAACTCTGATTACTTTTGGTGGAGAATAGTATTTAGAAACCAAAATATGGCTACTTGTTGTGTTCATTTTGCATGAGCCTGCTTTTGAGGTTTTGCTGCTCCTAGGACCTTTCAGAGAACAGAGCTAGGGAATATGTGTATCTTTGTATACACGGACACATACATTATACATTTATGTCTAAATTTTTCTATCTATACATACTGACTGTCAGGAGTTTACACCGCTATCTCCAATTGCAATGCAATACCATAGGGTTTCTTCTCCTTTTATCTCTTTCCATGTTTGTAATGCCCTTGTTTGACAGTAAGAAACTTGATTTCCTTTAATCTTAATATATTTACTTATTTGATCAATCTCCCTTTGTATAACCAATTTTCCATTGCCACCACTTCCCTCTTTCTGACACATTAATGCCCTAATTACCGAACTGGAACTCCCACATCTTGCCACCTACGTAGATGCTCTAGACACCCAGAGTTGTCCTCCTGCTCACTTGTGGACACCCTCCTCACTCTACTTGGGTTCTTACTTCACACATTGGACAGCCCTGCTAGGCAGATAGACTGCTGTCTTCCTCTCCTGCTAGGATTTTGATACCCTGCCTAAAGCTACGCTTTGCTCCTGCTCCCCTGACCCCCGTGGATGTCTTCCTTACCCCATATGAACTCCAACACCCCATGGTGGGCTGCCCATCCATGGAAATGTCCTCTTCTCCCTGTTAGTCTCTGACTTTCCCACACTAAGCAGCCCTTGTACATAGATGCCCTCCTTTTCTTGTTCAGGCTCCGTGGTCTCACATGAATGCCCTCCTGGACCTTCTTGGATTAGAACTCCCTGTGCTGGGCTCCCCCACTCCTCCCAAGTGGGCACATTCTTCATACCTGCAGGGTAACCTTTGATACCCAGCCTTAGGCAGTCCTTCCATGTGGATATCCTCCTTACTGCTTAGGTCCTGATACCCTCTGTTGGATGCCTCCTGTATAGACACCCTCCTTACCTTGCTCTGGCTCTGACATCCTATCCTGGACTATCCCTGCTTCATCCTGCACGTACCCTCCTCATTCTGCTCAGGCTTTTACTCCCTGGGCTGGGCAATCCACCCATATGCAGATTCTCACTTTGCTTGGGTTCCAACCTCCTGCACTGGACTCTCCCCTTGTATATCAGTCTTCCTTCTTGTGTGGATGCTCTCCTCATCCCACTTCTTTGGGCTCCAACATCCCAAGTTGAGCCATTCCTCCTGCACAGACATATTCTTCACCCTACAGGGGCTCTGACACACTAGGCTGTCCTACACAGACACTTTCGTCATGTTGCTTGGATTCCGCACCTGGAATATCTCTTCTCCCTACCACCTGCTCCTCCTTTATGCCTCCTCGTTCTGCTTAAGCTCTAAAACCCCTTACCAGGCCTCTTCCAATTCTCCATAGATACCTTCCTCATCCCCCAGACTTCTGAACACCCTGCGCTGAGCCCTCATCACCATTCTTCGACTCTGTCCTGACTCCATAGTTCTTAAAGCTCTATTGAAGAAGTACTCTTGTAAGATCTCTGAAAATTATAGATAAGGTCATAAATGTTTCACTCAGTGGTACATGGATCCCCTATGACTGGAGAGTTTTGTTCCTTCTAGGGCAAACATAAGTAATTTCTTCAGAAAATAACATGAAGAAATTAAAAATGTAGATAATCACAATAAGTTGACTAGTATATATATTCCATTCTGTCTTTGTAAGAAGTTATTTAGAAAATAACTAAGCTAAGAAGTTATTAAGAAAATAATTATGAAGTGTTTAAGTGAAAAGTAATACCTAGTGGAAAAGTATATGGAGAGATATGTGTGTGTGTGTGTGTGTGTGTGTGTGTGTGTGTGTATACATATATGTATATATATTTTTTTGAGTCAGGGTCTCACTCTGTCACCCAGTCTGGAGTGTAGTGGTGCGATCATAGCTCACTACAACCCCAAACTCTTGGGCTCAAGCAATCCTCCTGCCTCAACCTCCCGAGTAGCTGGAACTACAGATGCATACCACCATGCCTGGCTAATTTTTTCACATTTTGTAGATATGAGGTCTCACTAAGTTGCCCAGGATGGTCTCGGACTTCCAAACTGCTAGGATTACAGGCATGAGCCGCTGTGCCCAGCCTATGGTATGCTATATTAAAATGTCTGTGGAAGTCAAGTTAGTTTTCTTATTCCCTAAACTGTTTATTACTTAAAATTACCTTGGAACACTAGATTGTTTTAGGAAAACAGTAATAGAATACAATCTGGAGGAAGCGATATGAATATAAGTAAATATGTGACAGCAGACTAGTAAATTGGCTTAAACTTAGAAATTGAGAAAAAAATTTTAAAACAGAGCATCACCTACCAGTATTCTTGGACTCCATAATCTTGTAGAAACCAAATATCCAGTGGACCTGCAGCCAGTACATTTTTCCAGTGGAGATGCCAAGTATGATGACTGTCAAGCCTAAAGTGTTTTTAACAAAATGAATGCTGTCTCTCTTTAATGCAGAACTATGTTGGCACGCTGGATATGCCAGGCACTTTGTTTTAGAGTGTCTGACTTAAAACCATAGCTTTGGGATTTACCAGCTTATTGAAATAGTGGAGAGATGCAAGAGTATGGCAATTAGTTCCCAATTTTTGGAAAGTTTTTTTTTTTTTAACTCTTTCAGATGCCTAGAGTAGCTTCACATTTAGAATTTTTTAACAAAAGATAAAATCTAATATTTAAAGCAAGATAAAAATGTTTACAAATGGATTTTTCAGCACTGTAGTGTTTGCATCTGATTATTAGGAACCATACATTATTTGAGTAACTAATATCTGTTCTGAGCATTAGTTTACTTTTTGTTACATTTTTAAAGCATTCCCAACACAAAGTAACATTGTTATTACCACAAATATTTCCATTTAACCGCTTGCTTGACAATTGAACAGAAACATCTAATTTAACATCTTTCCCCCACTTTTTATTATTCATCTCTGCATAGATGTAAGTCAGTAGTATTAGCTGTATACAACTTTATTACCTATTAATAAAAGTAAATATGATCACCTTGAGAAAAGTCATAAAGTAGATAGGCCCTGTAACAATTTTGGTCTTTACTGTCTGACCTCAAAGCAATTGAGTACCAAATGCCAGCTCTCAGGTTAACAAGAGTGAAGTGGGGATGAAAATTACAAAAAGGAATAGTAGCTTACAGAGTCCTTTTTAACCAAGCATCTTATTTAAGCCTTATAGCAACTCTGTGAGGCTATACACTATCCATATATAGCCCTAATTTTATTGTATTCATTTATTTCATTTGATTATATATTTTAGTATTAATAAAAAGAATACGCATGAACCCACTGTACAGCTCAACTTTTTTTTTTGCCCTCTGTTGCCCTGGCTAGAGTGCCTAGCTTGCAGCAACCTCAAAACTCCTGAGCTCAAGGGATCTTTCTGCCTCAGCCTCCCAAGTAGCTGGAACTACAGGTGCGCCACCATGCCCAGCTAATTTTTTTCTGTTTTTAGCAGAGATGGGTTCTCGCTCTTGTTCAGGCTGGTCTTGAACTCCTGACGGCAAGTGATCCGCCCGCCTCAGCCTCCCAGAGTGCTGGGATTACAAGCATGAGCCACCACACCCAGCATAGCCCAATTTACTTTTGTTCCTCCTTTGTCCTATCTCCTCATCTCCCATCAAAGGAAACCACTGTCCTAAAACTATCATTTTCTTTTGTTTTATCACACATTTTTATTTTTTCTTTTTATTATAATACAAGTCTTGCATTGTTTATTGGTGAAACCTACCTCATAGAATTGTTTTGAAATTAAATGAGAAAAAAATATGTAAGAAGTTTTGCACGGTACCTGGCTCCCTAGAATGCTCAATGAATGGTAACTGTAATTGTGTTATTAATGTTGTTATTTTGCTGAGAGAGAGCAAGAAAAACATGTCTTTTCTCAGCTGTTTTATCCCTGCTCTCTTCTGGGGGAAAGTGAGGAAGTATGGGATTTGAGATCTTTTCATCTCTTCCTGGAACAAGCAATAACAGAATGAAGGAGAAGACTGGGATTTGGGAGATCAGTAGTTGGGGCACAGAGTGCCCAACTGAGAAGAATAAGAAATAAGTTGCACTATTAAGTTACCAATTTTTCTCTTCTCTCTCACTGTCCTTCATCTCAGGATAGGATTTCTGTCTACTCTGAGCTTGATGCACTGTAGTGAAATTCTTCCACCTCCTTATAGACAGTGTTGAAGAATAAAGGGTTGAATTAACCCAGAAATAATCAGTGACATAAATGGATCAATCAGAGTTTCCAGAATGACCAAGCAAACAAACCAGCCAGTCAGCCCATTTTTACGTTGTTTGCCTTTCCACCCTACTTTGGGAAGCATTAGTTTCTTTTCAGTCTGAAAATCATGATTTCATTCCATCATTTCCTCCTTCCAGTTGCCCTAGGTTCTAAGCTATTGTACCAACATAAGACTAATTCTTGATTTTTCTGAGCCTGCTTCCCTTTTTGCTTAACTTCTTTTCTCACGTATTCATATTAATAACTTGCATTAATAGAGTTATTATATCACACACTTACCCTAATTCTACTACATGGGTACTTAAGCAGTATGCTTATATTGGGACTTTGATCAACTAAAATTCATAATGAAGCATTATGTGAATTGACTACACATATTACACAAATTATTAGCATTAATAGAAAAAATATATGAGAAACAATCACCCTCATCTTGGTACACTGAGGAGAGAATTCCCCAGAAAACGAAAGTAAAATCACTTCTATGTTAAATTAAAAAACAGAAAGAGAGTGAGCACATGTAAGTGCATTACATAAGAGCAGTTTTTACCAGCTGTTACATTAATACTTATTAAATTCCACCTTTTTTTTTTTTTGAGACAGAGTCTCACTCTGTTGCCCGGGCTAGAGTGAGTGCCGTGGCGTCAGCCTAGCTCACAGCAACCTCAAACACCTGGGCTTAAGTGATCCTTCTGCCTCAGCCTCCCAAGTAGCTAGGACTACAGGCATGTGCCACCATGCCCGGCTAATTTTTTTCTATGTATATTTTTAGTTGTCCAGATAATTTCTTTCTATTTTTAGTAGAGGTGGGGGTCTCACTCTTGCTCAGGCTGGTCTCGAACTCCTGAGCTCAAATGATCCACCCGCCTCGGCCTCCCAGAGTGCTAGGATTACAGGCGTGAACCACCGCACCCGGCCAAATTCCACCTTATTCTTTTGGGTAGATATTCCAGTCTTTCGTGATTTGTGATGCCTTATGACACAGTATACGCCTCTTAAGCCCGTCATTTGCAAATTCAATATCTTTGTTCAAGTAATTGGTATAATAACCATCTTCCTCCAGGTTGAACCTATACATTTGTGGGTGCTGTTGCTTAGAAATCATCTATTTTATAAAGTTACGTTTCCTCATCTTGGTCACGAGAACTTTTAAAGATTTTTACCACATATTTTATTGAATTTAGGGTAATTATGCCTGCAGCATTTTCCTGATCCTCCAGTACAAGAGCCTTAACAAATTAGTTTGCAGCTTGGCCCTCTTCATAATTTTGCTTTTCATATAGAAGCTATTTGAAGAGATATTTTTGTCCATGTAGTTTATCAGGAATATTGTTAGATACCCTGCTTGCTCTTTTGTAAATCTCACTCATGTTTGTTCTATTTTTCTTCTCTCTCCCTTTTCTAAAAAACACTTTTATTGACATATAATTTACATACCATAAAGTGCACCCATTTAAATGATACAATTCAATGGTTGTTAGTATATATACAGAGCTGTGTAACCATGACTGTTAACTAATTTCAGAACATTTTTACCACCCCCAAAAGAAATCTTATACCCATTCTCTCCTCCCCCTCTTAATCTAAAAGTAATTTTTCTTTTGTTTTTAAGAAAGTCTTTCCTCAGAAGCAGCCTTTCCATTGTCGATTTCCCATTCTTTCTTCATATTCTGTGTGTGTAAACCTAGAGTTTCATTCCTCCCTTATCTATCTGAACTAATTCAAAAGACAGCAAAAGAAAGATAGATATTGTGGCATAACATGAAATATCTGGCACTTATTTAGGAGTGTCTGTCATTTTCATAGATTTAAGGTACCTGTGCTCTTGTTCAGGAGCTCCTTCATTGGCTAATGGAGACTGTAAAAGCATTTAATTTAGATTGAATTTAGGACTGAATGACAATAGCATTAATAGCATAATTTATATTCGTTTAATCTTTAGGTATCTGATGGGAAGCAGATTTAAGAGAAAGGCTAGTGTATGTGGTCAGGTTGTACAGTTATAGCTTGGAGGGAGTATCTTTAAACTATCCGGGTAAAAGAAGAGTTTAAATGAAGATTTAAGTCTTAGAGAGGTTATTTAAAATACAAAACCAACCCAGTTCTGTATGAAATAAAAGCCTGTGCTGGTATCGACTGTATTAACTGCTACTTCTCTTGGATAGATAAGATAAAACTTCTGGCAGGACTTTTTAAGTTTCCTGACACTTGAGTCATTTAATCAGAATACACCTTTGATGAGAAAAATCCATGCTCCCTGCACCCTCCACTTGACCTTGCACTTTACTTGTGTTTTAGGGGGCAGAATTTGGAGAGGGCTAGAATGTAACATGTTCTGTTTTTAGTTACTTTCCAATGTACTGTTTTGTAATAGTGGTTTTATATCTCTAACAAAGACTCAACTTTTACCATTCTTTGGGAAAGGTGGAGTGTTTCAGTCTACAAGATTTTGTTTTGATTTAATTAATTTATTTTAAAAATTGGAGAAATGGAGAAACAGTCCTAACTGGTGAAGTGCTTTTAGTGACTGGTTTATTGCTAGGAAAAGTTTTTTTTCCGTGACATAAATCATAAATGTATTTTGGTAGATCCCTTTATCTTAGCTATGTTTTATTTTCAAATTTCCTTTTTGTTTGGACAGAAATCTTTTATATCTAAGGAACTCTTGTTTTCAACATGGATTGAGAAAGATAATTGTGTTAAAATGAATATTTAGTGATAATATCATTTCTGTTTTAATTAGATTCTCCCTATCTCCATTCCCCCATATTGTTCAGAAGATGGAAGTAATTTTCTTAAGACTTTTAGCAACATTTTAACAAGCTGAAAATTTTCAGTCAGGGCATATCATATTCAGACAGATGCCAAATTTGCCAAATGCTTTGAGGATGAACATTTCAAGTGTTACGTAATAGAGTTTTTCAAAAGAAACTTTTAAGTTTATTATTTACTGTGAATGAAGATCATTTAAGAGTACAACTTCTAATTTTAGCTTTCTTTCATGACCTTCCTTAGCCCCATCCACATCAAAGTTAGGATACATACTTTAGTGATTAACTAGGAGGATCAAAGTATTTATGAATCCAGTAAGCAGTTAACTAAAAGTATTGTCTGTTACCAAGGATAAAATGTCTTATGGTGCTACTTTTGTTTGTTAAATCACTCATGCAGATAATTGATAATCTTCTTTAATTGTTGGAATATTAGATTTTTTTGACTACTAGGCAAGTCCCTTATACTTTGTGCCTCAATTCTTTTGAAAATAGACATATGCTTTTAATTGGTCTTTTGAAGTTCCTTCTAACATTGGTTCTACTACCTTTAGAGGATATTTTGAGAATTACTTCTGTTCAAAAATCATATAATTTATTAACTACAAATGATAAGTCTAATTTTATGGACAATTAAAATATTATAAAATACTTTTAAAAGATATGGGATTCTTTAATCTGGCATACAGAAGTAATGGTAACCTAATAGAGGCATTTATGCTTTCTGATTTAAGAGTATCCTATACTTGTGCCTTTTCACAGTTAGAGATGCTCAGAGAGTATTTCCTTGGGCCATGACATTCCTTTTTTAGTTTCTTTAGGAGGGGAAAATGAATTATTATAGTATTGAATTAAAATATTTGCTAAAGGGTATTGGGTAAAAGAGCAGGACTAGACTAATGGACTAATTGGAGAAGGCAATTTAAAGCCGATATACACTAGCATATTGCTATCTGATATATAAAGGATGGTAAGTTATGCTTGTACTATTGCAAAGGAAGATATTGGACCATCTTAGGTTATTTGACATTTCTTCTATTTTATCTAGTTTTATCCAGTTTGAAATTTTAATGACTTTTTCTAGAGACGATCTTGAAGATAAGGAATAAAGCCAAGAAGAAAACAGGGAGCAAAACTAATGGAAAATTCATTCTTCAGTTCAATAAAATTATATAATAAAAGAAAAAATATTTGCTAATATCTCTTTACAACATTAATTATATAGGACTAATTTTTGTGAATAATATAGTTTTCCTCATAAGAAGTCATTTTGTGCACATATAATTAGGTTGTTGACTATTTTCTTTTAAAATTTTTTTCTCTTCTCCTTCCCCCCCACAGAATCTGTCTATGATCTTCTCCCAAAGGAGTTACAGTTACCTCCATCTAGAGAAACATCTGTAGCATCAATGAGTCAGACAAGTGGTGGTGAGGCAGGCTCGCCTCCTCCAGCTGTAGTTGCTGCTGGTATGCATTTCATTTTACTTTTATTAAAGAAAACTAAGGGCCAACTTGAAATCTGGCCAACATGAACAGTGCTGGCAACATTCATATTAAAAAGAGTGTGATTTGAGGGTTTTTAAAAGAGGTTTTCAACTATATACTTTTAGCCTCAAATTTTTTCAATATAATTTTCTTGATGCTATTTCTTAAAGTTTCACATTGGCACATCTATAAGTGGCATCTCCTAAAATGGACCTTCTTTTTAAATATGGGAATCAGTTTTAAGTTTTTTGTTGACTGCACATAAAAAAGTTAAATACAAAGCTGTGAATAGAAAATTATATTTGAGTTTCTATTTGACAATTATTTTTACAGATTTGTTCAAAGGAAAAAGTATTTTATATGATCTGAAAAAGGACTAAAGCACTCAAGTTTCTTTTACATTTGTAGCATGTTACTGTCAACTTTTTCTTACATTTAAAAATATATGTGACTTTTCATACTTAAATTCATTGAAAGTAATGGATGATTTGAATATAATATTTATATAAAGATATTTTATTATATCAATGAAAAAGTACAAACAGTAATGTTTGAAATTTATCAAATTTATTTTTACTGAGCTCTCAAATCATACACTTTATTGATTAAAATTTTTATTTTGAATTAGAATAAGAGATGGACAGAAAAGCTAGTAGAAAAAAGTCTTGATTGGTGATAAATTAGTATGAATGCTTTCTGTAATATTTATTTGCCCAACTGTAATTCTTTTTTTAGTTGGGTTTATTGACTACTAAGTGTGTTTGCACTTATTTTTTTTCTGAAGTTTATCTAATTAAAGGTTTCTTGCCCAATACAATACCTCTCGTCTTTTAAAATGGAATTTAAAGTTCATCACACCATTGTTTTAGGGGAATTTTTTTAGTTTCAAAAAGACAACGGTGAAGTGGAAGATTATGATTTAAATGAGAATATTGGTACTATAATATAACTTTAGATATTTTTCTCATATGCATTAACTTATGTACCATTAGCCTTGTATACCAATCTTTCCTGAGCCATATAGTGCATTATGAAGCGTTCCTGGTTGAAGGCAGGAAAACTTCAAATATGGCAAAGAAACTTACCAGCTGTGCTCACTGTTCATGTGTTGCCAGGTATTTTCTAACAGTTTCTGTGGATTTAATTGTGAATTAGTGAATTTTTAATAATCAAATTGATAGGGTGACCTGGTTCACTGTATATCCATCTACTGGGGTTCTGAAATGGCTCTAATTATTTTTTTGGAATTTTAAGTTTTAAATCTAGTTTAAAAATTGTATCAGATAATAAAATATGAGAAAGATAAAATAATTTTATGAAATATTTCACTTTAAATCCACAGGTAAAAATTGACTAACTGATTTCTTTTGTATCTTTTGAGGTTGTTTTTTAAAGACAAGTTGAATCTGTATAGAACTAAAAGTCTGCTTCTTCTGTGCTTTTTAACATCTGTTGACAGTAAATCCAGTTCCTTTTTAAAAGCTGAAAAAATGTTAGCTAGGTTTAGAAAAAGAATAATAAGTCTTCTTGTTAAGCAATATCACACCCAATTTCAGAAAATTTTTCTTTTTTCTTTTCTTTTTTTCACCTTTTAGTCCAACTTAAGCCTTGTAAGAAAATGTTATATATGAATAATAAAAGTTCTTAAATTTGGGTCGCTGCATCTCCCCACCCCCACCATATATATGATAAAATCTTCTCCAGTCACATTAGATTGAAAACTATGAGTTAAAAAATGATGAAAATAAAAGATTTAATCAAAGGAATTATTCTAAAGTAATACATTCTTACTGTCTTGAAATAAATGACATTGTAAAGATGGTGAAAAAAATAAGGAGATAATTGCGATAGTTTTCTTATAGTCACACACAGAAAGTTTCTATGATCTAAAACCAAGTCATTTGTAATTTTTTTTACATCAATTTACTTTTAGTAAGCAACATAATTTATTCTAGGATTCTGATGTCTTACTGGAAGAAAGAATCCTTTATACTTTATACCTTACTTAGCATTATAGATAAGAGTTCAAATTACATAATTATTGTAGGGAAATCAGTTAGTATATATCATTAGAGTAACATTTCGTAGCATTTTTATTTAACATATCAATATCCTTAGCAATATAATTGTCAAAGAGAGAGATTTGAAGTATATTACCAAGTTACTCAATGTTTTTCTAGCCAAAAGACTAGATGTATAGGGAAAGGCACGTTAATTTAGACTTGTATGAGTTTTTAAAAAATCTATAGCATTTAAAAAATAAATGAAATGTATAAAAATGATGACTCTTGATGTAGTTAATTCTTCAGAGTATTGAAGGAGCTGGATTGGCTGCTATCAGGTATGAGGGCCTGGTGGAAACAGACTTCTAGTTCTGCCATAAAGGTTTGTGTTTCATGAATTTTAAATCAATTTAAATTTTAAAATTTAGAGGCTGGGCATATGGGTATTCACAGACATTCTTTGTTATTTAAACATTTAAAATGTGTTTCTCAGATTCACCAATCTAGATTTTTGTTTTCTCCTCACATATTACTGAAAGAATAAGTTGACATGGTGCTGCTAATCCACAATCTAGAATGTTGGGTAAAAGAGTCTCTCTCAACCATTTTTCTGCTTCTGCGGTATTCACATTTTTGTGCACTCCATCAAATAACATCCCTTTATCCTATGAATCCTAGGGTGGGGTCAAGGAAGAGGAGCTTCCTTACAATTCCACTCCCCTTCATGGGGCCATGTGTCAGAATCTGGGAGGTGAAGTTAAGAGTCACCAACTATTTGTTCTCCCCATTTTTAAGAATTTTGTTTTTTTAACTTTTCAATTTTTTAGTTGTTTTTATTTTTTAGAGGCAGAGCCTCACTCTGTCACCCAGGCTGGAGTGTAGTGGTGTGATCATTCCTCAAACTCCTGGGCTCAAGCAGTCCTCCTGCCTCAGCCTCCAAATAGCTGGGACTGCAGACAATGCACCATCACACTCAGCTATGTTTTTTATTTTTTGTAGAGATGATGTCTTGCTGTGTTGCCAGGCTGGTCTTGAACTTCTGGCCTCAAGTGATCCTCCCACCTTAGCCTCCCAAAGTGCTGGGGTTCCAGGGGTGAGCCATCGCACCTGGCCAAGAATTCTGTTTTTGTCCCAGTGGAAAGATAGTTAAGAGTTTGAAGTTCAATATAAACTTTCTGAAACAGTATTTTAGGTTCTCAGTAGTGAAGTTCAATATAAACTTTCTGAAACAGTATTTTAGGTTCTCAGTAGTTAGGACAGAGGCCATGTTCCTAAAATAAAAAGGTTATCCAAATGAACTAATGGTATATTTTGGCAAAATGAGTTGATCAAGAATAAAAGTACATCATGAAAGAATTCTTTTTGTTTTTGTTTTTTTTGGAGAATCCTATAGGTTATAGGTTATAAAGAACTAAAATGTAGGTATTATTTAGAAGAATTAAATAAAACAAACAGTTATACCAGAATTTGGGGCTTTTAAAAAGAGATATAAGGCCAGGTGCAGTAGCTCATGCCTGTAATCCTAGCACTCTGAGAGGCTGAGGCAGGAGGATCACTTGAGCCCAGGAGTTTGAGGTTGCTGTGAACTAGGCTGATGCACCCTAGCCCGGGCAACAGAGCAAGAGTCTGTCTCAAGAATAAATAAAAAAATAAAAAAAGATATGGAAAGTTTCTTATTTTTTTTAATAACAGCTTTATTGAGACATAATTCACATGCTGTTCAGTCAAGTACTATTTTTAATCTACTTATATGTTTATGGTTTATCCGTAGATTCCTTAATTTATTTGAAATGGGAAGTCTTTCATGGAAGTAAACAATTATTTTCTTGTTCTATCCTCTGCTTGTCTTCATTTGGGGATGAAGTTGTTAGTTATTAGTTTATATCAAAATGTGATATTTTGCTAAGGGTACTATTTCAAGTTTCTTTGAAAATTTTTATTCTAATTCTGAACTAAACATTAAGTTAATCAAAATTAAGGTTTTATAGTCAGCCAGAGAATCCTAATAACTAGTTAATAATTCTTTTTTGTTTATTTTCACAAAATTGATTTTTTACTTTCAATAATTATATATTAATATTCCTTTCAGAAGTAACATAGTCTCAGTAACACTAATACCTTTTAGCAGTTTTAACATGTATAGATAATATATGGTCATAAAGCATGCACAATAGAAATTTCTGTTGGATATCTCCACTTACTGGAGATTAAGTTAATCAAAATTAAGGTTTTATAGTCAGCCAGAGAATCCTAATAACTAGTTAATAATTCTTTTTTGTTTATTTTCACAAAATTGATTTTTTACTTTCAATAATTATATATTAATATTCCTTTCAGAAGTAACATAGTCTCAGTAACACTAATACCTTTTAGCAGTTTTAACATGTATAGATAATATATGGTCATAAAGCATGCACAATAGAAATTTCTGTTGGATATCTCCACTTACTGGATCACTGTAGGTTTTTAGGGCCATAATTTAAGTTCATAAATTTACATTAAGTGATCCATGCAATAATCTTTTCTTTTGGAAGCGCATTACTGAAAGTGCTTTGAATTCTATGCCGTGGTGATTAATAAATCTCAAGTGTGTAACAGGTATTTTCTACCCAGTTGAAAGAACTTGAGTGCTATTTACACTGTAGCAGAGGACATTAGAGAACTAAGTTAATGACCTATAATCAAAGAACTTCTATGTTTTAATTCATTCCAGATCTCTTAATTACCTAAATTAAAACCATAGGAGGCCAGGTATGGTAGCTCATGCCTGTGATCCCAGCACTTTGGGAGGCTGAGGCAGGAGGATTGCTTGAGGCCAGGAGTTCAAGACCAGCCTGGGCAACACAGCAAGACCCCATCTCTACAAAAATTTTAAAAAATATTATGTGGGTGTGGTGGCCTGTGCCTGTAGTCACAGCTACTCGGGAGGCTGAAGTGGATCACTTCAGCCCAGGAGTTTGAGGTTATAGTGAGCTATGATTACTCTACTGCACTCCAGCCTGGGCTACAGAGCAAGACCCTGTCTCAAAAAAAAAAAACAAAAACAACCACAAAAATAGGAATTTCTATACCATCTATAACAACAAAGCTATACAAAAAATAAGGTAAAGAAAACATATTATCATTTTTGGGTTCCCACTATGTGATAGGAATTGTTAGACAATTTGCATACCATCATATCTTAGTCATTCTAGCCACAAAGTTACCTTTCTTCTTTCCTACAGGAGTCTTAGTTGTCTTAGTTCTTTACTCCTTGCCGTTGTACTTTAGAGAATTTGGCATTGTGTGCTTTCTCTTCAATTAGGGAAACACAAGATCCTGGACTAGGCAGTGTATAGGCTATTGAGTAGAAAAAGCTATACCTCTTCTGTGTAAGTGTAGGATCTGCAAAATGGGAATATGATTTCTAGAAGCATATTAATTCTTAATGAAAGTGATTCACAGCAACAGAATTTTATATCCCATTGAATTTATTATAATTTATTGACTTGCATTAGAAAGTATTTACAGTTATGTAATTTGGATTTTCTTGAGTTAACTAAATTTGAGGACCAAATTTGCCTTTGTTCTTCTAGATTAATGAGATTAACATATTTCAGAATTTTTGCTACTTAATGTAGTATACCATTTATGATATTGAACCTGAAGCCTATTAACAGGAAAGGTAACTCACCTATATATTGTTGTGAGCTAAAATGTTGTGAATTGATCTTGGCTATTCCGTATGGTCATTCTTACTTTTCCTAGAAAACTGGAACCACTTCCAGAAGAAAGTCCGATCCTAGTTATAAACATGTTGCAAGTAGGTTTAAAAATCCCTGCTCCTCCTTCTATTTTATTATACTGAAATTAAATCCAAATACATAAACTTATACAGATAGGTAGTATATATGTATAGATAGACTTATTCTAAATTTTGCATTATTAGAATGAAAAGTATAAGCAAACTTGCTATAATCATTAATTCAGAAACAACTGCTAATTCAAGAAACTATCCACATTATAAATTGTCATTGACAAAAAGTGAACTTGGTCTTTTATTGCTTTATTCCTTAAATATTTCCCTTTTATCATCCTCTTAATTTTTAGGAATAACTTTTGTAAACTAGTATGATTTAGTCAGTTTCTGGTGAATAAGTACATTTTTATATTACCTGTCTATAGAACAGCATTTTAAAACTGTTCACAGATTCCCAATCATTCATAGGCTAAATACTTACATAAGATAGATACAATTTCTATTTTTATGTGTTTTATACAATTTTACCTAAGAAATTAATGTGCAGATGTGTATATAGTTTTATTTCTTTCTGCTAATTTTTCTCACATATGAGATTAATGTGGATTTGGGGATCATAAAGACTTAATTTGAATCTGATTGCTATCATATCATTTCTATCATATAGACAGACTCTTGGAAAAGTGAAATAAATTTCCAATAATAGGCTGGGTGCGGTGGCTCACGCCTGTAATCCTAGCACTCTGGGAGGCCGAGGCGGGTGGATCGTTTGAGCTCAGGAGTTCGAGACCAGCCTGAGCAAGAGTGAGAACCCCGTCTCTACTAAAAAAAGAAAGGAATTAGCTGGACAACTAAAAAATATATAGAGAAATTAGCTGGGCATGGTGGCACATGCCTGTAGTCCCAGCTACTCGGGAGGCTGAGGCAGTAGGATCGCTTAAGCCCAGGAGTTTGAGGTTGCTGTGAGCTAGGCTGACACCACGGCACTCTAGCCTGGGCAACAGAGTGAGACTCTGTCCCAAAAAAAAAAAAAAAAATTTTTTTTCTAATAATATTACCCCTGTAATTAGACAATACTACCAGCTTCTTCTTAAGATTCTTATGAAGATTAATATGTAAAATACCTAATAAACCTGACAATTAATGATTATTCAGTAACCATTGACCTCCCTCCCATGTAGAGTTTCTAACTACATTTATTAGTAAGGTTTAAAAAGAAGTCTTTTCTTTATAACAATCAGTTTTTGAACTTTATTTTCATTTTTTTCTTTCTGTTCTCTTCCAACCAGGATCAGATGTTTTATACACAGTAGCATACCTAATTCAAAAGTAGAAATTGGTATTTTTTTAAGCGGAGGATAAGGAAGTATGTGGGAGTCAGTATGTCCTGAAAAATGAAAGGATTCTTTTGTTGCTGAAATACAGGTATTTCTTACAGCTTGAGTGTATCCATTCAAAACATACCTTCTTCTACTCTTTAAGAGAGTTTGGGGAAGGGAACAGCCTATAAAACACCTGAAAGAGACCATTCTGACTTGTGGATTAGATTGCATTTGTAAACAGGAGAACAAATTGGTGAATATGAGTTAAAATCTTTGGATCAGAAATTTCCCCACATGCATTTATTGGATGCTAACAATTCAATTTTTAAAGTTTATTTAAAACATTGCTTATTTTAGCATGTAAACTTATGTTGGGAGGGAAAAGTACAAATGGGAAATTGAAACTGTTTTAAATATGTAAATTAAATGATCAACCCTACAATTTTTGTTTTTTGGGTTTTTTGTAAGTAATCTGGATTGCTTATTTTATATGCTGGGATGCTAGTTGTTTTTTCTATTAATACACTTAACTTGCATTCTAGCTTCGCCATTCAGAGACAGGCATCGTGTGGTGGGTTGTGTGACAGTGTCTGTCAATAGTGAAGACAAATAGTGCCAGAGACACTTAACCCATCCAATCTCACCCAGGGTATAGGTCGGTCTCGTTTTCAGACTTCTTCATAAGTCTTTCTTTCTTTCTTTCTTTCTTTCCTCCTTCCTTCCTTCCTTCCTTTCTTTTTTTGTTTCTAAATAGTGGATTGATACTGATTGAAACTAAACCTTTTTGTAAAGTTTTAAACTTTACATTAATATTATAAGAAGAAGAAGAAGAAAAGTAGAAAATGAAGGTTGGCATGTAAGGTGTTGACAAAGCAGGTTTGCAGCCACTTTGTGTGTTCTAGATATTTCAGTCTCTTGGCGACATGAATGTTGGCCTTACAATTTTTTCTCTGAATATCTTTCTTCTTTGATTTGAAAATGGGTCCTTGTATCTGATGACTTTTATCATATAAGATGTTTAGAGTTGAAGTCATTGTTACACTAAGAAAAATATAATACTTAAAAATAGGGCCGGACGTGGTGGCTCATGCCTGTAATCCTAGCACTCTGGGAGGCTGAGGCGAGTGGATTGTTTGAGCTCAGGAGTTCCAGACCAGCCTGAGCAAGAGCGAGACCCCGTCTCTACTAAAAAAAAAAAAATAGAAAAAAATTAGCTGGACAACTAAAAAAATATATATATTAAAAAAAATTAGCCAAGCATGGTGGCGCATGCCTGTAGTCCCAGCTACTCTGGAGCCTGAGGCAGTAGGATTGCTTGAGCCCAGGAATTTGAGGTTGTTGTGAACTAGGCTGACACCATGGCACTCTAGCCCAGGCAACAGAGTGAGACTCTGTCTCAAAAAAAAAAAAAAAAAAGAATAACTAAGATTGAACAATATGTGTTTTAGATCAGAAATTGTTTCTAAATATGCTGTGTTAGTTTTCTGAACAGTCAATAGTTTACTCCTTTGTTCCACTATTGGTTCACTTAGCACACTTGCAAAATTTTATGGCTTTTGTTTCAATTGATTTTGCACAGGTGTTGAAAAATTATAAAACATATGTGCATATTTAAATGGTAGGGATCAGATTTTCATTTTGGAAGCTTAGTTAAATGCTATTTCTGTCATATATTTTAAATTAGTGAAAGGTATTTGTTCCTTTTGAGGATTTTAAAGAATGTTTCTAATTTCAAAGCTTTCTATAATAAGTTTGGTTAGTTCTATATAAAGTGTCATCTATTTTTATGGTATTTTAAGGACTAAAATATGGTAGTTAAAATAATTTCTATTAGACAAATCTAGAACTAATAGTTCTTCATTTTAAAATATAATTGAAGCAAGGAGTATGTAAAATCTACATGGGTTTCTCTATGTGGTACCATTTAAAATCCATTTTCTTCTTTCTCATCAAATTAATAATACTTGCAAATATGGTAGATCCATGTATTCCATGTAGATATTATCTGCCAATTTCTTTTCCCAACAACTTCGAATATTCATAGTGAACCTTAGTGATTCTATCAATTCTTAAAAGAGGCCATATATATAATTCCAATTTACCCTCTTAAAAGAGGCCATATATACAATTCAAATTTACCGTCCTTGCTGACATTTGATGTGGTAATTGGCTACTGCAAATAGTGGAAGTATTAGACTTAAATATAGGACACTGTAGATATGACACTCCCTTCACTTTTAAATTTTAAAATTAATCTATTCTGAGATTGTAAATTTCCATTAGTAAATTGTAGAATGATCTATGATTTTAATTTTCCCTTTGATTCGCTATGCTCTCTGTAGTCATAGAAAATGCTGTAAAAAAATAAAATTCTTCCATATAAGTTAAACTAGGTTCATAGATAATTCTTTCATAACAGAAAAAAGTCAATATATTCTTAGATGAGAGAATAATTATAAGAAAAAATTTAAGACAAACTTCTAGGTTTATGAAGGATTGGTAAGAGATTGAAGGAACAAATAAAATTACAGTTATAAAGTAGAAATACGTTATAACTATTCTGTTCAATGAGGAAATAAAAGGAGTTATTAAAACATTTTTATGTTAGAGTTTCTGTATTTTTAATATGTAGCAATTAAACATAGTCTTTATATTCCTAACAGATAAAATAGAGGCTCAACACCAAAAAAGTAGGGAAGGGAGTAGTTAACATTTTGCGGGAACTTACAAATAGAAAAGAATGTATAGATGGGGCAGGATTGCGTTAGTACTTTAGTTCTGTGGAATGTCAATTAAGTTGTTTCTTGATATTTTATTTAGTGATATAGTGACTGAAAGGTCTTTATAAATATTTTAAGTAAATTTACAGTACTCCCAAGAATATTCTTTAGTGCTTTTCTGGGAATGCTTGGAAATGATGAATTAGTGTTTAGAAATCTAGAATGTGTTTGATAACATTACTTTCCTGTATTTATATTTTAATGGAGTAATAAATTTATAGATTAATATATGTAGGTAATTTGGCTTGTTTATAGTTTAAGGAAAGTTATTAAAATGCTCTTTGTAGAAATAGCAAATAGTTACCTCTAAACAGTATTTTCCCTGTATCAGATAATGCTATTGTAATAATATATATTCTAAGCACTTTGAGTAGTAAATCCTTTCTTTTTTCAACCTACATTTATTTACCAGTTTGATTTTAATAGAACTCAATATATATATAAAATTTTTGGCTTCCCATAAATCAATTTAGTTAAAAATTTGAATTTTATTTTATTCAGGGCACTGTGGTAGGTGTTACGAGATTCCAAGGTGAGAAAGGTATTGTCAGTGCTCTGAAGGGGCCCACATTTCTTATTTTCCACTTTACCACCTCACCTAACATGATTAACGTACTTAAGGTGATCTCCTGCTAACCAGAGTGTAACATTTTCATGTGAAAGATTTTATATACCGTTATCATAATCAGAGCAGCAGTGATAGCATTGTAAAGAATTTTGTAGCTTAAAAAAATTATCTCATTTGTCTTAAAATAAGTAGAATTGGCCAGGCGCAGTGGCTCACACCTATAATCCCAGCACTCTAGGAGGCTGAGGTGGGAGGATTGCTTGAGCTCAGGAGTTCAAGACCAGCCTGAACAAGACCGAGACCTTGTCTCTACTAAAAATAGAAAAATTAGCTGGGCATTGTGGTGCTCACCTATAGTCCCAGCTACTCAGGAGGCTGAGGCAGGAGGATCACTTGAGCTCAGGAGTTTGAGGTTGCAGTAAGCTATGATGATGCCACTGTACTCTACCTGGGGTGACAGAGTGAGACTGTCTCAAAAAAAAAAAAAGAAAAGAAAAGAAAAAGAGTAGGATATTTGTAATTTTGAGACCAAACTGAGTACACCTTTAAAAAGTAATATTATTTTTCAATTGAAAGATGCTTACCTGCTGTCTTTTGACAGTTAATATTTTCAGTTTCATGGTTTTGTGATAATGAACTTTTTTATTTAATAAGTATAACCAGGAAACTACAGATAAAATGCAGCAATTGTGTGTTAGGTGTCCAAGGAAAATGTATAGGATATTTAAATTTATATACAGTATAATACCACAGTTTGGAATAACTGTCCCAGAACAGACACTTATGTATGACTATATCAGTTAGATTTTGTAATCATAATCATTTTGATAAGATTTGCAGGATAAAATTATTTTTTACTCAAAGAGCAATGCTAGGTTATATTTTGCATATTAAATATATAAATAGCACATAACTTGCTTTTTAGTTCATGATCACTTTCACCTGTACTTTGGGGATCTCTGAGATGTTCATCCTCTGCATTCTCATGCACATGATACTTAGATTCAAAAAGAGTGGGTGAAAGAAAGCCGCTTTGCAGAAATACAAGTTCACAGCATTCATGCTGCATGCTTTGTGTGTTCCATTGCAAATATTGCATGCTGCATACTTGTATTTCTCTGCAAATGAAGAACATAGGCTCATGCACATGCAAAAATTTAGTTTTATTTTGGCCAATAGTTGGAACAGATGGAGGAATGTTAGACATAATACTTTCTCTGTTTTTTTCTAGAATAAATTCTGTAGTATTTTTCAAAAAACAAGGAAAAAACTTCATATTTAAACTCAAAGTGGCTACAAATCAGCTCCTAACCTGTCACTGATTTAGATTTTGTAGTTTTTACAAATCTTTTAAAATATTTATTTATTAAGAAAACATTGCATTAATGCATGATACAAAATTAATAAGTTTTTCTTTAAATTGGAATGCAGTTTAAAGTGACTGAATTTTCCAATTTCAGCTACTGCATTTGACAAGGATACAAACTGGAAAATGGAACTGGTATCATCTAATTGCTTTAGGCTCTTTGATTTATGGTTGTTGGGAAAAGTCTTTCTATGTGGCATTATGTAGATCACATTCTTGATGGCTAATGTTAATTACTGTGCTCTTAAGCCTTGACAGCAATGAAAAAACGTGGGTGGATATAGTTCTTGCAAATAATTTAAGTGTTTTGACATGTTTTCTATTAAAAAATAGATCTTTGGCAATTGACTTTTGATTACCTAAACATTGACATTCTTACATTTCACTCTTTATGTTATAATTGATATGAATGTTGCAGTTCCAATGACTGCACATTAATTTCAAGTTTTATCATACACTTTAATATAGTAGCCTAGTTGGCTATAGATACAAATGAATTTTAGATTTCAAGTATTTTTTAGTAGTCTGTCACATGTTACCTATTTTTATTTTTTTATGTGTATGATTATAAACCTTTCCATATCTTGTACGAGATAAAATGGTATTTTTAGAACTTTAGGGATAACTTCCAACCTTAGCAATATTAGTGTGCCTCTGAGGTTATGATGTTAAGGGCTAAAGTAGTATTTTCAATGAGCTATTCTGCCAGTTTGCACACCTTCTGAAAAGATCTACTTAAATGTGTTTTGCTAGGCATAATAGATAAACAGTTTTATAAAAAAATCTTTTTTAGGCCAGGTGCAGTGGCTCACACCTGTAATCCTAACACTTTGGGAAGCCAAGGTGGGAGGATTGCCTGAGCCCAGGCGTTCAAGACCAACCTGAGCAAGAGCGAGACCCCATCTCCACAAAAAATGGAAAAATTAGCCAAGTGTGGTGGTACACACCTGTAGTCTCAGCTATTGGCGAGGCTGAGGCAGGAGGATTGCTTGAGCCCAAGAATTGGGGGTTGTGGTGAGCCATTGCACTCTAGCCTGGGTGACAGAGCGAAACTCTATGTCAAAAAATATATATTATATATTTTTTTGTAAGAATTAATTCTGATGCTCTCCAGACATTTTCATGCTTAATTCTTTTTTGTTAGACTTCTGCTAATAAAATTTACTGTTACTCTTATATTAGGAAATTCCCTTAACAGTCACACTCAAGCAGGCCCTTTAAAAAGAAAAGAAATGGACAGTGGTAACCAATTGCTGAGCATGTAATCAGAGAAATCCATCCAATAATCAGTCCTTACTCTGCTTTTTATTCTGTCATAAAGGAGAGATTTATTTATTTTATAGCTCATGGATTTGAACTGCCACTTCCAGCTTCTGGAGACTCAGTGGTTAACTTGTTTATCTTCTACAACCCAGCCTGTTCCAAATCAAACCTTATTCTTTATTCTCCTAGATTTTACAACCAATCATAGTGATGGTACCAGTTCCATTTTGCCTCCAAATCAGTTGGTTATATATTTTTTCTATTTATTTCTCATTTTATAATTGATATCTGGAATAATCAGCAGCTCTTTTCTCATTTATTTTCTCATATTTTTATTCCAGGATTTGCCTCTGAAGCAGGGAGTGTCTGCATTAAAAATGACCTGTAGTTCTCTGCTTCATAGGTTAGAAACTTATTTTAATATTTTGTGGCTAAGCACAGTCCCACTTTTCAAATTCTATAATGAATTATTTAATTGGCATTGAATGTGGACCACCAGCATATATTTCATATTGGGGTTTTCTTTATTACTTTAAATGATTAAAATTCGATAGAACGTCCAGCTGAGGCAATAAAAGCTTATTCTTGCTTTACAGCTTAAAACATTAAATTAGATTTTTAAAAAAATCTATCAATTATAAGACAAGTAAAATAATGCTATTTGGGCATTTTTTTAAATTGCATTTCTTAGGCCTTGTATTGCTCGAAGCATTTATATTCTAAAACTTAACCAAATTCTGACTATTCATCTTGGGGAAAAACAATCAGTTCACAAATCACATTTTCAATGGGACTGCTAGCCAGCATAGGTGAAAATATGTATAGTGTATTTACTCTTGAATTGTACACTGCAGATGCTTCTTCAGCTCCCTCCTCTTCCTCCATGGGCGGTGCTTGCAGCTCCTTTACCACCTCTTCCAGCCCTACCATTTATTCTACCTCAGTCACCGACAGCAAGGCTATGCAAGTGGAGAGCTGCTCCTCAGCCGTGGGGGTAAGTAACAGAGGGGTAAGTGAAAAGCAATTCACCAGTAACACAGTTCAGCAGCATCCATCAACACCGAAGAGGCACACAGTCTTGTACATCTCACCACCACCTGAGGACTTGCTGGATAACAGTCGGATGTCCTGCCAGGATGAGGGGTGTGGATTGGAATCTGAGCAGAGCTGCAGTATGTGGATGGAGGATTCCCCCTCCAACTTCAGTAACATGAGCACCAGTTCCTACAATGATAACACTGAGGTACCTCGTAAATCACGAAAACGAAATCCAAAGCAGAGGCCGGGGGTCAAACGACGAGATTGTGAAGAATCTAATATGGATATATTTGATGCCGACAGTGCCAAAGCACCTCACTATGTGCTTTCTCAGCTTACCACGGACAACAAAGGCAACTCAAAAGCAGGAAATGGGTTGGTATTCACATTTTTTAAAGTTCTATCACCATTATGCAAAACGAAAAAAAAAAATCATTCCCAACTTTTCTTAATTGCTCAGCTCAAGTTTGCATATAAAGCAAAGATATGAATTTTATCATTGAAATACATGAAAATTTTAACTTAAAATTACCAAATTTTACTAGAGGAAAAAATAAAATAACAATAGGTTCTTAGCAATAGATATTAAGAGTATGGTTAGGTAGTAGAAAATGAAAATAATATGTTTTGAAATACATTTCAAATGAACTTATATTTTAAAAGGATTTAAAAATATTTTACTCATAGAAATAACTAGCAATATAATGGCTCTAGCTAAAACAACTCAAAATGGTCACCAAGAGCTGTATTCTCTTCCACATCGTTTCTTCGTATGCTTCATCTCATTATAGTTTTGAGAAGATTTTGACTTTATTTTTGCTTTTTCTCTTTATTTGATGAGAAAAAGAAAAGACTAAGTGGATAGTTGGATCTCATGATTTAGGTTCACATATGTTAAGCTTTTTTTTCTTGGATACATTGATTGTGCCAATTCAAGATTTTTTTTTTAATCACTTTTTTTTCTGTGATTCTGGGTTACTTATTTGGAGGGTGATGAACAGGACATGTTTGAGTGTTCTTTCATCTCTGCCAGTTCATACTACTCACTAAATATATTTCCATAACTACATTACAGAGTATTCATTGTTATAATATAGACTAGTATGACTTATTTTTTAACTTTTAATTTCTTTAGTACTTCTATTGTAATGTTTAAATGCTAGACTTTTTTTTTTTTTGGAGACAGGATCTCTCTCTGCTCCCTGGGCTCGAGTGCAGTGGTGTCATCATGGCTCACTGGAGCCTCCCTCTGCTGAGCTCAAGTGGTCCTCCTGCCTCAGCCTCCCAAGTAGTTGAGACTACAGGCATGCAGTACCACACATGGCTAATTCTTTTATTTTTTGTAGAGACAGGGTCTTGCTCTTGCCCAGGCTTAAACCCCTGGGCTCAAGCAATCCTTCCAAGTTGGACTGCCAAAGTACACGAGTGAGCCCCTACCTGACCAATTGCTAGACTTTTTAATTAGATTTTCCTACAGTATATTCAACATAGCTTGTTGAAATTGAACTCACTGGATTTTGAGAATGACTTTTTTGGGAGGAAGGGTATGATCCTTTAGTTGACCCAGTATCACCTACAATTTCAGATGATCACAAAAAGTGGTCATGAAGCTTTAGATTGGTTTACTACTTGATGACATCATTGATCTTTTTTAAGTTAAAGATCTGTTTGAATATTATAGAGAATATTCTTAATGTATATTAAACTTGTCTTTAAACTTTCCCTCAGTACATTTTTAAAATAACATCTACTACTTAAGTAATAATTATACTACTTTCTTTACTACTTTCATTTAAAATTCCTTTGGGGTAGTATAGTTAAATAAAAATGTATATTTAAATGCTTGTCAGTTTTAGAAAGTTCAGATTAGGAAATCACCTAGAAGAAAACAAAGTATACTGTTTCCTAAAATGTTGCCATTTAACAAAGTCGAGAACTCCAGAACATAATATTTGTAGAACGATTACATATAAAATAAAGCATAATGAAAACCACAGGTAAATACTTAATTGTGACTAGTAGCACAGACCTAAAAGATTCATGAATATCATTAAATACACGTATATGTTTATTTGGGCTTCAATGGAGAAAGTCTTTTATAAAGTTCTAGAAGAGAGATTTTCATCTTTGTATTGAAGTAGATGTTGAAGGTTCAAATTAAGAACAAATAAAATTTTGACATAGAGGATAATCAATACAGTGATTTACAACAGCTAATTAAAGAGATATCTTCACTACGTCTTTTCTGCTTCTACTTTTGTTGATAGATGCATCTTATGAGGTTACCTAGGGAAAGTATAATGACATTGGTCAAAACAAAATCTTTCATGAAATAATTCATGGAGCAGAAACTCTATTAAGCAGCAGAGGAAATGCCCAGCTTCTTAGGTAATGAAAAAACATTTGACACTAGTATATGGAAATGATAGAAGTAGTTTAAAATTTGAATTTATAAAAATTATACTGAGGAAGGGATGAAACCACATGTAAATATATAGAAAAATTGGCCTTAAAAACAATTTTTCAGAGCATCTCAAGCTAAAAGCCTATGTTCTTCAACAATGAGAAAGATGTCACAAACACGAAAGAAATTTTAAAATGTTTTGAGAGTTAAGATGTCTAGTCTTAGATTTAATATGCTATAAATTTGCAATTTATATAATGCTAAGTATTTTTAAAATGTACTTTCAAATATGTGTACAGCAGTTTATTGATCTTCAAGATACTCACATAGAAATATTGATAGTCTATGGATGAAAATACCATTTTTATATAACTAAAATTTTAGAGTTTATTTTTTTAATTTTTAAAAAAACAACTTCGTATTTAAATATTCCTAGCCACATCATTCTTAAATTCTTCAACTAAATAACCTGAAGATCAGTTACCCCATGTGCTCTTCTAGATATTTCTACAAGTTAAGACATGATGTCATCTGAATCTGAAACCTATTTTAGGCATTTTGTAGTGACAATTATTTTTGTGACATAGGCAACCAGAAGGATTAGAAGGATTGTGCAGCACAAAGAAATTAGAATGTTATTTTAAAACTTCTGAATAGACTATGCTATGACAGTAGATTTCACCTTTTAGTTGTCATTTAGAAGCAAAATCCCCTATAACTAACTGCTACTTTCTGGTTTTTTATTAAGCCATCATGCCTTAAACATTTATGATTTGAATGACTACTTGTGTAAGAATTAGTTGATGTTTTTATGGTTTTACATGTCTGTAGATCTAAATATGTGTGTATTCCATTTTTATATTTAAACTTAGAGAATAAAAACAGTTTTAAGGACTTTTTAAAGTATCATTTTAGAAATTGTTTTATTACACATACTATTCTTCTTTAAGCTGTAATATGTATACTTTGTCAACTCACTCAACAGGTCTTCATCTCAAGTGAGATACTTTATTTTACTGGACTAGTAAAACTCATTTTCATTTATTTTTACGTTTATCAGTATTGGCACAACTAGCGTAAGTGAACATAAAAACATATCTCATCAAGTTAATTGATATGCAATACAAATTTTCCTTATGTTTCAAACTAAAGTTTATAAAATTAATAGATATGAATTACAAATATTTGAAAAATACAACAAAATAACCCATAATGTTACCCGGTACAACTGCTATTACCATTTTACTGTATTTTCTGTTAGTCTCTTTGTATTTGGGGAATGTTTTTACATAGTTTCTATAAATGAATATTTTTGCTTTGATTTTAAGATGAGTATAAAACAGAATATCATTATAGAATTTCATGTGTGAGGAACTGCACACTATTCAGATATTCAGACCAAATGTTTGAATTTCTACCCAGAATCATGAAAAGAAAAACAGGGTTTATTGCCCATTGTTCCAGCTTCAACTTGATACTTTTGTTCATAGAATTTATTCTTCCAGGCCCTTTTAAATGACTTACACAGGTAATCTTTGACTTTATTATGTCAGACTTACATGAATGGTATTCCTTGTCCAGTTAGGACCTTTCTCATCCCACTATTTTAGAAGCTCTTTTTTAACCTCTCTTTTCCTTTCTTTGTCCCTTCTTTTCTTTGCCTTCATCTACAAACATTTCTTCAGCACCTGTTATGTTTCAGGAACTGCACAGGTTCAGGGAATATGAAAATGATTAATCACAGTACTTGCCCTGAGAACTTTTCTCTTATCCAGTCAGTTTTACTGCATTCCTATGCCAGTTCCATTCCTTCTGCCCCTTTCCTACCTGTAGAGTTCACCCAGTCCCCACTTCCATTGAGAGTCCTGCCTTTGCATGCTCTCTCTTTCTCTCTCTCTCTTTCTGTCTCTTTTTTTTTTTTTTTTTAATGATTGAAACAACAATTTGGTTACTGCTGGAATAGTAAACATTAGAGCTAGGTTCAAGGCTGCTTAACTTCTCTGTGTTTGAAGTCATACTATTCTTCCTGGGACCTTGTTGCTTTTGGAGGAGATTTTGTACACAGTCCTCCTGTTCCTGGATCTTCAGTGTGAGTCAAAATTTAGGACTAGGAAAGTCACAGAGGCCCTGACACTATTTCAAAATGTACATGAGTAATTTTTTTTTTTTTTTTTTTTGAGACAGAGTCTCGCTCTCTTGCCTGGGCTAGAGTGAGTGCCGTGGCGTCAGCCTAGCTCACAGCAACTTCAATCTCCTGGTCTCAAGCAATCCTACTGCCTCCGCCTCCCGAATAGCTGGGACTACAGGCATGCACCACCATGCCCGGCTAATTTTTTCTGTATATTTTTAGTTGTCCAGCTAATTTCTTTCTATTTTTAGTAGAGACGGGGTTTCGCTCTTGCTCAGGCTGGAAATAATTTTAAATCTGTTGCATGTTGCTCAAAAGAAAACTAACAGTGTTGTTTTTTACTTATTTTTATTACATATTTGCAGTGCTTCAGCTGTTTTATAGCTTAAATGTGCTTGCCTGAAGTCCTAACCACCATTTGGGATATTGTTTCCCTATGAACATACATTGCACATAGCAAATGCATTATAAATAAATAAATGTTAGCAACAGAACTTAAAAAAATAAGTTAGGTTGCTGGTGCAATAAAGCCTAGGTTATAAAATTTTTATTGAGGGCTTTAATTATTTAATATAATCACAAATAAAAATACTCTAAAAAAATCACACTTCTGGGAATGATTGTTTAAAATAAAGCTAATTTCCCAATAAAAATGGAATCACTGATCTTTTATTATAATTTTCTCCAATTTGATTTACTGAGAAAGATATTCAAAACAATATGCTGCATACACTGTCATTTGTTTTTTTTAGGGCTGAGACTGATTTGCTCTCCCCACTTTTTTTCCTTTGCTTTGCAAATCTGATGAGAAAATAATAGTTGTTAATCTAATAGCTTTTATATAAGACTCACATATATATGTAATTTTTAAATTTTATTTTGACTGAAGTGCAGTGTGAAAGGTTATAGTGACATTAACTATTCTTTCCTGTTATTCTCAATTTATTGCACTTAATCTTCCTCCCTTCCTCTTACCACTCATATGCATTCTTTCTCTTTCCTGTCCAACTTTGTTTTATTTTTGCATCATAGAGTTAAATTTTGTTACAAAACTTTTAAAGATATTTTGCTTATGAAATGTATCCTCCTTTAGGCAGTATTTTATTTTGCTAGTAAGCTAAGCAGTTGTTTTTTAATGTTATTGCCTATTCGGTTTCTTCCTTTATCTTAGATAGCTTTTGTAGAAAACTCTTTTTGATACTTTCTCCATGTTGTGCTTTGATTTCTCAGAACATTGGAAAACCAAAAAGGAACTGGAGTTAAGAAGAGCCCTATGTTGTGTGGACAATATCCTGTAAAAAGTGAGGGAAAGGAGCTGAAGATAGTTGTACAACCTGAGACCCAGCACCGAGCTCGGTACCTGACTGAGGGCAGCCGTGGCTCAGTAAAAGATAGAACACAGCAAGGCTTTCCTACAGTAAAGGTAATTATTTGGTAATACATAAAGAATTTTCTCTAATTTTACTTATTTTGTTTTTAATCAGCAAAAGCTGCCTAAAACAGAAGGGTAGAATTACTAGCTATATACAATAGAAAAGATAGTAAAAGTCTGACTGGACCATAAAGCAAATATTGTTACTTTCATGTCATTTAAATTTTAGTTTAAATGAAAGAGGAGATGAGAATATGTTCTGAAAAGTAAAATATCTGCAAGTTATGAATTTTCTTCCCTTAATTTGATATTTGAATTAGATTCATCCCAAACTTTAAGAAGAAATTTTAAAGTGAATTCAAGAAATATAGTAGAAATTATTAAGCACTTTGAAAATAAGGTTTTTGAGATGGTTAATCAGGACTCTTAGAAAAGAATTGATACTTAAGTCTTCAGTTTATGAAACAGGATATCAGTTGAGTCTTAATCTTTTCAGAACTCAAACTAAAAGTAAAAAGGGGGCTTAAATTTCAGCACCTGGGATATTTTGTTATAAAGACTATTTCTTTTTGAAAACAAACCAAAAAAAATTGGAATGGGGGATGTTTAACAAATGTCTGGATCCCCTGCAAAACACTAAACAGGGAGGAATTTTGGCTAGTCATATGGCAGATTCTTATTAAATATAGTGTGTGTAAACATGTTAATTGAACAGTATTTTAAGATTAGAGTACAATAGTTCAAGATTGGAGCACAGTTGGACTGCCTTTCATTTATACTTGAATGAAATTATGGTTGAAACTCAGAATCAGGAAACTTGCTTGTGACCATTTTTAAGGTTCAGTAATAGTCATAATACTTATATGTACAATATCATTTCTACCCCTCTTTACTACCCACCACCCCAGCCCACCCCATTCCCTCAAACCCAGGACAAGTAACAGACAAGTGAGAAATTTAAGATATGTTTTATGTAAATATTTGTCTACCCAGACATTTTGATAGTTTGGAGTAACCTAATTGCCCTGACTTTAATTTATGCTTTTGTCTAAGTACTTATCTAATTAGAAGTACTGTTATGTTAATTGTCTATGATAGGGCATGAATTGACCTTAAAAGTTTATTTATTTATTCATTCAACAAATATTGCATCTCTCCATGTTCAGGCAATGTTCTAGGTACTGCTAACAGTTTGACTAGTTTGTTTATTTGCTTGCTTATTTGCCTCATTATGTTATCATTTCGCAAATATATAGCTATACTGGGATAGAAAAGATGTGTGAGTTTTTAAACATTTCAATATACATTGTATAATTTATCTTGTGATTTTCTGCATTTTCTGTTAGCAGCTTCAATGTTTAACTATAAACCTCATCAAGAATCAGAATTGGAAACATTTGTTCCCAAATGCTGTTTTAAATATTTATTTATTCTTCAGCATTCAAATTATAATTTAATTTATGAAGGCTTGCTAAAGTCCTGTGATTATCCATAGATCTTGGTATGAACTAGTAGTTTTCATATGGTTATGTTTTGGCCTGAGATTTCATGATGTTGTGTGTGTGCATCTAGTCTATGAAAATGAGCTTTATTTCCGTATTATTCATACAGCTGCACTTCAGACACTTTTCTACTCAAGTAGAAAATTTAGTGTAAAATACAGCGTGATCTCATTTGAAGATGATACCACTAACACAGTTTTGTGAATTTTTCCATTAGTTATGGTGGTAGTTCTTCAGTAACTCACATGCTGCCTAAGGGACTGTGTATTCATTCTCATCTGCTTGTACAAATAAATTATAAATGATAATTTATCATCTAACATATAAATTTTTAATTAAAGTGTGGTTATTGCAGAATTAAAACTAAGGTTTTCTGCATAAACTTAGCCAATTCTCCTTTATGAAAATGTTTTACCTCTATTTTTCTTGAGGATTTAATTTTTTAAAAATGTAATCCAGTTAAAAATATAAGATTTGGTCTTAAATATTTGATTTTACAGTTAGATTATTTGAAATGCTAATTGGTGTTTCTGCTGCATGTTTTCTGGTTTCAGCTGGAAGGCCATAATGAACCAGTAGTATTGCAAGTGTTTGTGGGGAATGACTCTGGTCGAGTAAAACCGCATGGATTTTATCAGGCCTGCAGAGTAACTGGACGAAATACAACGCCTTGCAAAGAAGTAGACATTGAAGGCACTACTGTTATCGAAGTTGGCCTTGATCCTAGCAACAACATGACACTGGCGTAAGTACTTAGAAGAATTTTTTCATTATTATATACTATACTCTTGTGGTAGGCAGGAAGATTTTTTGGTTTCTAGTGCGTAAAAGATTTTAGGTATTTTATGAAAATGTTTTAAATATTACAAATAAAAAAAGACATTACTACATAATTGTAATGGTTTAAAATTAACTCTTTTATCCTTTGCTAAAGAATTTCCATGGTGAAAGGCAGAGAAATGAAACCAGGTGGAATGCTGGCTTTTAGGAAAATTACAAAGACTGACTTATTGGGATTTATAATATTAACATTGAAATTGAAATTATAGTTTGATTTGTATTCCTAAATTCCAGTTTATTAATGTTCTTTAGAAACTTTTCAACAGCAACTGTGAAGTGCTTTGCCCCATCCTGATGTGAAAAGCATACTGCTGGTCTAAATTCACCTTCTGTTTTTATTTTCCTGTATTTAAAATAATTAATATCTTTAGACTTTGTATTATTTATCTTATACATTTTCACTGCCTGAAAAATATTTGAAGTGTTAATGATTTAATTTTTTAAAATTATTTTTCCTTAACCCTTTTGTGAAGGGCCTTTATTTGTAAAATTGAACCATAACAGCAGGATGTATAGTGGTATGGGTTAGACCTATGTTATAATTATTTGTATATTGGATAGCTGTTAAAGACTTTACTCAGGCTGGGTGCAGTGGCTCACGCCTGTAATCCTAGCACTCTGGGAGGCCGAGGCAGGCGGATTGTTTGAGCTCAGGAGTTTGAGACCAGCCTGAGCAAGAGCAAGACCCCATCTGTACTAAAAATAGAAAGAAATTAGCTGGACAACTAAAAATATATAGAAAAAATTAGCCACGCATGGTGGCGCATGCCTGTAGTCCCAGCTACTCGGGAGGCTGAGGCAGGAGGATCCCTTGAGCCCAGGAGTTTGGGGTTGCTGTGAGCTAGGCTGATGCCACGGCACTCTGGCCCGGGCAACAGAGTGAGACTCTATCTCAAAAAAAAAAAAAAAAAAAAGACTTTACTCAGTTTTCAGTTTTGTTTTGAAAACCATTTGGAATAGATTGATAAAAGGTTAATTGGAAAAGGGGAATTTTGAGAAATATTTAGTAAAGATTTATTTTTTTATCTTGTAACTTTTAAAAATTATTAAAATAAATGTATATAATGGAGGAGGAAAGGAAGGGATCTACTGATTATAAAAATAGTACTTATGCTATATAAGAAAGTTGGAAACAGTTAAAAAAGAGCTAAAAATATGCCTTTTAAGAACCACCTTCTCAGAAATAACCATTTAAATGTTTATCTTCCCAGCCTTTTTTGGACAAAATTGAGAAAATACTGTACCCATTGTTTTGTAATCTGCTTCTTACTTAACATGCCATCAGCATTTTCCCATATCATATTGTAAATGTTACAATATACTTTTTAATGGCTGTATACTATTCCATCCTTTTGGGGACAGTTCCTAATATTTTTAGAAGTAAAATTTATTCCCTCTATTTTATTATCTAAATTAGCTGTAAAAAGAAAGAGGCTAAATTTATTTTTTTTTTTAAATAGGAAAAATCTCTTCTAAGCCATAGTTATGTTCAGATTTTAAAATAGAAATAGTGCGGTTTTTTTTTTTTTTTACTATTTTTTTGTTATTATTATAAACAAAAGGGTGACAACATCAGGAACAATGAATATATAGTTTACCCTTTTGTGCGTTTTGAATTTGGAACTTTATGACTGTATTACATATTCAAATAATAAGCAAATTTTTTTTAAAAAAGAAACTTGTTGATAAAGAACACTGTACTATTTATACAACAAAATGTTACTTTGTATATTTTTTTCTGTGTTAGGGTGGACTGCGTAGGGATATTAAAACTGAGGAATGCTGATGTTGAAGCCAGAATAGGAATTGCTGGTTCCAAGAAAAAAAGCACTCGTGCCAGATTGGTTTTTCGAGTTAATATCATGAGGAAAGATGGCTCCACTTTGACACTGCAAACACCCTCTTCTCCAATTTTGTGTAGTAAGTAAGAAAATATGGAGATACTAAATTATAGAGGTTTTTTTTTCATTTTCTACTAATCTTTCAGACATCTCTAAATTAGATATTTCACATACTCCAGCTTGTGATCATGCAAAATTTGAAGTATTTTCAAAGCAGTAGTCACATTTTCTAGAGTAAACTAAAGGTGAGTAATTGGGGTAAAATTCAAAGGTGTGTAGCATTCTGTAGTTGCCTCTTATCATCATATACTGATTTAAAAAGTAAAGTAAATTGCAAAGCTAAAGGATTTTCCAAGCATCCTCACTGTGTGATAAATAGCTGTGGACCTAACTCTGTTTTGTGTTAGAACATAAGAATAAAGTAAGCAGAACTTTGCAAAGAACAGCATGTTGGAAGTTTTGATTATAAATTATGTATTATAGTATAGTTGGAAAGTGGGAAATGAAATTCTTACAGTTTACCTTGGAATAGAAAGAAAATGACATGTGCATGCATGCATTTGTGTTTAAATCCAATTGTGTTGTCATGTGTGACTCACCTAATTGTAGTTGCTAATGATTATTATTACATGGAATAAAAAGGAAAAATTTTCCCTTTATTACATCTCTTAAGATTTTTATTATGAATTATTTTCTTTGGCATTGCTTGTTTATAATCTATACCTGAATTTAAAAGAGCAAAAAAGAATTGTTCCATTCAGTTGAATTTCTTCTGTGGTTGTTGAGGCTATTATGATCTTGCTATTCCTTGGATAGTTACAGAGCCTTTGTTATTTAATTGTAGCTTAGTTTTGTCAAATTACTCATCCTTTGTAAATCATATTTTTCCCTTTTAATTCATATCAGGAATTTTTATAGCTAAACATTAGCTTAGCAAGCATTCCAATTTTAAAAGGAAAGTACTAGAAATATCTTTCTGATCTCAAGAGAGCTCATGTGGATTTTTCTGTTTTTCACTATTATGAAAAATTTGTTTTTATACTAATATTTCCTTAGAGAATTTTCTAGGTAATATTTACTTACAAATAGACTGTTTTTAAAGTTTGTAGATTCCATGTCCATTCTGTCACCTTCAGATAGGGGCAGAATGAATAATCTGTAGATGGTTTATTGAATTGTAAAGCTTTTCTAATTAGGGTGCTCCATTTCTTAATTTTTTTATAATATGCTCCAACTTGAATATTATTAGGATGGAGTTCCAATTTTTGTGGGGCATATGTGGTTCTTCTTTTACATGATCTAATACCTGAGCATGACCATAGCCACTCTCTGAAGGCCAGAGCCAGGAGGTACTTTAGCAGGGACTGGAAAATGCTTCAGATCATATTGCTTTAGTAGGAACTGGGAAATGGTTGCCCACTTTATTTGTTTGTTCCTTCCTTCATTAATTTGTTCATTCATTTCCTCCTCTGCTATTTTATTAAGGTATTGATAAAGTATGAATATATCCAGCTAAACATGGTAGAAAATACAAAAGAAGTAGAAAATATAAAAGAAATAGAAATGTGATTTTCTAAAAATTTTCATCTGCAGTTATCATTTGTTCATTATCACCATTAATGATAGTATGTGTCTGTATTGCAAATGAGTATATCTCCCTAGGAAGCTGCTTCTGGGATGGATATGATGTATGATGAGTATGATAGCCCTAAGAAGCAGCAACATACAATGGAAGGCATATTTAGCTAATAGTAAAAGCTACCAAGTTTTGAACTCTGGCTATGTGCCTGGGATTGTATTTACTACTTTATAAGCATTGTATCATTTAATCATCACCTTTATATGGATTCCATTCTATAGTTGATGAAACTGAGACTTAGATTAAATAACTTCCTCAAGATCACATGGGTAGTAAATAGCAAAACCAAGATTCAAACAAAGCCTCTGCTTTCACATAATCACTTAAATTAGTGCTGAAACCAAGTTTGAACAATCTACTTCATTCTTGTCATGGCTTCTGGGTGATTAGAACTATGGTTACAATGTGAAATTATTGTTTAGAGAACTGTTTCCTCTACCAAGGAGATTTATATTCTGTAATTTAGACTTTTTATGAATTTAGAAAATAGATTTTAATTTATATAAGGGGATTTTACTGAATATTTATGTTGTCCCTTTTATTTCCTTTTGAAGATGCTGTTTATTATGAAGATGTAGGATATATCTTTTATTCCTTTAATTGATTACTTTTTTATTCCTTTAATTAATTAATTAATTCCTTAACTAATCTTGCCCATCTGCTTAGAGAAACTTAGATAAACATGGTCAGTACCTCCTTTAAAAGAAAAGATACCTTTGCAGTGATGGTTCCTATGTCTCTTTTAGAAGAGAAAGTGTTAGAATAATTAATATGCAAATAAGTTTACATAATAAAGACTTTTCATATTTATTTTTACTATTTTCATATAATTTCATGTAAAATTAGTTTTTTCTTAAAACATTAATAGCTTAAAATATTTCTAATAGTAATTTCTATGAATATTCAAGATTTAATCATTTAGGGGAGAATCTAAGCCTCTTGATCTGCATATTCCTAATGGGTCAATGATTTACTTTTTTAAAAATCCAGCATTCTGTGTTCAAAATGTTTATATAATTTTAGTTGATCTTCATAGGTTATCAGCAAATATACTAGTCAGAAGTCTGTAGTTGGTCGGTTAATTTTGCTTTATTTAACTGGCAACAAAATGAACGATTTTAAGTTTTCTAAAATTACTTTTTAATGGTTTTTGCTTAAGCATTAGACTAGATAAACAGGAAAAGATATTAGCTTTAATATCATTTTTCATAGTAGTACCTTATCTCTGTGTTGTACTCTAAAGTTTAGAAAGTGCTTTCATGTATATTGAGGTCAAATAAATATTCCCCTTGGAATTAGAGTTAGACCCTTAAGAGTCTGAGAAATTGATATGAAAATACCAACTTTACTACTGATAAAACTACTAGAGAATAGGACTGGCTTCTTCAGTCTGTAATTAGATATACCAGTCCACCCAGTCAAAGCAGCCTTCACACAATTGCAGGCCTCTTACCACCTGGCAAAGAACAGTCTAATGTATGCTTTGTGCTGATAGGCAAATGCAGAAGAGGGGAGGAGGAAAAAGGCCGAGCTAATCATGCCCAATCCCCGCTTTTTCAGTTCCGCAGTAGATAAGTCATTCCTCCTCCTTAGTGAGTATTGTTCTAATGGAGTTTCCTACTAGTAATATACTACTTTATCCCATTTGGTCCTGATAAAAACTCTGTGATGTTAATAGAATAGAAATGATTAGTTTTACTTTTTATATAATGGGAGAAGGAATAAATCTTGTTTATTAAAGGTGGGACATGACAGATGAAAGACATATCTGATTTTATTTGCCCATTGTTTTGAGCTGGTGTCCACTGTAGACTATAGGAAGGATTTTATTTTGATGGATTGTAACATAATAGTGGATATACTTCTTGTCCTATACTGTATAATTTATTAGTAGGATATTGGCATTATAGGCATTTAATTGCTTATTTTCAATTTATATATAATCAGATTCATACTTTCTGTCTCTTAGGTGTCAGTTTTTTTCTTTTATAACAGCTTTACTGAGGATGTAATTCACATACCATGAAATTCAGCCTTTTAAATTATACAGTTAAGTGGTTTTTAGTATATTCACAAAGTTGTGCAGCCATCACCATTATATAATTTTAGAATATTTTTATTACCATCCAAAAGAAGGCCTAAACCCATTAGCTGAAAAGCAAGCCTAAACTTCATTCCCCCATCACCCCAGTCCCTGGCGATCACTAATCTACTTTGTCTTTATGGATTTGCCTATTTTGAACATTTCATATAAAAGGAATCATATGATATTATATATGACCTTTTTGTTTGACTTCTTGCACTTACCCTGTTTTCAAGTTTCATGTATATTGTAGCATATGCTTCGTTCCTTTTTATGGCTGAATGACACTCTATTTTATGTATATACCACATTTTGTTTATCCATTCATCCATTAATGGACATTTGGGTTATTTCCACATATTAGCTGCTGTGGATAATGCTGCTGTGAACATATGTGTACAAGTTTTGGTGTGCACGTATGTTTTCCATTCTCTTGGGTAGATATCTAGGAGTGGAATTGTTGGGTCATGTGGTAGGCAGTTTCTTGTTTAACATTTCTCTGAATTTCTGTCTTATGACTCACAGAAGACAACTGTATTCAGTTTTGTTTTTTTAACATTTCTCTGTATGTCTCCCTATTTCATCATCATTTTTCTGAAAATATTGGAGAGAAATGATTTCTTTGATTCAACTTGATCATTGTTTTGTCTCTGTTCTTCAATCACTTTATTTGACCCATTTTTAAAAATAATGTATGATATACTACTAAAAATTTTGTATTCAAATTTTGGCAGGTAGTGAAATTGTTCAGATGAGCTTTTTTTTTTTAATAGTTTGACTTACTGGAGGCTACAGCTTAGTTCAGAGAAACAGTACCATGTTTTAATAACAAAATAGTGCCTCATTGCCCATTCAATCACTCATTTATTCAACATAAATTAAATGCAGTGTTTATCAATCCTGGGTATAAGCTAGAGTTATCTGTGGTGTATTTAAAAAAAAAAAAAGACATGCCAATTAATCAGAATCTCCAAAGGTGGATCTTAGGCATGTTTGTTTTTGGAAAGCTTCATAGTTAATTTAATGGATAGCTATAAGGTGCCATACTCTGGAAATAAAGAGATGAAACTTGAGCATATAGTTTAGCAGTCTAGGAGAAAAAACAGACAAGTAAATTTCCAATTGTATTATAAAATTATGTTAATTTCCATATATACCTATATAAAATTATATAAACTTCCATTTGTATTATAAAATTATATAAAGATACTATATATCTACAGTAGATGCATGAATAAGGTACAGTGGAAGCACAGTAAGAGCCTGTAGGCTGGGCGTGGTGGCTCACGCCTGTAATCCTAGCACTCTGGGAGGCCAAAGCAGGATTGCTTGAGCTCAGCAGTTCGAGACCAGCCTGTGCAAGAGTGAGACCCCGTCTCTACTAAAAGTAGAAAGAAATTAGTGAAACAACTAAAAATAGAAGAAAAATGAGCCGGGCATGGTGGTGCATGCCTGTAGTCCCAGCTACTCGGGAGGCTGAGGCAGGAGGATCACTTGAGCCCAGGAGTTTGAGGTTGCTGTGAGCGAGGCTGATGCCACGGCACTCTGGCCCAGGCAAGAGAGTGAGACTCTGTCTCAAAAAAAAATAAGAGCCTCTAATTCAGACTGCTTGGAGATGGTAAAACTTGCACTGTCTCTTAAAGGACAAATAGAAGTAAGCCAGACAAAATGGAACTTAGAAGAAGGTCATTCTGGGTAGAGTGATCAGTGTATAAATACACTCCCTGAAAGAATATGATTCTGTGGGGCAACTTAAAAAGGGTTTGGGGCTGGGCATGGTGGCTCAGGCCTATAAGCCCAGCACTTTGGAAGTCTGAGGCAGGAGGATCACTTGAGGCCAGGAGGAGTTCAAGACCAGCCTGAGCAACATAGTGAGACCCCATCTCTACAAAGTATTTTTCTTTTTTAAATTAGCCCAAGTGGTGGCAAATACACTTGTAGTCCTAGCTACTCATGAGGCTGAAGTGGGAAGACACTTGAGCCCAGCCTGGGCAACAAAATGAGACCCTGTCTCTAATTAATTAATTAAAATAAAATAAAATAAATAGAAACAGTTTGAGGTGATTAGAACAAAAAGGTATGAAGAAGTGGTAAGATTTGAAGTTAGAGCACTAGGCAAGATCTCTTTCATAAAGAGACTTGTGTTGAGCAAAATAATTTGAATTTTATCCTGACCACCTTAGGGAGCTTGAGGCTTAAACTTAGACTTTGGGGAGTGGGTATGGAAGAAGAGGAAGAATAAACATATACACAGCGAAACAAAGGACTCAAAAGATCTTTTTATTTAAAAAATTAAAAACAGGAATGTTTGTTCCATTATGGGTTTCTGGCTTGTGTGTATTTCCATGAATATAGCCTTTTTGGTAGGTTTAAACAGTTGGAGTAGAATGAGAGGTAAAAAGGAAATAGGTTAGTAAGAAAGGTTAGAATTGGAATGGGGGATAGAAGGAAACAGGAAGATGAGAGAGAGGTAGGAAAGGAAGTAAGGGCCAAAAGGTGATAGAAGTGGATGGGAGGAGAGGAAACAGATACTTGATCTTCCATCTATAGACACTGAGTGGAAAGAAGGCCTAATGCCAGGATTCATGTTGTGCTTTGTGGCTTTAAAAAAAATTCCTACTTCTGATTGTTCAATTAACAATGGCCATTGAATCCTTTGTCTTTTTGTTTGTTTGTTTTTAAGGGGATGAAAGAATCATCCCCTTTTATGTTCTTAACATCTTTAGAGTTCTCCAGATAACACAAGTATATATGTTTTTTGTTGTGGTATGTATATTATTGTTATATCAAATTGAGAATACCAATTTTTAGCTGAGTGCAGTGACATGTACCTGTAGTCCCAGCTACTGAGGAGGCTGAGATGGGAGGATCAGTTCAACCCAGAAGTTTGAATCCAGCCTGGGAAATATAGTGAGATTCCAATCTTTAAAAAAAAAAATTATCAGTTTTCATATCTATCTTCCTATAATAACTTTTAATAGGACAAAATAAATCATAGCTTTCTTATATATAATGTATATCAGATTTTATCTTAAAATGCTTATTAAATTCAATCTGACTCTAAATTTAACAAGTTTTTACTTCTTTTATTCCTACCTATCCCACAACTATGGGAAAAGGATAATATCATTAAGTAAACTACTATTGCTCTCTTAAAATTTTCGGCATGATTAGTAATTTACATGATCAGATGGAGGCTTTTTATTCTAAAATTTTCTATTTAATATATACCTCTCACAGACATTATTACAAAACTTTATAAATTCTCTCTTGTCAGGTTGAAACACTTGCTTAGTTATTTTTCAGTATTCAGATATTCATTAATTTTTTTCAGCTTTATTTTTAAGACTGTTATTTGAAAAGCATCTAAAAGCATTACTGTTTTTATAATGCCAAAAAGGTGGTTGCTTTTTCTGTGTTATTATGTTTAAGCAACGTGATCCCTTTGAAGAGTCAGCTTACAAACTGCTTAAAGACCAAAATAAAACAGTTAATGCTTAAATAATCCTGACTTTACTTCTGTTTAGTGTGGAATCTGTCCTGTTAGGTAACCATTAAACTTTTTAATAGAAAGGACCTTTTAAAAGGTTAAAAGTTATCTTGAAAGTACAGACTAGTTCTTTCTGTAATATAAATACAAATATGTAGAAGATAAATACATTATAACCTTAAGGGCCTCAGGTGGCCATCTTATGCCTTTAGTACATAAAAGGAAAAAAGTTCCCTTGGTGTGGCTTGTAAGAAAAAAGAAAATATAAAAAAAAAAGAAACATAAAAGGAAAAAAGGAGATAGGAAAAAAAGTTCTAACAGTAATCAGTGAAGTAGAATTTCCACATAGTGTTTGAAAATAGGGGGAAAGGTTTAGAGTTTACATTTCATTTTGTTAATGCAACATATTTATATAATTTTGCACCTCTTATTGTTTTCTAATTAAAATGGTATTTACCATCTTTCTCTTGAATATCTTAATAACAAATTTCCTGTTCCTATGTTACTCCAAAAAGTGACCTATAAATAAATTGGTTTAAATATTTCTTCATTTAAAAGGGTATATATTTGCTAGTGTATGACCAATAACCCTTTTTATTCTGTTCGTACATTAACATTGTGAGTTCTAGACAATGTATTTTTATATATGTTCATAATTTCTTTTCAACTCCCTGATATTGCTGAAAATGTCATCTGTTGTTTAAATATAGGTTAAGTATCCTTTGTCCGAAATGCTTGGGACCAGAAGTGTTTCAGATTTTGGATTTTTTTGGATTTTGGAGTATTTGTACATACATAATGAGATACCTTGGGGATGGGACCAAGTCCCAACATGAAATTCATTTGTTTCATGTATATATTACACATAGCCTGAGGGTAATTTTAGACAATATTTTTAGTAATTTTGTGCACGAAACAAAAGTTTATGTACACTGAACCATCAAAAAACAAAAATGCCAGCCTGAGCAAGAGTGAGACCCCGTCTCTACTAAAAATAGAAAGAAATGATCTGGACAGCTAAATATATATATAGAAAAAAAAATTAGCCGGGCCTGGTGGCACATGTCTATAGTCCCAGCTACTCGGGAGGCTGAGGCAGAAGGATTGCTTAAGCCCAGGAGTTTGAGGTTACTGTGAGCTTGACACAACGGCACTCTAGCCTGAGCAACAGAGCGAGACTGTCTCAAAAAAAAAAAAAAAAAAATGTCACTGTCTTAGCCAGCCAAGTGGACGAATCTGTGGTTTTTGGCATCACCATTATTCCTGACTCCATATTTATATACTACCAATAAACCATTTTCTTATACTTTCTCACAAATAAGTACTTAACAGTAAAAAATATCATATACCATTAATACAGTGAAAAATAATGTGTCAAGTGTGAAATTTCCACTTCTGGCACCATTGATATGCTCAGAAAGTTTCAGATTTTGGAGCATTTCAGATTGCATGTTTTTGGATTAGGGATGCTCAACCTGTATTTAACAAAGATGGGATACTTACTTGTTTTTATCAGTAGGTAGAAGCTAAGTGATGCTACAGTAACAAACAACCAAAACAAAACAAAAAAAATCTCAGGGGCTTACAACAACAGAGATGGTGGAATCGTGTGATGGCTCTTAAAGTTTTTGTTTGGACTTGGCATATCACTTTTCAGTTCACATTTCATTGTCCAGACAAGTCACATGGCCAAGCCTGATGTCAGTGGGACAAGAATTACAGCCTCTCCAATAATTGTGTTATTGTCAAAATATTCACTATGCTTCCTTCAACAAAGACAACTCCTAGAACTGGATAATTGCAAGCTGATTTTAGGTAAGAGGTGTTGGTGGTTCTTTTTATGGAATGTTTATGTATATCCACAGCTCAGCCAGCAGGAGTGCCAGAGATATTAAAGAAAAGCTTGCATAGCTGTTCGGTGAAAGGAGAAGAGGAAGTGTTTTTAATTGGCAAAAATTTTCTGAAAGGAACTAAAGTTATTTTCCAAGAAAATGTTTCTGGTAAGTAGGCATGTTAGTGATACAGAGATTTTGTTATATTGATATAGTCATAGCTATAAAGTAAAAAAATTATTCAAATATTAAGTAAGTCACTGTTTTTATTTCAATCAGATGAAAACTCTTGGAAGTCAGAAGCTGAAATCGACATGGAATTATTTCATCAGGTATAATTTAACCCTTTTTATAATTTGGTTCTTTACTCTCTGAGCAATTCAGTTTTGTTCTGAAATGTTCCTGAATCAATAGATTAAATTTCCTCTTCATATGGGATTGATATGAATCGTTTAAAGTTTCTTTCTTGGCTGGGTGTGGCATGGTGGCTCACACCTATAATCCCAGTAGACCAGCCTGGACAATATAGCAAGACCCCATCTTAAAAAAAAAATTGAAGTTAGCCAGATGTGGTGGCATGCACCTGTAGTCCCAGCTACTCAGGAGGTTGAGGCAGGAGAATTGCTTGAGCCCAGGAGTTCAAGATTGCAGTGAGCTATGAGTGTACCACTGCACTCCAGCCTGGGTGACAGAGTGAGACCTTGTCTCTAATTTAAATAATTTAAATAAAGAAGTTTCTTAAGTTTGTTTAACTGAAGTAGAATTATTCCACAAATACAAAACATGACCAATTCTCTATTTTAAAAAGTTAAGAGCATTAGCAAATGTTACCATTGTTAATAATTGAAACATTTCTTTACTAATATTTATTTTTTTCTGAGGATTTAGGTTAACCTCACCCTACTATATCGTTACATCAAAGGGAAACTCATATTTATTGATTTACCTGCTATGTGCCCTGTGCTTTATGTTTGTTAAAGTTACCTTCTTGCGTTTAGAAGCATTTATCGTACTTATATTAATTAGTCTGTATTTGTAGGACCTTACCATATATTTTTTTCCAAATAATAAGGGATAAGAGCTTGAGTAATGTGTAAAGGTATAGGTCAGAGAGAGAAGACAGGAGCAGGAACAAGCTAATGTATAAAATACCCAAAGCCTAAAATTTAGTGTAAGGAGTTGATGGGGATAGAAAGGAACACATAAAAACAAGTAGAGGAATGGAAGAAGCAAAAATTGGGGAATCTACAGCCAATTTATCCAAAAAGTTTATAATTCCTTTGTGGTTTTTAAATTTAGTTTTTATTCCTTTGTATATTAAAAAAAAACTAGTAAAAACATTTAAAACATTATATATGGAATATATTGCCAAACTCAAGGCTAAGGGCACAGCCAAGACTGCTACCACTTATATACCAACCACAAGTTCAGACATCTCCAGGCCACCATCCCTTTTTAACAGCTGGCTTCAAATTCAGGTTTTCCTACTGTCCCCTCAGATTTGATAACTTGCTAGAACAATTCACAAAACTTTAGAAAGTGCTATAATTATGATTACAGTTTTACAACAAAAGAAATACACATCAGAACCAGCTAAAGGGATAGGTGCATAGAGCAAGGTCTGGGAGGATCTCAAACACCAAGTTTTTTTCATCCTCAGGGACATGTTACCCTCTTGGCACATCAGTGTGTGACAGTATGCGGAAAATTGCCAACTAGGGAAGCTCACTCAGTCCTTTGGTGTCCAGAGTTTTTATTCAGACTTGATCATATACTGCCCATATAGCTGACCTTTGGTCTTCACTTATACCAGAGGTCAGAACAATATTAAGCATGTTCCAAATCTCCCGTTATAAATCACATTGTTAGACTGTCTGGTGGCCAAAGCCCTCAAACAAAGATAATCCTATCAGATGAGACATTGCAGAGGCCTAGAGATCACCTCCCGATAGCCAAGGGCAAAGACCGGACCTATCTGTGGGTAAAGGTAATTCTTTACTACACAGTATCCTGTAAAGTAGGAGCTTCCTAAATACTTAGCCTAATGCTATGTAGAAAGTATTCCTCTAGACTATTAGAGGAATGCTACTACACACTGAGAAAAAGAGCTAGTGGGATTTAACAGTCATTCCTTTGTCACATAAACCATTAAACAATATCTCCTAGGGTTTGTTGTCAGACTGGTCTCAACTGCAGTTCTAATGCCTGCTTTGTCATTAACAATCTGGGTTATCTAAGTAAGACAAGTCACTTTTGTGTCCCAGTTTTCTAATCTATAAGACAAGCTCTTTCACTAGATTATTTGAGCCTTCTTCTAATGCTGACATTTTATTATTTCTTATGCAACTTGATCAGACCATCCCCACTCCCCATGAACCACCAGTAGCTTCTTCTAGAGGAATCCTGGAGGTTAGGGACAATGTACTATGACTCTTCTGTGTTCCAAACACTTAACAGATACTCAAGAAAAACTTGTTAGTTCATTTTTATTCACCCTAAAGAAAAAGAGGACTCTGTGGTCTGAGGTCCATTTGTTCTTTCTGAGGGTACTTCAAACCCTAATTTCAACCAGGTTCTTATATATCTAGAGTTTTAATCCTGACTGAAACTTAATTTATCCCTGTAATACTTTTGTATGCTATTGACACATTTTGTTTTTTGACAAATTGGTTAGATTAATGTAAACTCCCTTGCTTATAATGTTCTATTACAATTCTTACTCTTATGATATGTATTTATAGATAAGGAGACTAGTTCTGGAGATTGAAAGACTTGCCATACAAATGAATAAAATAGCCCCAACAAATTATAGTCTTAACTTGCTATTTCATATATAACTTTATATTAACAAGTCAATCCTCCCTCTCTCTCTCCCCTCTCTCCCTTTCTCTCTCTCTCCCTTTGAGGCATGGGGTAGTTATGTTTTTAAAACACTTTTTTTCAGGGCAGTTATGCCAGCTACAATAGATTAAAGAAGAATAATCATAAAAATAAGACATGTGGTGGAATGGAAAGGAATTATATCCTTATTTGGTGGCTATATCTAGAGGTCCTGGGGTTTTTGCAAGCAAGTATGTAAACAAACTAAATCATAATATGATCTGTCATTAATTCTGTGATTTCATTCATTTTAAAATTATCTATTTCAGAGAGAGCTCTTATTTCTTTTTTTTCTAAAGGGGCTTTCTGGGAAGTATTTTCTTAGAGTGGAATCAGAGCTGAGATTCTAGAGAATTGATTGTAGAGATCATATTAAAGGAAAAAAGATAGAAATTAGACATTTAGAGGGAAGAAAATGTGGTGAACAAAAAGAAATTTCAGTGGTCAATAAAGAAATATCAGGGCCAGGCACAGTGACTCACACCTGTAATCCCAGCACTTTGGGAGGCTAAGGTGGGAGGATCGCTTGAGGCCAGGAAGTTCAAGACCAGCCTGAGCAATAGCAAGACCCCATCTCTACAAAAAAATAGAAAAATGAGCCGGTCATGGTGGCACACACCTGTAGTCCCAGTTACTCAGGAGGCTGAGGCAGGAGGATTGCTTGAGCCCAGAAGTTTGAACTTGCAGTGAGCTATGATGATGCCATTGCACTCTAGCCCAGGTGACAGAGGGATAATTTTGCAAATTGCAAATATGAAAAATTATGATAACCATTTAGTTATAACCTCAAAATTGAGTTATCAGGTATTAAACTTTTTCTGTTATATAAATATTGAGATTGATGAAATCTGAGAAAACAGTTCTTTGTTTAATATTTAACTCTTCTAGTCAAGGCCATAATACATGTCATGCTTATATATACCAAATGTGAGTACATAGTCATTGTATGTACTCCCTTTTAACAACTTTAGATAAATTATGTATAATATTGTCTATTAAAAAATAAATATATAAACACATTTATGTGTCTCTGTGTGTATGTATACATACACATATACATAAAAAGATAGCTTAGGGGAAGATAGAATATAAATATAGAAAGAAAATTCTTGAAATAAATGCCAAAAAGATACTCAGCAGAACTTGTGGGAAGAACTAGATTAAACAAAGACTCAATGGCCGGGCGCGGTGGCTCACGCCTGTAATCCTAGCACTCTGGGGGGCCGAGGCGGGTGGATCGCTTGAGGTCAGGAGTTCGAGACCAGCCTGAGCAAGAGCGAGACCCCGTCTCTACTAAAAATAGAAAGAAATTATCTGGCCAACTAAAATATATATAGAAAAAAATGAGCCGGGCATGGTGGCGCATGCCTGTAGTCCCAGCTACTCAGGAGGCTGAGGCAGTAGGATCGCTGAAGCCCAGGAGTTTGAGGTTGCTGTGAGCTAGGCTGACGCCACGGCACTCACTCTAGCCCGGGCAACACAGTGAGACTCTGTCTCAAAAAAAAAAAAAAAAAAAAACAAAGACTCAAGAGTTTAGAGGTTTTGTGTTTTCAAATTGGTTCTAATTGTAATTTTGTAATGTGTCTTTAGTCAAGTTCAATTATATATATTCCCAACTGTAAAATGAATATGGCAATGGTAATTTTCTCATAGTAGATTGAAAAATATCCATTCCTTATACACAGCAGAAAAAGATTATCTGCTAGGGAAAAAAAAATTATTTTGAATCCAAGCAGATTTTTCTAAGAAATTAAAATTTAGATATTCTCTTTTTGCCCTGAAGAACATTATACCTGCTGTAAAGGCCTCCCAGCCCTTTCATGTTTTGTATGTATTGTATTCCTAGCTGAGTAGTAGTTAATTGCTCCTAATATGTGAGTAGTATTAAAAACAACTTTTGATCCCTATTCAAAATTTACCTAATTTTTAATTCAAATCAGGAATTTCTAGATTCAGATTGAAGGAAATATGAAGAATTCATAGCAAAATAGGTTCATTTGATTTTTTAAAAGGTTTCAAATTAATTTTGCTTAAATATGCTTTCTAAAGCAAGTGGAATAAAACTATATATGTATGTATAATATTTTGATGAAATATGCATCTGATTTTTAGATACTAATTGTGTTTATAATTACCAAGAAATAAGTTGTTATTCAGAAGAATAATTTCAATTATAGAGTTAGCCAAATAATTTTAAAAGTAGAAGGATACTTCACAAGCTATCCATTCAACCATCTCCTTAACTGTAGGTAGCCTGGTTCTGTGACATAGTCATAGTGTCTGAACAATAGAATAAAAACAAAGGTAGACAAGATACAAAAACTCTTGTTTCTTAGAAGTTGTATCAGTGCTAGTTCATTTTTGATGACCTCATGTGCTTTAAGGTTCCCCCCTGAGTAACTGGATGTACACACATTTGTACATGTTCTTCCACCTGGTTTTAAACTATGTGGCTTTTTTGAGATGGCTAACTTAGGAGGCATCCTGTTAATGCCATAAATTAGAAGCTAATTCTTTATTTATAATATGACTTTATTTCAGAGAGTGTGTTTTAAGATGGCTCAGAAACAAATTAAGTGCTCAGAAATTGAAATCTTGGCATTGATCTCATTTGTCCCATGTTCTATTCAGCTGAGTCAACCAACTACAGTCTTAAGTAAATTTTAAAAATGTCATCAAATTTACTTTACCCTGAGCTGTCAGTTTTGGCCTCCTGATATCAGATCATTAGTAAAAAAAACATAATAATCTCCACCCCCAATGTTCCTTTCCAGTACTATAATCTACTAATGAAGAAGAAAAATAGTCAAATGTGATTCATGTTGTCTTCTAAGATGTAGTCCCCTTAAATAAATACTGGTGAAACATTTATGAACTCTGCCCTTTTCTTCTAAGGATGCTTCTGCCAGTATTCTGACTAAAAATATCCTTCATTTACTGAGATTTGAATAAACTGAACCCTATTTGACTTTAAATGAGAATTAAGTGGTTAGGAAGTAGTGAACTGCATTGGGTAGTACATCTCACATTGAAGTTGTACAGAACATATGATAAGTGACTTTGCTGTTTGTGGGCATATTTTTTCCTCCTAATTTATTCATTCTTTTATTCAACAAATGTATTTGTGTGTATTTTGTGTAGGGTACTATTCTTAAGAAGGAAGGTAGAGTGAAGAATAAAACAGCCTAGATCCTCATGGAGCTTAGATTCTTGGTGGTTGGAGAGAGACAAAAATTAGGGTAATTTTAGGTAGTGATAGTGTTGTAATGGAAATAAACAAGATTACGTAGTCAGGTTGGGGAGGAGTGTTACTTTAAATAGGATGGTCAGGGAAGACTTTTCTGAGGAGGTGACCTTTGTTTAAGACCTGAAAACAGGTAAGGAACTTGCCATTTGAGGAGGTGAAGAAAGAATATTATAGTTGGAGAGAATAGCAAGTATAGAGATTCTGAGGTAAAACTGAGTTTAGTATCTTAGAAGAACAGACGAGAAGGTCAGTGTGGCTAGAGTATAGTGTGCTAAGGGGAGAGTGGGAATGATATAAAGTTGACAGGACAGGGACCTTGTAAGCCATTGTAAGACATTTGGACTTTACCTTACAAGCAATTTTAAAATTAATCTCCTAATGCCTGTGAACCTGAGCTTTAAATATATTCTTTTTCTAATCAGATTTTCAAAACTTTACAGCTGATAAGAAATGTACTTAAACTTAATTAAAATTTTTTAATTTAAATACTGCTTCTTTTCTGACTCTTATACTTTTCTTTATATTAGAATCATCTTATTGTGAAGGTTCCCCCCTATCATGACCAACATATAACTTTGCCTGTATCAGTGGGAATATATGTAGTGACTAATGCTGGAAGATCTCATGATGTTCAGCCATTCACTTATACTCCAGACCCAGGTAAGTCAACATAAAAAATTCTGAACTAAAGTGAATAATTAATTTCTAGTTCTTTGGAAGGATATGAAGATGACCAAGCCAACCAAAAAAATAGGTTGCTGGTATCAATGGGTTGATGCTTGTTTCTTTTAGAGATGGCATTATTTCCTAAGAAGACAGCCACCAAATACTGCTTTTACTCTTAAATTAAGGGAATCATTTCTACCTTATACTCTAATAATAAAAGCCAGGAATGCTATGAAGTCAGACTCTCTGAAACTATCTTGCAGATTACTCCTTACCAAGACCTTACCAAGAGTTACCATTCATTGAGTACCTCTTATATGCAGACAGGTGAAAGTGACAACTTTGGGAAATGGCTAACGGTTTAGTTTGGCTGGTTGATAGGATGCATTTTGAGAGAGGTAAGACAAAAGCCTGGAGTGGTAAATGGTAAAATAAAAAATATCAAAGATTGGTGGTAAATAAATATTTAAAATATAATTTTAAGCAGTTAGGTAAAATAAGATATTTTAGAAATTGAAGGAACAAGACCATCTGAAATGTTAAAAGTTTAGAAGGTGTCTGGCTATGAAGTATTTCATGAGTTATTTGCCTACATTCATTTAGTTGCCTGAACAAAAAAAAAAGCCTTCTCCTGGCAAAAGTAGGGAGAACATTTTGGAAACGGAAACACTTTGCATGTTCCCATTGACCTACGCTTGGTGTCTGCCGTGGTTACCATTAGTTCAGTTCATTCCGGTCTCAGGAGTACTTCAGAATTAGCAGTTTTTCCATTTCTCTAGTTTATTGGTATGTTATTCCCAAATAGTTGAGGATCCAGTGAGGTGGAAAGTGAAGAAAGGTGGCAGGGAAAGAAAGCCCTGGCATCAAAAAGTGAGGGATACAGTATCTAGGACAGAGTTAGAACTATTCTTGGTAATTACTTTCGGTCACCTTATTTATCTATTCTCTGTATTGTTTTTAATCATGCCTAAATTTTGCAACATTGGTTATTTTCCACTGGTTTGCTATAAAAGTGTGCCACAGTATACCACTAATGAAATACCTCTTGGTATTTGTCTCACAGTAAAAAATCGTGAGTAAGAACTTTGGACTGAAAAGGCAAAGTTTAGAAATAATATTCTGGCTTCAACAAAAATAGAACGAAGATTGGTTTACACTCAAAGACCAAATATTTGATTGTTTTCTTTCTAGGAAGGCCTCAAAAATCCAAGCAAAGTCAATTTAAAATTAATGGTAGTTAAAGCATTTTAGTAACTGTAGTTACTGAATATTGACATTGAATATTGTGCAGGAGCTTGTGTAAATGTGGGGAAAAAAGATGGTGTAATTAATATGTAAGAATGTGTTTCCTGAGGGGCTTCTGTATCACTTGTGTGGGAAGAAGGGGGATGTATGTCAAGGAATAGGCTTAAAGTTTTTGCTGTTCTAAAAATACTGAGATTTTGTTGTTTGTTTGTTTTTATTGATCAATTATAGAGAACTTTAAGACTTTGAAGTACTTAGCATCAGCACTAAGAATCCTCATTTCTCAGTGATAAATGGTGATTATTAGAAACTTTTCTTTGATAAATTTGCCAAACAAAGCAGCTTTAAAGTATTCTGCTTTAAAGGCTATATAATTGCCTAATTTCGGCCATTCCTGGGTAATCATTACCATATGTTTGTTCTTTCAAGTTTTCCCCCCATATATTTTGTATATCATAGATAGCAGTCACTCTTAGAAAATCTTGTTTGAATAAATATATGGTATGCAAACTTCATAATAAGATCTAATGCCTCAGTTTCTGAGTTTATGACATACCTAATTAAAGAATCTTCCCACAATTTCACTTTTTTGGATTTTCTAAAATGTGATAGTTTTTTGAGGTGTTCATGAGAGAGAATATGATTTCAGGAAATCTTGGGCACAGAAAATTTGCCCTATCCCTGTATAACAAACTAATAGCTTTTGCAATTCATTTAGGGACTATGGTTAAATATTTAAATACTCAATAGTGTATCATTATAGCAGCTAAAACTAGGCCCACCCTAGTATTCTCAAGTCAGAGTAGAAATGGTGACTGTTAATACCATTTGTCTAAATATTTAAAAGTTATAAATAAAACTAACAAATCACTAAATAAAATACCTCCTTCACTCCTATTTTGACCAAAATACCTTCATAACAACCTGGAAGGCCAGATTTGAATTTAGAATTTTTGAACTACTTTAGGATTCCAAGGTGGAATATGGCAGCATGGAGAAAGAAGATCCTCAGCTTGCCACCCTTCTTTTCCCACTTGTGTCTCCATCCTATACTTGGAGGGTCTTGATACCCTAGCCAGTGCTTCTAAGCTCTGTCTACCCAATAGGCCTAAGAGCACTCATATGATCTAGGATAGTTATACAGAAAATTTGGGGATCCTGGGTACTTGGTACATGAGCTAAAGGTAGTGTCAGGGCAAAGGCTTATCCTGCCCTCTGCACACTCTGCCAGACACAGCCCTTCTAACACCCTCTGGAGCTATACTGCCCAAGTCATATATCTTATGTATATGCTGTCAGGCACTTAGATACTTGGCAGAGTCATAAAACCTTTAATGCCAGTTAGTCACTGAAGCTTTGCTTCAGCACTAAAGCATCTTTAATTTTTTTGCTTAAATTTACTCAGACACAAAAATTAGACATTATTTGCTGTGACTGCAGTGGTGATTTCTGTAAGAAATGGACATATAATACCTATATCATTTTTTGATGCTATAAAAACAAATTACTAATAATTTGATTCAAAAGTAGAAATTTAAAATTTTTCCAAGGATTAGTTTCTATTTTAAAATCTGTAATTGTTAGAGTTAATGTTAATGCATAAAAATTGTATATGGATTTCTTTTTCATTCAATTGTGTATAAATCATTTGTTGGATCTACTGTGCAACGTACTAAGGTAAATTAATTCACTTTATTCTTAGGAGAAGATGTGTACAATTTTGTCTCTATTCACTTAGTTACAACTATCATTTGACACATTAGTGAATTAAAATAAATACATTGAAAAATAGAAATTCAAATATATTTAAATAAAATTAACATATAGTCATTTGAAGCAAGAATCCATTTATTTCCTTTATCATTTAGTACTGATCTTTATTTGTAGGCTCGTTAAATATAAACTTGTCATAGTAGATACAATTGATATGACTAGATACAGGAGCCTAGCAATTTTCCATTAATACTAAGAAAGATTTTTTTCAAAGTATTACAAAAATAGTAATCATAATATTACAGATTCAGTATGTTCATACTTATTTTAATTTAGCTCAACCATTAATTGACTAATGCTTCTGAATCAGTATTTTTTACTAAATCATTTATATAGGCGAATGAGTAAATTTTTTTCTTGCTAGTGTCCCAGTATGTTTGATAAGTTTTAAATGATTGATATTCTTATATCAATCTTCTGTTCATCTGATATCATCAACATGTATACTGTTATAAGAAGGCTTTATAAAAATTATTCTGTTTTTGTTTTGGTAAGTGATCATATGCTCTGCCCACTTGGAGATCAGTGAATTTAAAGGATAGACTGCTGGTTATGAAAACTCATCTCAACCTAGAATTTCTGCTAAACAAGTAATTTAGTGATGCTTTGTGACAAAATATTCCAATTAAAGTTTTTAAAGTACAAATTTTGTTAGGGTGAATAAATTTAGATAAGTACATTTATCTTTTTTTTTAAATAGCAGTAGCTGGTACTTTGAATGTAAATGTGAAGAAGGAAATATCCAGTCCAGCAAGACCTTGCTCTTTTGAAGAGGCCATGAAAGGTACCAATTTGATTCTTCTTAAAAATTGTAAGTAGGTGATCCTGTATGTTTTCTCTAGCAAACCTTAGTATTTTGTTTTCCCTTATATACTTACAACACTTAGGAGGGTATCTTCCATTTTGTAAAATAAATATTTGTTTAACTTAACTGAATGCAGACTTGTTTTTCAACTTGATATTTTCCTTCATTTGGCATATAAACATAATTTTTAGTATATGTTGAAGAGGAGGAGTTTTTTGTTTTTTAATTCTCCAGTATTAAAATTTTACTTGTTTGCAATTTTTTCTTCCCTCACTAGAATGTAATTTTAAAGTAGTAGAGACTTTACCCATCTTATTCATCACTGGATCTCCAGAACCTAGAACAATGCCCGGAACATTGTAGGGGCTCAATAAATACATATCGAAAATGTAGGAAGAAAAGATAAGTTGGTATCTCTCAAGCCATTTAATATTGCTTAAAGACCCATTAAAATACAGTTGTGGGGCTGGGCACAGTGGCTCATGCCTGTAATCCTAGCACTCTGGGAGGCCAAGATAGGAGGATTGCTCGAGGTCAGGAGTTCAAGACCAGCCTGAGCAGTGAGACCCCGTCTCTACTAAAAATAGAAAGAAATTAGCTGGACAACTAAAAATATATGCAGAAAAAATTAGCTGGGCATGGTGGTACATGCCTGTAGTCCCAGCTCCTCGGGAGGCTGAGGCAGTAGAATTGCTTGAGCCCAGGAGTTTGAGGTTGCTGTGAGCTAGGCTGATGCCATGGCACTCTAGCCTGGGCAACAGAGTGAGACTCTGTCTCAAAAAAAAAAAAAATACAGTTGTGGGTTCTGGGACAAAGTAGTATAGTCTCACTTTTCCCTGCTCCTCTCCTCTAAATACTACTAAATAGCTTGGAAATAATTCAGAAATCATAAAAGCACTTTGAAATATGAAAAGAAGAAGGTGTACTGGCTAGGAACCTCAGAACTTAAAAGAATGACACCACAGTGAGTTTCTTGGGTTTTTGTTTTATCTCCCACTTTTCCCAAATTGGGCACCTGAGAGTCCTGTAGCCCAAAATTGCCAACAGGCATACACAAAAAATAAATCAATAAATAAGCAAGAAAAGCCTGCTGTCTTTGGCCAAAGGACTAAGAAAGGGAAAGTCCAGCAGAGACTTAATGGGATGATCATATCAGGTGGCAGCAGGTGGCCACCAGTGGAGTTTAGGGGCCAATCTATGCCATACCCATTCCTGCAGCAACAGCAGAACCAAGGAGAGCCAACCCTCCCTGTAACCTATATCTGCCAGCAGCAGTGGGCCTGATCTGCCCATGGGCCACACGTATGCCAGTAGCAGAAGATTGATCTATCTGCAAAAATGGCAATATTAGAATTTGGAGGGCCAACCCATTCCCCACCCTACACCAGGCGAGAGCAAGCAGATTCTCTGCCTGCACTGACAGCACCCAGCAAGCCCAGTATTTCCATATCCTTCCCCCAACAGCAGAGAGAGAGACAGAGACCCAGACCTAGCAGCTCCTAACCCTCCTCCCAAGAGAGAAGAATATAGGCCAGGCATCTTCCAACCTTCCACCCAGTGGCAGAAGGCAACCCAGATGCAGAAGGTAAACCAGGCCTGGGGTCTCCCAATCTTTCACCCAGTGGTAGGGAGCTATCTAAACCCACTGCTCTTGACTCTTCACCCAGTGGTAGAAGGCAGCCCACATAGGTGCTTCCCTGCTTCTAAAAGCACCAACTGTGATAAAATGGGAAGCCCATTGGCAACAGGAGACCAGAGAACCTACCAGGAGAAATGCTTTCCATCCTGCAGATCCAGCATCCTTCACCCCCACCTAATAATACCAGATAGCCCAGGGAAACACCTTCTTCTCATGAAAGGAGCAGCAGGAATCCAGGTGCAGCTCAAGAAGAGCCAGGGTAACAAATCAGACCAGAATAGGGCTCAGAAAACTAAACTGTCATTAAAACTACAGTACACAAAAGTAGACTAGAACCTACACAGGTTAAACAGGGTAACTACATGTATTAAGATTTAAATAGAATAAAGAATCAACTAATATCCAAAATGTCCAAGAAATAATAATAAGATCACTTGTCATACTAAGAACCAGGAAAATCACAACTTGAATGAGAAAAGAAAATCAACTGATATCAATACTAAGATGAATCAGATGTTGGAACTATTATGGTGGTTATTTAAAGAAGCCACCATAAAATTACTTCAACAAGTAATTACAAATTCCCTTGAAAGAAATAAAAAAATAGAAGATCTCAGCAAAGAAAGGGAAGTTATAAAAAGAACCGAATGGGGCTGGACGTGGTGGCTCATGCCTGTAATCCTAGCACTTTGGGAGGTCTAGATGGGAGGATCACTTGAGGCCAGGGTTCTAGACCAGCCCGAGTAGGAGTAAGACCCTGCCTCTACAAAAAAATAGAAGAATTAGCCAAGCATGGTGGTGCACACCCAGCTGCTCGGGAGGCTAAGGCAGGAGAATCACTTGAGCCCAGGAGTTTGAGGTTGCAGTGAGCTATGATGATGCCACACTACTCTAGCCCAGGTGACAGAGCAAGACCCTAATTCAAAAAAAGAAAAAAAAGAGAGAGACTGAGAGACTTCAAAAAAAGGAAACAAAGAAGCCTTCTAGCCCAGATGACAGAGTGAGACCCTGTCTCAAAAAAAAAAAAAAAACAGATCCCCAGGGATCTGTGGGACAATAGAAAATAATCTAATGTTCATATTATTGGAATTCCAGAAGGAAAGGATAAAGAATATGAGGCTGATAAAAAGTACAGGCATAGCTCATGTTATTGTACTTCACTTTACTGTGCTTTGCAAATATTGTATTTTTTACAAATTAAAGATTTGTGGCAACCCTGCATCAGGCAAGTGTATGGGTGCCAGCAGCATGTGCTCACTTTGTGTCTCTGTGCCAAATTTTGGTCACAATATTTCAAACTTTTTCATTATCATATTTGTTATAGTGATCTGTGATCAGTGATCTTTTATGTTAATATTTTGATTGTTTTGCAATGCCACAAACTATACTTATATGAGATGGCAAACTTAATCCATAAATTCTATGTGTGTTCTGATTGCTCCACCAACTGGCCATTCCTCCATCTCCTTGGATCTCCCTATTCCCTGAGGCACAACAATGTTTAAATTAAGCCAATCAATAACCCTACAGTGGCCTCTAAGTATTCAAGTGAAAGGAAGAGTCACATCTTTCACTTTAAATTAAAAGCTAGAAATGGGCTGGGCGCAGTGGCTCACGCCTGTAATCCTAGCACTCTGGGAGGCCGAGGCGGGTGGATTGTTTGAGCTCAGGAGTTCAAAACCAGCCTGAGCAAGAGCAAGACCCCATCTCTACTAAAAATAGAAAGAAATTATATGGACAGCTAAAAATATATATAGAAAAAATTAGCCGGGCATAGTATTGCATGCCTGTAGTCCCAGCTACTCGGAAGGCTGAGGCAGTAGGATTGCTTGAGCCGAGGAGTTTGAGGTTGCTGTGAGCTAGGAGGATGCCATGGCACTCTAGCCTGGGCAACAGAGTGAGACTCTGTCTCAAAAAAATAAATAAAAAATAAAAATAGGCCGGGCGCGGTGGCTCAGGCCTGTAATCTTAGCACTCTGGGAGGCCGAGGTGGGTGGATCGCTCGAGGTCAGGAGTTCGAGACCAGCCTGAGCGAGACCCCGTCTCTACTAAAAATAGAAATAAATTATCTGCACAACTAAAAATATATACATAAAAAAATTAGCCAGGCATGGTGGTGCATGCCTGTAGTCCCAGCTACTCGGGAGGCTGAGGCAGTAGGATCGCTTAAGCCCAGGAGTTTGAGGTTGCTGTGAGCTAGGCTGATGCCACGGCACTCACTCTAGCCAGGGCAACAAAGCGACACTCTGTCTCAAAAAAAATAAAAAATAAAAAAATAAAAATAAATAAAAATTAAAGAAAAACTAGAAATGATTAACCTTAGTGAGGAAGGCATGTAAAAAGCCAAGATAAGCTGAAAGCTAGACCTTTTGTGCCAGTTAGCCAATTGGGAATGCAAAAGAAGAGTTCTTGAAGGAAATTAAAAGTACTACACCAGTGAACACATAAAGAAAGCAAAACAGCCTTACTGCTAACAGGAAGAAAGTTTGAGTGGTCTGGATAAAAGATCAAACCAGCCACAACATTCCCTTAAGCCAAAGCTCAATCCAGAGCAAGGCCCTAACTCTATTCCGTTCTATGAATGCTGAGAGAGGTGAGGAAGCTGCAGAAGAAAAGTGGAAGGTATCAGAGGTTGGTTCATGAGATTTAAGGAAAGAAGCTCCCTCCATAATATAAAAGTGCAAGGTAAAGCAGCAAGTGCTGATGGAGAAGCTACAGCAAGTTATCCAGAAGATCTAGCTGAGATAATTGATGAAGGTGGCTACACTAAACAACAGATTTTCAATGTGGACAAAACAGCCTTCTATTGGAGGAAGATGACATCTAGGGTTTTCATAACTAGAGAGGAAGAGCCAACACCTGGCTTCAAATCTTCAAAGAACAGGCTGACTCTTTTGTTAGGCACTAATGCAGCTGGAGACTTCAGTTGAAGCCAGTGCTCACTTACCATTCCCAAAACCCTAGGACCTTTAAGATTATGGTAAGCCTATTCTGCCTGTGTTCTGTAAATGGAACAACAAAGCCTGAGTGACAGCACATCTATTTGTAGCATGGTTTACTGAATATTTTAAGCCTACTGTTGAGACCTACTGTTCAGAAAAAAAAGATTCCTTTCAAAATATTACTGCTCATTTGACAATGCCCCTGGTCACCCAAGAACTCTGATGGAGAGATGTACAGGGAGATTAATGTTGTTTTCATGCCTGCTGACACAACATTCATTCTGCAGCCCATGGATCGAGAAATCATCTCAACTTACAGAATATAATTCTCAAATAATAAGACCTGAAAGTTGAGATGATTCCTTGATCTGTGGGCTGCAGAATGAATGCTGTGTCAGCAGGCATGAAAATAACATTATGGATCTAGTCAAAGTCTGTTGAAAACCTTCTGGAAAGGAATTAACATTCTAGATGTTATTAAGGACATTTGTGAATCATGGGAGAAGGTCAACATATCAACATGGACGGAAGTTCGGAAGAAGTTGTTTCTGACCCTCATGGATGACTTTAAAGAGTTCAAGACTTGGGTGGAGGAAGTCATTGCAGATGTGATGGAAATAACAAGAGAGCTAGAATTAGAAGTGGAGCCTGAAGATGTGACTGAATTGCTTTAATCTCATGATAAAACTTTAATGGATGAGGAGTTGCTTCTTATAGATGAGCAAAGAAAGTAGTTTCTTGAGATGGAATCTATTCCTGGTGACGGTGCTGTGAACATTGTTGAAATGACAACAGAGGATTTAGGATGTTACATAAATTTCTGTCGATAAAGCAGTGGTAGGGTTTGAGAAGACTGACTCCAATTTCGAAAGAAGTTCTGTGGGTAAATGCTATCAAACAGCATCACATGCCACAGAGAAATCTGTCATGAAAGGAAGAGTTGATCTATGCAGCAAACTTTATTGTTGTCTTATTTTAAGAAATTGCCACAGTCATTCCAGCCTTCATCAACCACCATCCTGGTCAGTCAGCAGCCATCAATGTCAAGGCAAGACCCTCTAGCAGTAAAAAGATTTCAACTTGCCAAAGGCTCAGATCGTTAGCATTTTTTAGCAATAAAATATTTTTAATTAAGTTGTGTACATTATTTTATGGATATAATACTAACATAACTTTTATGTGCACTGTGAACCAAAAAATTCATGTGACTCGCTTTATTGCGATATTTATTGCAGTGGTCTGGAATTGAACCCACAAGATTTTTAAGGTATGCCTCTATTTTAAGAATTAATGGCAAAAAACTTCCTAAATTTGGTGAGACACATAAACCTACAGATTCAAGAAGATGAGAAAACCACAAATAGGATAAACCTAAAGAAATCCACATCATGATTTTAATCAAGACACATCATGATTTTAATCTTAGGAAAACTAAAGACAAGAAATCTTAAAAGCAATCTGCCCACAGAGAGAAATGACTTAGTACCTATAGGGGGAAACAAATTCTAATGATAGTGTATTTCTCATTTAGAAACATGGAAGCCAAAAGGAAGTGGCACAGTATTTTTCAAGTATTAAAAGAAAGGAACTGTCAACCACAATTCTATATCTGGCAAAACTATCTTTCAGGAAAGATATTCTCAGGTGAAGGAAAACTAAAATAATTTGTTATCAGCAGACCTACCCTTAAAGACTATCTAAAAGATTGATTCCATATCTTGGGTATTGTGAATAGTGCTGTAATAAACATGGGTGTGCAGATATCTCTTCGATATACTGATTTCATTTCCTTCAGATGTATACCCAGCAGTGGGGTTGCTGGATCATGTGGTAGTTTCATTTTTAATATTTTGAGAAATCTCCATACTATTTCCCATAATAGCTGTACTAATTTACATTCTCACTAGTAGTGTGTAAGGGTTACTTTTCTTCACAATCTTCCCAACACTTACGTTTTCATCTTTTTGATAATAGCCATTCTAACAGGAATGAACTGATATCTCATTGTGGTTTGATTTGCTTTTCCCTTGTGATTAGTGATGTTGAGCTTTTTTTTTCCCCCTAGAGACAAGGTCTGGCTCTGTCACCCAGGCGGGAGTGCAGTGGCGCAGTCATAACTCACTGTAACCTCAAACTCCTGGGCTCAACCTCCCAAGTAGCAGGACTACAGGCACACACTACCACACCTGGCTAATCTTTTTATTTTTTGTAGACACAGAGTCTCACTATGTTGCCCAGGCTAGTCTCAAACTCCCAGCCTCAAACAATCCTCCCATATCAATCTCCCAAAGCACTGGGATTACAGGTGTGACCCACCATGCCCAGCATACTTTTGCATATATCTGTTGGCCATTTGTATGTCTTCTTATGAGAAAAGTCTGTTAGGTCTTTTGTGTATTTTTTTCATTGAGTTATTTGTTTTCTTACTATTGAGTTGCATTTCTTATATATTTTAGATATTAATCTCTTATAAGATGTATACTTTGCAAATATATTCTCCCAGTCTATAGGTTGCTTTTGACTCTGTTGATTGTTTCCTTTGCTGTGTAGAAGCTTTTTAATTTGATGTAATCCCATTTGTCTATTTTTACTTTTGTTGTCTGTGCTTTGAGATCTTATCCAAAAAATCTGGGTGTATATCAAAGGAAATGAAATCAGTGTGTCAAAGAGATATCTACATCCCATGTTTAAAGCAGCACTGTTCACAATAGCTGAGATCTGGAATCAACCTAAGTGTCCATCAACAGGTGACTAGATAAAGAAAATGTGCAAATATATACAATGGAATACTATTCGGCCATAAAAAGGGTGAAATCATGTCATTTGCAACAACATGGATGAACCTGGAGAACATTATGTTAAGTGAATTAAGCCAGGCACAGAAAGACAAACACTGCATGGTCTCTCTTGTATGTGGAATCTAAAAGAATTGATCTCATAGAAGTTGAGGGTGGAATAGTGGTTACCAGAGACTGGGGGAATGAGGTTAGGGAGGGAGAGATGGAGAGATTGGTCAATAGGTACAATGTTACAGTTAGGTAGGAGGAATAAGTTCTGGAATTGTATTGCCACAGTACAGTGACTGTAGTTAACAATTATGTATATTTAAAAATAGCTGGAAGAGAGGATTTTTAATGTTTGTACCACAAAGGAGTGACAAATTTTTAAGGTGATGGATATGCTTGTTACCCTGATTCGATCATTACATAATGTATGCATGTATCAAAGCATTATGTTCTCCCTGGTAATATGTACAAATATTATGTGTAAGTCAAAAGTAAAATAAAACTTTTAAAAAAAGAGTATCTAGAAGAAGCTCTTCAAACAGAAAGAAAATGGTAACAAAAGGAGGCTTGGGATTTCAGAAGGGAAAGAAGAACAATGGAGTGAATAAAAATAAAGATTAAATATAATAGACAATCCCCATGAGTTTCTTAAATCATACTTTATTGTTGAAACAAAAATTGTGACGTCTTATTGTGGTACTCAATGTAGAGGAAATACTTGAGACCATTATAAAAGTAGGGGGAAGAAAATAAAAGCGGAGGAGGGTAAAGGGATCTGAATCAAAGTAAGATTTCAATGCTTCATATGAAGTTGTAAAACATAAATACCAATAAATTACCTATATGTTGCAATACCTAGAGCAACCACTAAGAAAACTGTATGAAGTGGTATACTCAGAGGCAGTATAAGTAAATCCTAAAATATGTTCAGATAACCCACAGGAAGATAAAAAAAAGAGAGAGAGAGAGAGAAGCAGAGGAAACAAATAGGAAACAAATAATAAAATGGCAAACTTAAGCATTAATATATCATGAGCCACTGCACCTAGCCTGGCAGTGGCAGATGCAAAACTGATAAACTAGTTTTGTACCTCATGCTACCATCATAGCATCAAAAAATAGACATTTAGAGCCAAGCATGGTGGCTCACACCTGTAATCCCAGCACTTTGGGGGAGACCAAGGCAGAAGGATTGCCTGAGACCAGGAGTTCGATACCAGCTGCACAATATAGTGAGACCCCATCTCTACAATAAAAATATATATATATTTAAATCATAGCCTTAGTCAATAAATTATAGAATGAAATAGTTGGTAATTTTTGTGATTTTAAACTTTTCTTTCTTTTTTGTGTATACAGCAATGAAAACTACTGGATGTAACTTAGATAAGGTAAATATCCTTCCTAATGCTCTGATCACTCCACTCATATCAAGCAGTATGATTAAGAGTGAAGATGTTACTCCAATGGAAGTAACAGCAGAAAAAAGATCTTCCCCAATTTTTAAGGTAAGCTATATTGACTAGTGCCCCAACTCTTAACTTTACATATAAAAATTGCTATATTTTACTTTTCCTATTCCTTTCACTTTTTTTAATGCTTTGGATGCACTCAATAAATTTTGCTTTTCAGAGTGAATGCTTTATACGTCAGCAAAATTGCACACAAAGTGACTGCCAATATACATTTTAACAAGGGAGGAATTATTCATAATAGTTGCTAGACCTGTGGGATGTGGGTGTTAATGAAAGTACTAATTTTAGCATTTTCAGAATTAGAGCCTTTTCCCCCCAAGTCTTTTCCCATAACTCCCCCTCCCTTTTTTACTTGTTTCCCTCCCTATAATGTTAATGATAAGCCACAAGATGGAGATATTTTGATCTGCTCTTATTTGTCAAAGCATATCAATAACTGATTACTCGTCTACTTCCTTGTTTGACTGTCTTTGCTTATAGTACTTTAGAAAGATACATCCTGATGACAATCATACATCTTGTTACCATGCAGACTCATAGTCTTGCACCCGTTCTCTAAATGGTAATATAGAGTGGAAAATTGGTCTTGTTTATACTTTTAGAAGAATAATAATTTTTGTAGTATTTTATGAGCTTATTTAATGTTTTTATATATTCATATTATTTGGGGGTTTTTATTTTTTAGACTACAAAGGCAGTTGGATCAACTCAGCAAACATTAGAAAATATCTCTAACATAGCTGGAAATGGTTCTTTTTCATCACCGTCATCTTCCCACTTACCTTCTGAAAATGAAAAGCAACAGCAGATTCAGCCCAAGGTGTACAACCCAGAGACCCTGACAACTATCCAAACACAAGACATCTCACAGCCTGGTACCTTTCCAGCAGTTTCTGCTTCTAGTCAGCTGCCCAACAGTGATGCACTGCTGCAGCAGGCCACACAGTTCCAGACCAGAGAATCTCAATCTAGAGAGGTATTACAGTCGGATGGCACAGTGGTTAATTTGTCACAACTGACTGAGGCGTCACAGCAACAGCAGCAGTCACCACTACAAGAACAAGCACAGACTTTGCAGCAGCAGATTTCATCAAATATTTTTCCATCACCAAATAGTGTGAGTCAGCTACAGAATACTATTCAGCAGTTGCAAGCAGGAAGCTTTACAGGCAGTACTGCTAGTGGCAGCAGTGGGAGTGTTGACTTGGTCCAACAAGTTTTAGAGGCACAACAACAGTTATCTTCAGTTTTATTTTCTGCTCCAGATGGTAATGAAAATGTTCAGGAACAGCTTAGCGCAGACATTTTTCAACAAGTCAGTCAAATTCAAAATAGTGTAAGCCCTGGAATGTTTTCCTCAACAGAGCCAACAGTCCATACCAGACCAGATAATTTAATACCTGGAAGAGCTGAAAGTGTTCATCCACAGACTGAAAACACATTGTCTAGTCAACAGCAGCAACAGCAGCAACAGCAAGTGATGGAATCATCAGCTGCAATGGTGATGGAGATGCAGCAGAGTATCTGCCAGGCAGCTGCCCAGATTCAGTCAGAGTTATTCCCTTCATCTGCTTCAGCAAATGGAAACCTTCAACAATCACCAGTTTACCAACAGACTTCTCACATGATGAGTGCATTATCTACCAATGAGGACATGCAAATGCAGTGTGAATTGTTTTCTTCTCCTCCTACAGTTTCTGGAAATGAAACTTCTACAACCACCACACAGCAGGTTGGGACCCCTGGGACTACTATGTTTCAGACATCAAGTTCAGGAGATGGAGAAGAAACTGGAGCACAAGCAAAACAGATTCAGAACAGTGTCTTTCAGACCATGGTCCAGATGCAACATAGTGGGGACAATCAACCTCAAGTTAACCTTTTTTCATCTACAAAAAGTATGATGAGTGTTCAGAATAGTACTACCCAGCAACAAGGCAATGGTTTATTCCAGCAAGGTAATGAGATGATGTCACTTCAATCTGGGAATTTTTTGCAGCAGTCTTCTCATTCACAGGCTCAGCTTTTTCATCCTCAAAATCCCATTGCCGATGCTCAGAACCTTTCCCAGGAAACGCAAGGTTCTATTTTTCATAATCCAAATCCTATTGTCCACACTCAGACTTCTACAACCTCCTCTGAACAAATGCAGCCTCCAATGTTTCACTCTCAAAGTAGCATTGCTGTGTTACAGGGCTCTTCAGTTCCTCAAGACCAGCAGTCAACCAACATATTTCTTTCCCAGAGTCCTATGAATAATCTTCAGACTAATACAGTGGCCCAAGAAGAACAGATTTCATTTTTTGCATCACAGAACTCAATTTCTCCACTTCAGTCAACGTCAAACCCTGAACAGCAAGCTGCTTTCCAGCAGCAAGCTCCAATATCCCATATCCAGACCCCCATGCTTTCCCAAGAACAAGCACAACCCTCGCAGCAAGGTTTATTTCAGCCTCAGGTGTCCCTGGGCTCCCTTCCACCTAATCCAATTCCTCAAAACCAACAAGGAACAATTTTCCAGTCACAGCACTCAATAGTTGCTATGCAGAGTAACTCTCCATCCCAGGAGCAGCAGCAACAGCAACAACAGCAGCAGCAGCAACAGCAGCAACAACAGCAGAGCATTTTATTCAGTAATCAGAATACCATGGCTACAATGGCATCTCAGAAGCAACCACCACCAAACATGATATTCAACCCAAATCAAAATCCAATGGCTAATCAGGAGCAGCAGAACCAGTCAATTTTTCACCAACAAAGTAATATGGCCCCAATGAATCAAGAGCAGCAGCCCATGCAATTTCAGAATCAGTCCACAGTTTCGTCACTTCAGAACCCAGGTCCTCCCCAGTCTGAATCATCACAGACCTCCTTGTTCCATAGCTCTCCTCAGATTCAGTTGGTACAAGGGTCACCTAATTCTCAAGACCAACAAGTAACACTCTTCCTCTCTCCAGCGTCCATGTCTGCATTGCAGACTAGTATAAACCAACAAGACATGCAACAGTCTCCTCTTTATTCCCCTCAGAACAACATGCCTGGAATCCAAGGAGCCACATCTTCACCTCAACCACAGGCTACTTTGTTTCACAACTCTGCAGGAGGCACAATGAACCAACTACAGAATTCTCCAGGCTCATCTCAGCAGACTTCAGGAATGTTCTTATTTGGCATTCAAAATAGTAAGAACTTCTTTCTAATTTCTCATTACTTAATTGAAATGGCCAAATTATTATTACCAGAAGGAAGCAAAGTACAATCATTTTAAGAGCACAGATTGTAGTTAGAAGTCAACAACTTATAGATTATGAGATCTTGTACAAATTGACTTTCGTAGACCTCAGTCTTCACATCTAAAATGGTGATAATATCACATACTTGAAAAGGATATTGAGAGAATGGAATATGGTAATATATAAAAATGTGTATTTGCCATTTTAAAAGCTATAAACTTGAAAAGGAAATGAAGTAGGAATGACAGATGATATCTCAGCCAATTGAAGTAAATAGTTTCTAAGGAAGTAGAAACCCATCTTTAATATATATACCAAGAAAATGATATAGGACTTAATGATATCTAAGCAAAAATGTATTTTTATATACTAAGAGGAAACCTAAGATGAATTTCAGAACCATTCTGTGAATACCTTTTTCTTGGACTATAAGGTATCTCACTTTTAATAATATACTAGGTGAACACAGTAATGAATTTTCCCCAGCAACTAATAAATGTCTTCTCATGAATCTTTACTAATAAGATATCTTCTATTGTCAATGTCTTTGCAGACTGTAGTCAGCTTTTAACCTCTGGACCAACTACATTGCCAGATCAATTGATGGCCATAAGTCAGCCAGGCCAACCACAAAACGAGGGCCAGCCACCTGTGACAACACTTCTTTCTCAGCAGATGTCAGAGAATTCTCCACTGGCATCCTCTATAAATACCAACCAGAACATCGAAAAGATTGATTTGCTTGTTTCATTGCAAAACCAAGGGAACAACCTGACTGGTTCCTTTTAACTGAATATGTAAGTATTTTTTGGCTTCTTATTGAAAAGCATCAAATTTTATTCTTTTTAAAGATTTGGGTTAAGTAATAGCAGTTCAGTTTCTAATTTTTTTAAATATTTCTTCTTCATAAGATGGTACTTTTTTACTCTGAATAAATTACTCTGAGTGATCACTCGTGGTCATATTTTTAATAAGGGTGAGCATCCCTAGTTTGAAAACCCCAAATGTGAAATGCTCCAAAATCTGAAATTTTTTGAGTGCCAGCATGGCACCCAAAGTGGAAGAGTCCACACCTCACCTCATGTGATGGATCACAGTTAAAACCCAGGTGTACAGCTCCTTATTTAGCATCCCTCCCAGCCCCCTTTAGCTGTGTTGTATCTTTTTGGTGTACCTGAAATGTAAATGGATTTTGTGTTTAGATTTGGGTCCTCTTCCATAGATATCTCATTATGTATATGCACATGTTCCAAAATCTGAAATTGGAAACACTTCTGATCCCAAGCATTTCACATAAAAGATAACCTATATTGGGCATTGCTTCTGGCTCTACGCGTCTTTGCCTTGGACTAACAGAACATCTGATGAATGTGCAGAACGTGTTTCTTTTGTACTATATATTGGGTATGATCATGTCTCATTTCTCCCTTCTTCAAGAAATAAATATTATGGCCGGGCACGGTGGCTCACGCCTGTAATCCTAACACTCTGGGAGGCCAAGGCAGGTGGATTGTTTGAGCTCAGGAGTTGGAGACCAGCCTGAGCAAGAGCAAGACCCCATCTCTACCAAAAATAGAAAGAAATTAGCTGGACAACTAAAAATATATATAGAAAAAATTAGCCAGGCATGGTGGCACATGCCTGTAGTCCTAGCTACTCGGGAGGCTGAGGCAGTAGAATTGCTTGAGCCCAGGAGTTTGAGGTTGCTATGAACTAGGCTGACGCCATGGCACTCTAGCCCGGGCAACAGAGTGAGACTGTGTCTCAAAAAAAAAAAAAAAAGAAAAGAAAAACATAAATATTGAGTCAGAAAAGTCCATGGAAGAACAAATATGATAAAGTTTCATTTACAGTACCGTAATATACCATTCAGGGTGACAGGAACTTTATAAATGTTTTCCCTCCCTTATGAGTTGCATTAAACTTTTTCCTTTTTTTTAGAAATTCCATGAAGAAAATCCTGATTCCAAGATGTCCTGAGATCTTATGGTTCCATGAGGATTACTGAACTATTACTTTAAAAACAAAACAAAATATGAAAAACTGTATTTGAGTAAATGGATAGATTTTACTCTGACTGCAAAAGAGCACACCTATGCTGTCTGTTGCAGTGATTAGCCATCAATGATAACATGTTCATATTTTATATTCCTAATAACAGTGATGACTGAGAACCAATTTGAGTTTCCAGCTGACTGAATTGATTGTTGCTATTTTCCTAGGTGTGGTTTCTTTAAAAGTAAAGTTTAATTTCAAGGCTGGACCACTCAGTTATTATTGCTATTAGAAAATAATATTTGTCATGTTTACTTTTGTTCATTTTTTTCTGCATTGTTTTAGTCAAGCAATGGCTTTTGAAAAAGCAAAATTCAATAATAATTAAGGCTGTGATTTTTTTCACTATAAAAAAGCACAGCTGTTGGCCAAAGTGAAGGAATCTTTTTTCAGTTTTTGTGGAGAAACTGAAGGGGTAACATTCTGAGAGATGAGCTGTCTTAAGAACTCTATGCAGATAAGAGGACTCTTGATTTAATACAAAGGCAGACAATACACAAAACTGGGGACAGCTGGAATGCTATTGATTTTATTTTTCAGAGAGTTGTTAATTCTCTGTGTTTCTACTAAGGGGTTTAGCCATAACTGTGCATAGAAAAATACTTATCTTGCTCTATAAAAAATGAAGGGGATAATATATGGTGAGTTATGTTCTGATATCCTCCTACAGTAGTTTAAAACTGACAGAATGATTTGAGTCTGTTTTCTTCTTAATCCAGTCTTAGGCTGGTATTCCCTTTTTATATGCATCTATATTATTTTCCACCTCTTTTTCATTTTATTTTAGACAAGTATTAATATACTACTGGCTTTGTGACCCTGTAGCAACTTAAAGGAAAAGGCCATTTTAGGGTGACCAAGCAATCCTGCAGCATAGGACAGGAAGTACTCTTTTGGGAATTATTGAGAGTTGATTCCTGAGAAACAATATATTTTTTTCCCCATGAACGGTGCTGTTCCGAAGTCTTCAAATTTTTCCCTCTAATTAGAAAACAGTGTAAATTTTAATTGAAAAAAAAGAAAGACAAACTAAAACTTCTTGAAACATTACTTCTCCCTGAGCTGCAGTGAGTATAAATTCACTTGTCACCTCAGTGCTTTACTTGGTCACTTACCTGATGGTTTCCACAAGCCTTAGGCTTTACAGGGTTGTATAATTGACTGAAAATGAAGAATTAACTGTGTTACATCTATACAGAACAAAATAACACACTCCAGAACTTGCAGTTGTAGCATTAGTTATACAGTTTGGGTGTTCTTGCCACCCATGGGATGCCTGCTTCTCACTACCACCTGTGTCTGGACATGTGCTTATGTCTCATTTTCCTTTTGGCATGTGGAGAGCTGTCAATGCAATATAAGGCCAACATATATGTGACTTCAATGTGTTGATATAATGTTTTGGTGTTCTTGTCTGTTTCATTTATTTGTTAAGTGTACAAAAAATAGCCTGTTAATTGTTGTTGAAGGCTACTTTTCTGTTCAATTTTTTTTTCTATCGTATACATTTAGTTGAACTGTGTGGAATTGTGGTGTTGGTTTTGTTTATACAGCCAGATTTTTCCCTCTTTTTGTGATGGTCTTTGTTCTTTGAATGTGCTCTTCTAATTTGTTTTTTTCTTTCTTCTTATGTATACTTCCCTCCACCCCAACCCTTTCTTTCTTTCTCTCTCTGATTGAGAGGCATTGAATTACGTTTTCAGTAGTACAGGCTTCTTGCCGATATGAAGGGAACTTTTCAGAAAGAGACCTACTCTGGGTCATTTAATTTTGAATACAGTTTTCAATCGTTCAAGTTTTGGATGGTTTATATCTAATGTGTGTTTCATTTTTTTGGAAAGCTATATTTTGTATTTAGGAAATGGTATACTATTTTGCTATTTGTACTGAGTGAGTACATTGGCATAAATATAGAAATTTATATATATACATATATATAAACTATTCTTTTTTGCCACACATTTTTGTGGTAAATTTGTGAGTTTGTCTGATGTTCTACCACAACGTGGCGTCTGATAACAGTGAGGGGGGGTTTGTTATGTCTTTATTGAGTATTTAAGTATCTTTTGAAACAAATGATCTGTTTATCTGTGGCCATTCCATCAGGCAGTTCCTTGGTGTTATTAGTGGGCTAAAGGCAGCTTACTGTGTGTTTGCTGGATCTTTCACTCAGCAAAATGTTAGAGTAAGGAAACCCGTTGAGGCGGTTGTGTCAAATGGTGTTTCACAAGAATGAGCCATTCAGTCTTTGCTCACTATATATTTAATATTTTATTGTTATTGTTATTATTAATTGGCTTTCTGTATCCTATGCCTTTTATTTATAAAGACACTAAAAAAAACCATGTTTGTAATTTTAATAACATTTTCCCCATCTTGTAATATCCAGAGCTACTTTATAAATTCTTTGAACCAAAAGTATTTTCCTCAGTATATCTCTTCTCCCTCAGCCCCTATCGGGAAAAATTACCCAATATAGTTCAGGTTGTGAGAAGGATCAGCTACACAATCCAGTGCTTCAGTTTTAAAATATAAAACTCTAACCCTAGAGCAGGATTGACTATACTGTCAGACAAAGCAAACCCAGCAGGTATGAAAAAACGAAATAGACATTAAAAAATTTAAGTTTTTTTTTTTCTGAGAAAAGTCATAGGAGACTCAAGAAGTCTATTTGTTCACCAGGTTCTAATTAGAATGATTATTAATACTGCACTATGGGTGAAGTGGTGGCAAGAAGACTGGCTTGTGTGCTGACTTCTGTGATTTAGCAAGAGGTTTGTCATTGTAAAATGCTGATTGGCAATGCCAAGTCACTGGGACCAATTTTCTGTTTTATAATACCTAAATTTAGAACAGAACGTACACCTGAACTGTAGTGGTTGGATTGGATGGAGGCAGAAAACCCAATTTTTATTCTCATAAATTTTGTGGTTATTTATACAAGGGCTGTGCTATGCTACCATATTCTTATTCAGTAATAATAGATTTTTTTTACATTGTTAAATGTTCCTTACCCCTAAAGGTCAATGTTAAGTACAACATTCTGAGTATATAATTTGGTTACAAAGAGTATTTGTCTTCTTATTGAAGCTCAGTGGTTGATACTTGTGCTAATAATGCAGTTTCCTGGTTACTGTTACAAGTTGTAGCTACATATAGGAGAGACTCAGTGAGCCAGCAAAGGCCATGGAAACAATTTATTAAATTTATTTATGGCAGAAGGACCTAAATAGACTGTGAACCACATTTTATTTCTTTATATTGTTACATTCAGTTGTTCTTGCTTTCAACAACTCACATTAATGCTTGGAGCTTGTGTGTGTGTGTGTGTGTGTGTGTGTGTGTGTGTGTGTGTGTGTGTGTTATTCCTTATTGTCATTCCATTATATATCCACACCAACATGGGAGAAGATAATTAGAAGTCATATTTTGCCTCTGAGCTTTATCATGTTACCTTTATGATTAGAGTATCATTCTGTTATTTAGCCAATGCAAATCTGTTTTACCCAATCTCCCTAGACCAGGTTGTTTAAAAGGGCTTTGTTTATTATATTAGCAGTATTAATGAGAGATCTTCCTTTTTTCCTCCTTCCCTCTCTCCTTCCTTCCTTCCATCCATCCATCCATCCATCCTTGCTTTTTTTTTTTTTTTGTAGTATATGAGATGTAGTTTGGAATTTCATTCTAGTGCATTTCCTGCCCGTCACAACCTCAGCTAATCTACCTAAGAAAAATAGTGTCAAAGGAAATGAGAAAGAAGTTGTGTCTGAGTCCCTGCAGAACTAAGATAATAATTCTTTTTGACCATTTAAGCCATTATAAATGCTTGTTTTGGAAAAGTGAAATCTGTTGGATACATCAACAAATAACAATCAGAATAAAATGATTTAATAATTAAAGTCTCAAATTTAACATGGTTCTAAATTTTCACTTGGAGTAGTAATCTAAGAATTTTTCATTTTTCTGATGAAATTTTCTGTTCTAATACCAGTTTCCTGTTTTTTTTTTTAATTAATTGAAAATTGTATGAGATCTGTTAGCTTTGCTCTGCTTTGTGACCATAGGCTTCATCTCTAACCAAGATAGCTGTCTTACATCTGCATGCCTTTGGTTATAAGTAGGGACTCAGTATGGAGAGACTGTAGTTCAGGAGATAAATTAGAAAAATAACTCAGAGTATGTACCCTAGTAAATAGGTTAGTAGAATCATGTAACATGTATTAAAAAGAGGTTTTCTCTGCCTTGTTTGTGTCACTAGAGCTATATTGTGGAGATAATGTTCATAATGTAGTAAATATCAGAATAATGTCTACATTTGTGGCTAGTCCCAGTGTTCTAATTACTTCTTCAATCCTCATTTAATTTTATGCCATTCTAGCCTCTTTTATTAATAAAGTTCTGTTCTTCTTTTACTCCACTTTTCTCTTTCAGGAAATTTTTTAAATTAATATTTTATATCTAGATTAAATGCTTATGGAAAAGTGCCTTTTTACCATAATAGTGCTCCCTTCTTATAATTTTATTTTTCACTATTGCCAAAAACATACAAACACATGGTTTTAACAGGTCCCAACCTTCACTTTTTCCATTTAGTCATTCTTTTCTCCATTTCTTGATCACCATAAGAAACAACTTCGTAAGTCCCTTTGGTTTAAGAATAATAGAAAGAACGCATTTTTAGAATTGTTTCTTTGGGGAGGGTAAGGCTTTATATCAGTTAACTCTAAATTTTTCTTCATCTCAACCAATTAGTGATAGGTCTTATCTAAATACTAATGAGAATTTTACTGTCTTTGAGACTTCTTGCACACAACTGTGTGTAAATTTCAACAAGGAATTGTTTAAAGCATTTTCTCTGATCTTAGATGAACATAAATCCCTACTAAAGCGTAGTTTAAGCGAGTCCAGGTAATGTCAGTTTTTTTTTAACTAGACAGGGCAAAGTTGTTCATTTTAGTGTACTTATCAGAACCTCAGTTAATTTGCCTAGGGAAAAAAGTGTCAAAGGAAATGAGGTAGAAGTTAGATCTGAGTCCCTGTAGACTTAAGATAATAATTCCTTTCAAACAGATAGAGTTGGATTTAGTGCCCTGGTTTTTGTTAATTTTGCCTCTATTTTGCTCCTTAACACAATGGTGGTGCTTGAAGGAAGGGCCATGAGCAACAGGTCAGGATAGTGGTACCTTTGGGAGAGAGCTACTTTCCCCATGCAGCTATTTTTGTGACTGTTAGTGACACTGAAGACTGCAAACCTTTATGCAATATTCTTAATAGCCTATTGATATTATGCACTTTAGTCATTCCAAAGAAGCCAAGAATGCTGTATAGAGATGATTCCTGCTTAATGAATACATCTTAACTATTTAGAATATTATGTCCCATTTTCTTTTGGTTAGCCAACTTAGTGTAAGAGTTATGTGGATATTTTCTAAAATGACCATATAGTAGAACTGAAGACTCTATAAGGGGAAATGATTACACTTTTAACAAATCATTTTAGAAACATTACAGTATTCAGCTTGCTAATTTATATTTGAGAGTTCATTAAAATCAGCCTTCTTTCTATATATTTTGTTTCATGTATATAAGAGCATTACAGTGTATCGTTTTCTATATGTGTAGTATGTACAAATCAGTGGTTCTCAAAGTATAGTCCTCAGTCCACCAGCTAGCATTAGTATCACCTGGGAACTAGTCAGAAATGCCAATTCTTGGGCCCCATCCCACACATACTGAATCAGAAATCTGGAATGGGGCCCAGCAATCTGTGTTTTAACAAGCCCTCCAGGTGATTCTGATGCACACTAAAGTTTAAGAATCACTGATATAAACTATATCTCGAGAGAGCTAGCAAGGTTTTTTTTTCCCCACTCAGATACAGTTATACATTATTCTTTATGTAAATTCAGCTTAACCTGGTTAATCACTTATTGTCAGTGATAATTCTCAGTACTGCCTATAGAAATACAGTATATTTTATGTACATACACAGTCTAGTTATTGATAATTCAGTTAACTTAGTTTGGCATTTTCCTACCACTTACTAAAAAGTTTACATTAAATGACATTTAAATATGTAGGTGCAGTGTTCTATATTTATTTTAATTGCCATGACATTTAAGTAGCTAATATAATTGACGGGTGCTAAAGTCTCCTGTTTATCCATAAAATGGGTACATTTTGGGCAGTGTAATACAAGATTTCTTTTCATTGCCTCATACTTTACCAGCAGACCACAGTTTTGCTCTGGCTAGACCAACTCTCAGAACAAAATTATCATTCCTTGTATTTATATTTGTATCTGAAATAGTAAACAAGATGGCTGGCCAGGTCAACATAGCACCTTATTTAATTTCTTTTTTTAATAGGTAAAACTTCTTTAAAAGTAGCTTGCTTTGTATCAGAACTAATGCAATAGAGATATAGCTGTCCTTGAGCTTATGGCTACAGACAAGAATTATTTACTAAAATAAATATTAAACAAGATAATGCATTATATAATTTGGGCATTTCTCCTTTCTCCATTTTATGTATCATGGTGAATATAAACTAACCACAAGATAAGTAGATTTATTCATTCATTTTAATCTCCTGTGCAATTTAGTACCTCTATTATTGTTCTAATCTCCCTCCCATTGTTTACAAATCACCAATTAGTTAACTTATGAAAGAAAAATTTACATTTCAGAATAAAAATAAATGTATACTCACTTTATAAAAATCACCACTGCTATCTTTCCTTAATACTAGCAGTGGAAATGTTAAGTGGCTTACTCTAAAAACTTTGGTGCTGGCAAATACATAGGCAAACTGTTGGGAAATGCTGTAGTTAACATTCCTCCTTTCTTATTTCTTTTTCCCTCTTCCCCACTTAACTGCACATATTCCTCTACCCAAGGCATTCTACCACAATTCTGTTCAACTCCAATTTGTGATCTCTCATTTAAAACTTACATGTTTAACCATATCACCCTGCTTGCTCACTTGCATTCTCTCTCCCTCCCTCCCTCCTCTCTTTTCCAGAAGTCACTTGCCCGGTTAGAAATATTTTGTAGGGATTGCTTATTATGATTATTTTAGCTGATGAACCTCAGGACAACATACATACACACACACACACACATATACACACACACAAGATCTCAGATGTTTGAGTGGATTTGGAGTCAAATTTCTGTGTCTAAGAAAGAACTGTCCTGCACTGAAGTGACTGGTGACTTTGATAGTTACAGATTGATTCCAATGAACTTGAGCTAATTTCTTTTGATCTAATGAATGTATCTGCTCACCTTGTTCCCTTACTTCTAATGGATAAGCTCCAAGTAGTTGCTAATTTTTTGGCAACTTTTACTGAGTTTCATTCACTTCTTTTACTTAGTCTTTTAATAAGTATACTACACATATTTCATTAACCTGTTCTCAAGTGGTTTAGCTACCATTCTGCCATTTAAATTTTTATTTAATTTTATTTGCTCGAGCACACTGATCAACCACTGAACTGCCTTCTTCCATTGTCCTGCAACGATATAAAGGTTACATTTTTGTGTATATGGCTTTCATAGTGGGGATTTCAGAGCACTGATACCAGATATTTTCAGTTTGTTCTCTGGGGGAATTTCATTTGCATCTATGTTTTTAGCTATCTGTGATAACTTGTTAAATATTAAAAAGATATTTTGCTTCTATTGGAACATTTGTATACTCGCAACTATATTTCTGTAAACAGCTGCAGTCAAAAATAAAACATTGAAAGTTTTCATTTTGCAGTGGGTAACTGTCTTTTTTCTCAAACTTTGTGAATGAATTCATGTACTTGATTGACAATTTTGAGCAACATGAGTATGTGGCTGAAATTATAAAATCATTAGGGAAGAGGTATGAAATATAGAAATATTTTTGAGTAGTTATTTTATGCCTACCATTTTGCCAGGGAGAGTACAAGTGTTTTAGGGTTACAGAATTTTTGTTATTTTTACTTAATTTAAATATTTCTTGTTTATAAAGCAATACATACACATGAGGTGCTTTTGATGAAAACCAAGTCTCCCCCCGACCTCAGTCCCACACCCAGAGGCAGTCTCTTTTTATTCTTTTGGTAGTTATTTCCACATCTCTAAGTTAGTGTTTACCAGAGTGTAATACAGATAACCAGTAGTGGTACTCAAAATGATTTCAGGTGATACATGGATAAACATTGTAAACATTATTTTTAAACTTACAGGCGTAAGTGTTTTAATGTTCATTAGAAAAAACATAATGTGTCCACTTACCAGACTAAGGAGGAAAAAGTGAGTCAAATTAAAGAAAAATACCAAATAAATACTAATATAGGTAATATGTATATATCATAAATGTTATATAAATAACAAGCTTAAGAGACACTGCTTTAGACAGTATGCTTATGCCTTCTTATCAAATATAGACAGTATGTGTTGATTCTATGAAGGAATGACAATTTTTAACATATTCAAATATATACATCTAAATGAGTTGTCACTTAAGAGGCCATATGTATAGTTTAACAATGCTGCCATTGTTCTAAATATAATATGTTTAAAAGTTGTCTTTTGGTATTTATTGACTTCAACAGCACTGAAAAGGAGTAATAACCAACTGAAATTTAATAAGTATTTAGTATAAACATCAAATTATATATACTTTGGTCCAGAAAAACAGCATCTCTGGGCAAAACACTCACCCAGTGGCGATGGGGCTGCCAGAAAAACTGATGGAATCTCCAGTTACATAGTTGGACAGTATCCCGAATAAGGGAGGTATTTGTCCTGTTTTACTGCAAGCTGGTAAGAGCCCTACTCTGTCATCTTGTAAGGAACAGACAGATTCTCAGCAGTCATGTAAGCATAGAAGAGAACTGGAACAGCATTTATCCCTGCTCAGGACACAATAGGGACTCTGGAAATAAAAAGGCAACTATAGTTTCTCAACAGCAACAGTAACGATCTTACTCTCAGAAAAAGAGGTTGCTACTCATGTTCCATTTCATGGTGCCATTGTCTCTGCTTCTACTGAGGCAGTATCATATAGTATATAATAAAAGCATGGGCTCTTGAGTTTGCCTAGTATGTAACCTCCGTTCCTCAATTTCCTTTTCTATAAAGTGGAAACAATAATAGAAGCCACCTTGTAGGGTTGTTACAAGAGTTAAATACATTGATGCATATATAATAAAATTACGTGGTTCCTGGCACACAGTGAAGTGCCTCATAAGTATTACCTTGTATCAGTCTTACTAGTCCTAATACTACACTATGCTTTTCTATCTCTTGTGCACTACTTCCCATATCCTTTTGTGTATTAGTCCATTTTCTGTTGCTTCAGATACAGAGTATCTGAAACTGGGTGATCTATTTAAAAAAAGAATTTGTTTCTTACAGGTGTAGAGGCTGAGAAGTCCCAGGCTGAGGGGCCACATCTGATGAGAGCCACCTTCTTAGTGGGGACTCTGAAGTGTCCTGAAGTGGTGCAGGTTATCCCATGGCAATGGGGGGTGAGCATGTTCAGGTGCTCTGGTCTCTCTTCCTCTTTTAAAGCTATCTGTTCTCCTCCCATGATAAAACTCATTAATCTGTTAACCCATTAACCCATGAATAGAGTAATCTATTCATGAGGACACAACCATCATGATCCAATCACCTCTTAAAGGCCTAACCTCTCAATATTGCCACACTGGGGATTAAATTTCAACATGAGTTTTGGAGGGGGACAAATACTCAAACCATAGCCATTTTGTTTTTTCAAAGATATGTCCCACTCAGCATCAAAAGTTTTTCTCTCTGAATCATTTCCATTGGTATATAAATTTGTTGTAATGTCTCTTATCTCTTTAAAAAATCATATAAATAATCTGTGATCATACATCCCCCTCCACACTATTTCTACTTCCTCTCCTTCCATTCTTTCTTGAACTCACTCTAATCAGGCTTTCATCACACTACTGAAATAGTGCTTGTTAAAATCACCAATGAATGACCTCCACATGGCCAAGTCCAATGATCAAATTCCTAGGCTTCATCTTAGTTGGTTTCTCAGCAGTATTTGATACCCTTGATCACTCTCTCCTTGAAACATTTTCTTCACTTGGCTTTCAGGACACCACACTCGCTGTCCCTTTTCCCTGGCACCACTCCTTTTCATTCTCATCTTTACCTAACATTGGAGAGCCCCAAAGGTCAATCATCAAATCTCTTCTCTATCATACCTCAACTCCTACGTGATCTCATCCATTCTCATTGTTTTAAATACCACCTATGTGTTGCAGATTCCGAAATGTGTTATCTGTGGCCATAAATTCCCCTTGACTCCAGGCTCTTAGTATCCAACTGCCTTCTGGACACATAGCTATCTTAAAAGACATCTCAAACATAACATGTCTGAAGCCCAATTCTGATTTTACCCTTCCTACTCCCCACTCCTGCCCCAAATACTCTTTGTAGATTCTTCCTGATCTAAGTCAGGCCCCAAAACCCAAAAGGTATTTGGAAGAAGAGATTCTATTTGCTAAGATGAGGAAGAATCTCCTTCTTTTTCCTGGCATTTATCACCACCTGACAGTTGTCATTTAACTACTGTTCTTCGTGAGAACACAAACTCCATCAGGGCAGGTATTTTGTTTTGTTCAGTGCTGTTTCCCCAGTGCCTAGGAGTGCCTGGCCCATTGATTGGACAAATCAGAATGAATACTGCTCCCATAGCATTTACATACAGCATTTTTCTGTTTTTCTTTATTTCTACACCATTCTTTCCTGGCTGTCTCGTAAATGTCTCTTAAATTCCCTGAGAAGACCTGAATAGGTTGTTCCATTGCCATTGGGTAGAAAGCACCCCTGTTGGGTGAGCTCTCAAGCCACATCACCTCACGGGCTTCCCGCCATAATTTATTATTGAATCCTCTGATCCCATCTTCTACTAGATCCCACTTTTGCCTGAATACCTCTATCATTTGCTTCACTGATAACAATGAGGGCGGGAGTTTTGTAGAAATGAATTTTATTTATTTAATTTGGAATTTTAAGAAATTTTATACAAAATTGCAGTGAAGATGAAGGCCACAGAAAATATTTTCAAACCGAAACACCCAGCCGTCTGCTACTGTGGATATCGTCAAGTGAAAATATCCAGTGCTGTTGGCATCTGGTAGATGCAGTTCTCCAACCCGGCCTGATGCCATCATTCCCTTGGCAGGTAAGAGGCTGTGTATCCCGTTATTCAGGCAACCTTGTTTTGCATCATTTCTCTTATTTTCTTTCAATGCACCACAAGAGGGCAGTCTTTTATCATATTCTACTTGAATTATGCCAACGGTGGGAAGAGATGCACTTCAAGAATTTAAATAGAAATTAGGGTATCATGCCAAAATTGTTCACCAAAGTTAACAAAACTCTAGATTTACACTTTTATCCCAAATGTCATGGGACCAAAACACATCCTTGAAAGTCATCAGTCCAGCAATGATATAGAAAATAACCTTCCAGAAGTTTGTATAGATCAGAAATAAAGTATTTTTTTGTGGAAGGTTGTTTTTCAATATTGAAAGTACTATTTCCTTTCTCGAATTCACTCAGGATAGCAGATGTGGGGTGTGAATGTATTAGTTTACTTCTGCAAACATTAAAGTAGAAGATTGAGATAAAGAAGAGACTTATTAGCTATTCCTTTCATGGTATCTGTGTACTGTATACAAACAACAAAAGTTGAAGGAAGAGTAATACTCGTATTAGGCATATTAGTCATGTAGTAATTGAAACCAATATGTACCATAAACAAGCATTAGATTACTAACTACTAAACAAGTCCCTTAGGTCTATCTACGATAGATTCAGTCATTTCTTTCTCTGAGCAATTCCCTCTTGCCATAAACTACAGAGAGTTAATTAAAAGAAATAGATCACTGGAGAGTTGAATCCTACCTAGCCAGATTTTGACCTAAAAATTTAGCCCTACGAAGAGGAATTAAATTGTGTCTATGCCCTTCAAGAATATATTCCAGCATCTTTCTATACCTTTCCCTATGTGGCCTCTTGAGCCCAAGCCAGATTTTGGTTACATGCCATGACAGCAATCATAAGAATCAGTTATGTTTAATAATAAAAATACCCAAAAATGTATTAATACAATCTATTCCCTCTCCTATTCATTCCTTGTGGAAAAAGAAAAACCCAGATCTTAAAAACTAAAGTAAGTCAAGGAAGCCCGAAAAGATAACCAGATTTGACTACATGTTAGGAGGAAATCAAATCTGGTGAATTTTATTTTCTAGCTTTGATCTGGTTGTCAGTTGGGATGGACTTGCCCAAGTGATGGCCCACAGAAAGGCCAAATTTCTTGTTTTTCTGTTCATCCTGTACCTCTTTTTTCATTACGAACCCTGCCTGGAAGTTTAGGTCAAAAAGGCTGCTTGGAGCAAAATACAGTGGTGTCTCATTCCAAATATTCTCCAGACGTTTCTTCCATCCTGCCAGGATCTGAATTCGGGCATCTGCTGGAGTGTGTCCAATGCTGTATGTCAGTTGAGGTTCTAAGACTTGGAAGCCACAGAAATGCAGCGTGCCACTCTAGGGATACACAAAGCACAGAGTGAAGTCAGAGATCCAATCCTGTGCAATTTGTACTGTAAACAACAAAAGTCGGTCTGGGTTTCCCAGTAAGACACTCCAGTAAGGAAGCCTGAGGTCCCCTGGAGAACCAATTCATAGCTACATTCTCTCACCTTCTGCCGTCTCTGCCTAGCTGTTACCTATTTTAGCCTATTCAGCTGTGCTCTTCTTTAAATGAATTAAACCTTGAAACTGTGCCAACCTGAATCCTCTGCCAAGAGTATGTGAAAGTTCTACGACTATTACGTTAGGGAGAATTTCAGCTTCTTGGCAGCTGGCTTGCCAAGGCATGGATATGGGCGTTTCTCCACCTGTCCATATAACTAGATGAGCTTGATGTGTGACTCTTACAGGCGGCCACCTCATTTGCTCTTCTCTCCAACCCCGTTCCTTAAAAGAGATTCTCCTGAGAGTCCAGTCTCCGCCAAAAAGCCCATCTCAGCTGCAGTTTTGTTCATCTCTAAACTGGCCGGATTAAACAATTTCTTAAATTGTCTTAGGCTCTAATAGTCTGGGAGACTGTAGCAGCAACTTGGAGAAGGACAGGAAGATTGGAGAGAGGAGACGTCAGCTATCTGGAGAGAACCGGGACCTGTGGCTGTACAAACGGAGGGTGAGCTGCACTAGTGCTTGGTTAGAGAGACTGGTGTGTGAACACGCGCACGCCTGGGTGTATTCCATGAGCACAGATGCCTGGGAAAGCAGGCAAGTCCCTAAAAGAAGCTCCCCATAGTTCCGAATCATTACTGTGCTTTCATCTTCACGCCTCAGATCTGTTTTCAGGGCTGTCTTGAGGTTTTGGACCCCATAAGAGGCTCAATTAATGAATTCCCCTGGAGGTTCATTGAAAATGAGGTACCTGAAGCGGCCAGAGAATGACATTCATGTCCCCATGGACACCCTGCAGAGAGTACATGGAGCCACTGCCACCAGTGGTGATGGAAAGCAGTGTCTTTTTATTCTGGAAAAGAAAAGAAAAAAAACAGCATCCCCTTGGTGACAAGAAGTTAATGAAACAGCCCCAGGGAAAAGAACCCACAAGTCTACCCTATTTGCTGCTTATATTACTTCATACCTTGGCTCCTCTGAGCTACACAGTGTGACCCTGCAGAAGTGCCAGCCTAGATGGTCCACAGACAGGTAGCCTGGGGCGGCCAAGGATTCCATACTTCTGCATGGGGCCAGCCAGGGCAAGGCGGTCACAGTAGCCAAAACCAGCTACCCTGGTGATTAGTCCTTTTTATCTGTCTCCCCATGTGTCTAGGCATGGAGTAGGACAAGACCTTTAATCCAGAAGGTCTCAAAGTGTTTCTTGTGCAGTATTTGGGTCTCCAAAAAATGAAGACAGACTTTATTCTTATCATGGAAAATTTCCAACATACATAAAAGAAAAAATAATATAACAATGCATCTGTCACCCAGCTTCACCTCTCAATATTTTGCCATTCTAGTTTTATCCAATGCCCAGACCCCCTTTTTTTCTGGAGTATTTTAAAATAAATCCCAAACGTCATGTCATTTCTTCTGTGAAAACTGTATCATACATCTCTCCCAAGGGACCTGGACCCTGAGCTTAGTATCTAACTGTGCTCAAAACTCTGCGTCAGGAAAGACTTTACCCACAAACCAGATGTTAGGAAACTCAAAGCCATTCACCTACCCGGAAAGGTCCCTTGTCATACATGGCAGCGTATGAGTATGCAAACTCTCCTATCAGCACTCGCTCAAACCAGCCTTTCAGAATGGCAGGGACTCCAAACCATTGCAGTGGGAACTGTGCGACAGAAGACATCAAAGAGGTCAGATCAGGGACACACACCCCCAGCCCAGAAGGCAGCTCAGGGTGCTTAGCTGCTGCTCACTGTGAGGGAACCTTTCCTCAGGTCGTTGTCATTTCTTCTGGAGAAGTTAGCACATTTAAGAAAAGAGAAAATTATTGTCCTTGGTCAACAAACTTGACGCTCCTTTTTCTGCCTAAAAATATCCATAGTGGGCGGGCCTGAATAAAGGCACATGCAAATAAGATTTGTTTGTATGAAATCACATTTGGCAGTGAAGTCTAAACAGCAAGAATTGCAGACAAGGTCTGCTTCAGTGTGTGATCCCTAAATCAACATTTTCCCAAGAGCTTGCTTAATAGGTGTGGTATCAAAAAATATGACTGTTCCTTGTGGTCACAGATGTAAAATCCTATCATTTAGAATAAACAAAACCACTCAAAAATGCAAACAATGTGCCTAAGGTTTATCAGGGAATTCCCTTGAGAAAGTCTTGTTTGACCTCTTGTCCTAATAGAAGCAGAGTAAGAACTACACCAGTATTTCCTCTTTTTATTTTATTTTATTTTATTTTTTAAGACAGAGTCTTGCTCTGTTGCCCAGGCTAGAGTGCCATGGCATCAGCCTAGCTCACAGCAACCTCAAACTCCTGGGCTCAAGCGATCCTCCTGCCTCACCCTCCCGAGTAGCTGGGACTCCAGGCATGTGCCACCATGCCCGGCTAATTTTTTCTATGTATTTTTAGTTGTCCAGCTAATTTCCTTCTATTTTTAGTAGAGACAGGGTCTCGCTCTTGCGCAGGCTGGTGTCAAACTCCTGAGCTCAAACGATCCATCCGCCTTGGCCTTCCAGAGTGCTAGGATTACAGGAGTGAGCCACTGCACCCGGCCCTAGTATTTCTTCTTATCCTTGATTCATGATTTAAAATATATGACCAGAGGAAGAAAACTAGAGGAAGGAATTTTTAAGACTTAATAGCTTTCTCCAATATTTGAAAGGCACAAATATACCTAGACCTACAGAAAAGGGGATAAGTAGGCTGGATGCAGTGGCTCATGCCTGTAATCCTAGCACTCTGGGAGGCCAAGATGGGAGGATCCCTTGAGGCCAGGAATTTGAGGCTAGCCTGAGCAACGTAGTGAGACCCTGTCTCTACAAAAAAATATAAAAATTAGCTAGGTGTGGTAGTGCATACCTGTAGTCCCAGCTACTAGGAGGGACAGGAGGATGGCTTGAGCCTGGGAGTCTGAGGTTGCAGTGAGCTAATGATAACGCCACCACACAATAGCCCAGGCAACAGAACAAGACCTTGTTTCACAAAAACCAAAAAACAAAGCGCCCTTCAGCAGAAAAATCAATGTCTCATGCATCACTCCACAAACTGGGATTCTTATGGCGAAAGGGGGAGAAGTGTAAATTTTGAAAGTCAGTCCATCAGGATTCACTAATTGGAGGGAAGATTAGGCACATGGGGGAAAACAAGCTCAAGGCTTATGTATCATCTTTGCAGTCACATTCATATATGTAAAGAGTAATACAGCCAAATTCACGATATCTGTAAAGCTGTGTAATTCTGCACCTTTGAAGTAATCACCCTTATTTACAAAGAATAAAGTGGGTGACTGTTCTAAGATCCCATATCTAATTAGGTGACAGGTCTAGGACAATAAGAACTCAAGTGTCCCTGATACCCCTTCTGATGTCCTAGCATACCTGAAATATCACAAGGTCTGCAGCTTCCAGCTTCTTTTGTTCAGCCACAATATCCGGGCTCAGACGGCCTTCTTTATAAGCTAGAACAGACTCCACAGGGTACTGAAAGTTCTCAGGGTCCTTCAGCTTACCTGCAGAGAGGGAAAAAAGAGGCTGAGGTCACAGGGGCCAAGGCTGGGCCAGAGAACCCACAGGCAAGGAGATCCACAAAGAACTAATTAAAGGGGGGAGAGGTAGGGATCTCACCTGTGATGTCCTTTTTGGAAATGATGGGATTGAAGTTCATGGCATAGAGGTCCGACACGGCCACCTCCCATCCTTTCTTCTTCAAAGCCTCTAAAGCAGCGTCCTTCATAGCATGGTTGAAGGATGTCCTCTCTGAGTGAGCCAGTACGATCAGTGCTTTTCTGGCTATTGAGACACACACAAGACATGTGGAGAAAACCCATTACCAACCAGCAAAGCTTCAGCTACAGGGGAGCTGGGGTCTGGAACGGAAGGGGCAGCTTTCTTAGACATTTGTTATTGCAGTCCATCGCCTGCCACCAGAAATATATTTTCTCCTTAGAAGTACCAATGATTACAGGAAGGATTTAAGTCAGTGGCTGATTTAATAAATGGTGTTGGCATATTTAATTAGCCATCTGCACAAAAATAAAATGATTCTCCCGGAAAACTATTCCAGGTTGAGCGTCTCAAATCTGAAAAGCTCCAAAATTTGAAATTTTTTAAGTGTCGACATGACACTCAAAGGAAATGCTCACTGGAGCATTTCAGATTGCAGATTTTCAGATCTGGGATGCTCAACTTGTAAGATTAATACAAATATTCCAAAATCCAAAAAAATCTAAAACCCAAAACACTTCTGTTCCCAAGTGTTTCAGATAAGGGATATTCAACCTGTCTAGGTATTAGAAGTCAGCATAGTGGTATTTGCCAGTAGTGACTAGAAGGGCATAAAAGGGACTTGTGGGGTGCTAGCAACATTCTCTTTCTTGATCTGGGTGAATACACAAATTTTCAGTTTGTGAAAATCCACCTAGAACTTGTGCACTTTTCAGTCTGTCTACTGTATTCACCAAAGAGTTTTTGTTTTTAATTACCCAATATACCACATATAGCAACAATTTCCAGGCAGATTAAAGAACTAAAATTCTTTTAATGAAAAGAATTAGAAGAGGAGGAAAAGTAGGATTTGTATAACCTCAGGGTAGAGAATACTTTTTAAGAAAGACTGCAGATTCAGAAACCATGAAGGAAAAGCTTGACAGACAGCTACATAAAGACAAAAAAAAATTTTATTTAGCAAAAGGCACCATAAACAAAGTTGAAAGACAATGAAAAAGAGAAGAACTCTGTACCTCTTATCACCAAGAGTTAAAATCCCAAAGAATGCCCACAAATAATTAGGAAAAGACAGACAATGCAACAGAAAAGTGGGTCAAGGGTCTGAACAGACTGTTCACAGAGAGGAAATGCAAATAGCAACAAACAAATGAAAAGATGCTCGGCCTGGCCTGTCAGGCAAAGCAAATTAAAATGAGCTATTTACTCATGAGACCGGCAAAAAATTTAAGATAAATAACATTGAGGGCTATTAAGATTGTAGGAAAACTGGCACATTACTGGGGGGACTATGAATTGCCTCAACCTTTGGGGAAAGTAATCAGGCTGAGTCTCTTAAAATTTTAAAGACATATAAATCTTTGATCTTGCTCTCCAATTTGGAGGAATCTGTTCTACAGACTAAAAGCTTTTGGATATAGGAGCAAGGATGTGTACTGCACCATTCTTTTCACTGGCAAAAATCAGATATAACCTGATTGTCTATTTATGGCGAACATTTGAATAAATTATGGCTATCTCCATACTACAGGAAATTATGCTGTTAACAAGAATGAGTAAACTATATAGAGTGATCCAGACAGATATCTGTGATATATTGTTAACTGAGTGTGAAGCCATTTTTATTTAAAAGAAAGGAGAGGCCGAGCGCGGTGGCTCACGCCTGTAATCCTAGCACTCTGGGAGGCCAAGGTGGGAGGATCGCTTGAGGTCAGGAGTTCGAGACCAGACTGCGCAAGAGCGAGACCCCGTCTCTACTAAAAATAGAAAGAAATGATCTAGACAGCTAAAGATATATATATAGAAAAAAATTAGCCAGTGCATGCCTGTAGTCCCAACTACTTGGGAGGCTGAGGCAGAAAGATTGCTTGAGCCCAGGAGTTTGAGGGTGCTGTGAGCTTGAAGCCACAGCACTCTAGCCCGGGCAACAGAGCGAGACTCTGTTTCAAAAAAAAAAAAAAAGAAAGGAGAAAGATGAGAGACAGAGAAGGAAAGAGGGAAGGAAGGAAAAGAAACTACATATTTATGTATGTAGATTTACAGTATATTGGTACGGGAAAAAAAGATATGGAATGATCACATTTAACTATTAATAGTTTTCTTTGTTAAGTAGGAAATGACAAAGGGATAGAGGCAGAAAGAAAGGTTAACTTTTTCTTCGACCTTTTTTTTTTTTTTTTTGAGACAGAGTCTCACTCTGTTGCCCGGGCTAGAGTGAGTGCCGTGGCGTCAGCCTAGCTCACAGCAACCTCAAACTCCTGGGCTCAAGCGATCCTCCTGCCTCAGCCTCCCGAGTAGCTGGGACTACAGGCATGCGCCACCATGCCCAGCTAATTTTTTCTATATACATTTTTAACTGTCCATATAATTTCTTTCTATTTTTAGTAGAGATGGGGTCTCATTCTTGCTCAGGCTGGTCTCGAACTCCTGAGCTCAAACAATCTGCCTGCCTCAGCCTCCCAGAGTGCTAGGATTACAGGCATGAGCTACTGCACCCGACCTTTCTTCGACCCTTTTTTTTTTTTTTTTTTTGAGACAGAGTCTTGCTTTGTTGCCCAGGCTGGAGTGCTGGGTCATCATGATAGCTCACTGCAGCCTCAAACACCTGGGCTCAAGCCATCCTCCTGCCTCTCACCCTCCTGAGTAGCTGGTACTACAGGTGCGCACCACCACACCCAGCTGATTTTTTATTTTTTGTAGACATGGCATCTTGCTATTGCCCAGGCTGGTCTCAAACTCCTGGACCCAAGCAATCCTCCCACCTTGCCTTCCCAAATTGCTAGTATTACAGGCATGAGCCACTGCACCTGGCCTGGTGCAGTGGCTCTTTTGTATCAATAAAATTGTTAGAACAAGCATGCATTATGTTTGCAAAAACAGCATTTAATGGGTACCTAGTAAGTGTGGAGGCACTGCTCTGGGAGCTTTACATTCTTTCTCCTTTGTCACAACAACCCCCTGATGTTTTGAATGTTTCCCTTCCAAAATTCAGGTGTTGCCAATGTGATAGTATTAACAGATGGAGCCTTTAAGAAGTGATTAGGCCATGAGGGCTCCTCCCTCCTTCATGTGTTTAATGCCCTTATGGAAGAGGCGCTTGGCCCATTTGCCTTTCTTCTGCCTTCACCTTCCACCACGAGAGGAAACCATGTTTCTCCCCTCCAGAAGATGCAGCTCTTACCAGACAACCAAACCTGCCAGTGCTTTGATCTTGGACTTCCCAGCCTCCAGAACTGTGAGAAATAAGTTTCTCTGTATTATAAATTACCCAGTCCCAGGTATTGTTGTAGTAGCACAAAATGGACTAAGACACAATCCTATGAGGTCAATACAATTAGTATCCCCATGTTACAGATGAGAAAACTGAGGCACAGAAAAGTTCAGTAAGTTGTCCAAGTTTGCATAGTCAGTGAGTAGTGAAGCTGGAATAATTTTAAAATATTAAAATTTTGGATGGCCTGGGGAAGGGAAAAGGAATTCCTGAGACTGCCTCAACAAATTCCTACCCTTTTCTGATCATATGGATTTAACACAATTGAGAGAAATGTGAGCATATTAAGCTCTGACGTGCATTTTGTTAAAATTTACCTTCAAGGCTGGAATACATTTTCTTTGTGATTTACCTTGGCATTAGTCTTATCAATGTTTACTGAATGCTGCTTTGACAGTTTTTAGTCTATTGACTTCTCATCAATATTTATAAGCATTTCCTAAGTAGTAAGACAATAAAGGCACTTCACAGCAAATTAGCAAGTCTAGGATATTCATCTCTTGCTCTTTCAAGCTCACCATCTAATAGCTATAGGCATACCCCGACCTTAAAAATGTTAAAATAAGGCTGGCCTGAGGTGGCTTACACCTGTAATCCTAGCACTCTGGGACTCTGAGGCAGGTGGGGTGGATTGTTTGAGCTCAGGAGTTAGAGACCAGCCTGAGCAAGAGTGAGACCCCATCTCTACTAAAAATAGAAAGAAATGATCTGGACAGCTAAAAACATATACAGAAAAATTAGCCAGGCATGGTGGCGCATGCCTGTAGTCCCAGCTACTCGGGAGGCTGAGGCAGGAGGATTGCTTGAGCCCAGGAGTTTGAGGTTGCTGTGAGCTAGGCTGATGCCACAGCACTCTAGCCTGGGCAACAGAGTGAGACTCTGGTTCAAAAAAAAAAAAAAAAAAAAAAGTTAAAATAAGGCAAGACACAAACAAGTATATTTGCAACAAATCTAACCAACAAAGGTGTAGTACCTAAAATAGATTCCTACAAACAACTCAATAGAAAAATGATCAAAGGTTCTGAACAGGCAATTAACAGAACATTCATTTACAATTAAAAGAATATGCGTGCTTATTTGTCAGAGAGAAAGGGTAAATCAGAAGACTTACTACCCAAAAGTAATAATCTTGTGTCACTAGTTTCCACATCATTTACTACCCAAAAGTAATAATCTTGTGTCACTAGTTTCCACATCATTTTTCATGGACAAAATTAAGTTTTCTGAACTTGGAGGGTTCATTTCCCATTCCTGCCACTTAACTAGCTAAGCAACATGACCTGGGAGGAGTTAGACTTTCTGAGAATTTACCCTAAGAGACAATAAGACAAAAGAACCTCTTTAGGGTACAATGGCATTAGCTTGATAGGACAGGTAGGGAACAATATTCTACAGAGGAGAACTGGTAGCTTCAGGGCTGGCTGCTTAGGAAGGCCCTTTTGAGGAACTGCCATTTGAGCTGAGTCTTGAAAGACAAATGGGCTGATTCTCAGTACCCCCAGTTTAGCAAGCATTTCTGCTTGTCACGCATGTCATTAGATGGCTATATGTAATTGAAGCGAATACAGCTAACATAGCTCAGCACAACTTTGTTAATGTGTCTCTCTCTGTGCACTGGTTCACTGCCATATCTCAGTCCCTGTGAACTATGACCCCAGTTTATCACTTCTCTGTGTCCCTGAAAGCCCTTGTTCTTTCCACATCATGCTGTCTTTTCATTTCCATCCAAGTCCACACCAGCCAACTTTTCTTTCTCCCCCTGAAATGCTAACTTTCCCACTAACCAATCCTCCCAGCTTTTCCACAACCGTTTTCCTGGGTACCTACCATGTGCCGGCCACTGTTCCAGGCACTTGGGATCCATTAGTGTACAAAATAGACACAAACCTTTAGTCTTCGTGAAGCCTAAATTCTGGTGGACAAAATCTCTGGACTGTCCCCTGAGAGGTAAGCTCTGTCCTCATCTATTGCTCCAACATTCCTACTATTCTCTGCCTTCAACCTCAGGCCAATCTGAAACCAAGAGTTCTTACTAACCTTTAAACTGTCAAACTGCATGGTTTCACTGATGACCAACACAGGACAACTTAATGACCAAAAAGATAAAACTAACAGAGAAAGAAAGCGATTGGGGTTCACCGTTTTAATGTGGAGTATATCTAGATACATTTCACAGTAAAAGATTTATTACCCACATGATCTTTTTGGCAGAGAGAATAAGCAATCAAGGAAAACCAACTAGGAAAAGTAATGAGGGCAAGTCCTCCTATCAGTTTCCTGAATTGTGCTTTGGCCGTCTGCTGTCACCTGAATCCTCAAGGGAACATGTGTGCCAGCCAAACACACCTATGGGCCGTAAACAAATGCCCGGGATGCTTGGGTTAATCTCAAGGTTTGGTTAGCTAGGTAAGACTAAAACTAGTTATACAAGACCCAGATCTTCCCATTTTCCCTCATTACCACCTCCCTTTTTTGTGTTTAAGCTACACAGAAATACAGAACATTCTGAACGACTGCAAAGTCAGAAAATAGTTCTTGCCCTAGTATTGGGGAAGGGGTGCTTATGCCTCCGGGCAGCTGAAGAATGAAGTAGAGGAAAACGGCAGCTAGCATGCCAGTGGGAAGCTTCATCAGCTGTCAAAATCCCTTCCCTGCTGTCTCTGCCAGCACCTCTGGGTGGGCTTCCAATCCCCAGTGCAGTCCTCTTCTCAGAGATTCTGACAATTACAGTTTGTCAACTGCAAGAGCAGTGTCTTCCTCCACTCACCTTTAGTAAGATGAGATTCTGTGGATGCACCTGTGTTTTCAGAGGCAGAACTAGGTTCAGAGGTTAGGAATCACAAAAAGGAAGAGTTTTGCCACTCCCTCCTCCCCCTAAGTCTTAGTGCTGTCCAATCTCAGAGCGAGGCCCTCTGGGAAAGAGCTCAGCTGGTCATTTATGCATCAGATAGAGCTGGGGAGGCCTCCAGGTTCCCCAAGTTGATCGAGGATGGGAAGGCTGTCACTGAAATGGACTCATTGCCAGGTCGGTTTGCCTAATCCAAGGGCCACAATGAAAAACGTCTCCTGGGCCAAGCAGTCTGCACTGGGGTCTGTTCTTTATTAAACTAAAGGCAGCAGCTTCCTCAGCTCCAGCCCACAAATCTCCAGATCTTCCGGTTTTCCTCCAGAAGCCAGGAATCCACATTTTTAAGTGAAATCACCTATTTGTATTTTAAATGCTAGCAACTTATTTCAAAATGTTTAAATACCACCAGGCCTGCTGGGAGCGGTGGCTCACGCCTGTAATCCTAGCACGCTGGGAAGCCGAGGCAGGTGGATCATTTGAGCTCAGGAGTTCTGAGACCAGCCTGAGTAAGAGCCAGACCCTGTCTCTACTCAAAATAGAAAGAAATTAGCTGGACAACTAAAAACATATAGAAAAAATTAGCCAGGCATGGTGGTGCATGCCTGTGATCCCAGCTACTCGGGAGGCTGAGGCAGGAGGATTGCTTGAGCCCAAGACTTTGAGGTTGCTGTGAGCTAGGCTGACGCCACAGCACTCTAGCCTGGCAACAGAGCGAAACTCTGGCTCAAAAATAAATAAATAAAATAAAATAAACAAATAAATACTATCAGGCCAAAAGAGGTATGGACAGTGGGTCAGATTTGGATTTGATCAGTTTCAGACCCCTGTTTTGGAGGGACTTTCTGCTTCCAAGATCAAGTCTCTCCCAAACGACCACCAGAGTTTGTGAGGGTGGGGTGGGGGAGGTTCCGAGACTCCAGGGTGCAAACAGAAGCTCCCCCTATCCCGGAGTCTGGTCCAGGCCCCTCCTGGGACCCTAATCTCTTCACTTTTTCCGCTTTGAGTCAAGGGAAAAGACTCAGGGCCAGGCCCCTACTGCCTCTGCCAGAGGAGCCAAGGCTCGGGAACCCCAAGCGACTCGTCCTCTGCTGTACTCACCAGCCATGGCTCTGACGCGGTCCGGGGCGCTGATTGGCTGGGCTGGCGGTTGCCGGGGCGACCCTGGCGTGGGCAGAGTACTACGCAGTGCTGCGTGGGCTGCAACCCCGGAGGAGTCCCGAGTGCTGCTCGCGGCACACCGGTCCTTTATACTCTACCTGGCCCTGCCCACTGGAGCTGGCAGCCAGCAAGGGCGGGGCCCGCCGCCTGGGCCCTGGGGCGCCGGCCGAGGACGCCAAGGCTGCAGTTACTGGGAGCGAGTCTGGCGGAGAGAGACTCCCCACCCCCTCGCCTTCCCCCAGGACGCGCGCCTGCCCCCTTCGGCGAAAGTCTAGAAAAGTCCCCTGAGGGCTGTGTGTGTGTGTTTGTGTAACGGGTGGGGACAGGCGCCTCAAAGATCTGGCTAGGGGTGGGAGGCAAGGCCATCTGCACTGTCCCGAGACTACCTAGGCATAAAAGGAGGAACTTTCTGGTAAGAGTGTGGGGCTCTGTTGGCCCTCGTCCTTCGGGCCTCCGCACGAAAAGAGGTGGAAAAAGCCGGATGCAAACTGCAGTCCCTTAGGCTCAGATTCTGCTGAGTCACAGTGACTCCGGACTTGGAGGGCCGACAGTGTAGGGGAGACTTGATCTGTGAAAATGCATTTGTTTCCTCCTTTGCAAGGTTCATCTCCTGCTCTTAGGGGTCCCATAGAACACGCTTCCCTGGGTGCAGGCCTCTGGGTCACCCCTGCTCCTTAAGGCCAGGTAACGGGACACTAACTGGTTTTGTTTCCCATGAGCTAAGGCAGGGCTGGTGCGAGAGAGCAGTCACGGGGAAGCATTCAAAGAATAGCCAAGACTCGTTAAAGTTGGTGGCTTTACACAAAGTCTTACTTAGGGGTACTGAGCAGAACAGAGCTAAAGTTTTAAATCTCTATAAAGTAAAAGTAGGCCGGGCGCGGTGGCTCACGCCTGTAATCCTAGCACTCTGGGAGGCCGAGGCAGGTGGATCGCTCGAGGTCAGGAGTTCGAGACCAGCCTGAGCAAGAGCGAGACCCTGTCTCTACTTAAAAAAATAGAAAGAAATTAACCGGACAGCTAAAAATATATAGAAAAAATTAGCCGGGCATGGTGGCACATGCCTGTAGTCCCAGCTGCTTGGGAGGTTGAGGCAGGAGGATTGCTTAAGCCCAGGAGTTTGAGGTTGCTGTGAGCTAGGCTGACGCCACAGAGCACTCTAGCCCGGGCAACAGAGTGAGACTGTCTCAAAAATAAATAAATAAAATAAAATAAAAAAATTAAAAAATGTAAAAGCAATACTAAAGCCATTCTATAGAACAGAGTGGAGACATACTGTGGAAAGGTGAAGGTACAAGAAATAGAACTTTAACTGTATTTCTTCTGTTAACCCTCAGAAGAATTACAAATGAGGGGAATTGGGAAGTAGACAGTGTTAGGCTGGGAAGATTAGTAGGTGCTCAACACGCAGGTGGAGAAAGATTTCTCATGCAGAAATTAAGATATAAAAGTAAAAAAAGTTTATTTTATCCTTCTCAAAGGAGAGAAAGAGAGAGAGAGAGATGGCGTGGGTGTGGCATCCCAAAGAAAGAGAAGGGGGTCCCAGCAGTGAGGCCAAGTGGCTCGCTGATTTTAAGGGGGATGAAGAGAAGGAAAAAAAATAGTGATGGCTGTTTGATAGTGATTCTGTTGATAACAGAAGTGGCAGTGGGTAGGTAAGAAAAAACTGCAAGGATGTCAAAAGTCCAAGACTTGATTTCCTGCCTTTCCTTGGAGAAGGGATCATCAGAGGACATGGGACTCTGTCCTCGAGATACGGTTGAGGCTTGGAGCTTGTTCTCCTGCTGTTTACTCAGGAATTCTGGAGAAGGGATCATCAGAGGACATGGGACTCTGTCCTCGAGATACGGTTGAGGCTTGGAGCTTGTTCTCCTGCTGTTTACTCAGGAATTCTGTAAAAGCAGATTCTCAAAAAAAAATTTTGTAAGAGAGATTTACATCTCTTTTCTGACCATTCAACTCCTTTCAGAAGTTGTGCAAAATAGAACTGCAGGGTCCCTGTTAGTGAGAGAACTCATAGGATTGATCTTTAACTGTTACTGGGGAAATTGGGGGATTAGGTGTCTTCCTGTTGGCTTTGCAAGGCCATCGCTTTCATTTTTTCTCTTATCATTTGTGATTTTAGTGTCATATTTAAGAAATCATTGTCTAACCCAAGGTCATGAAAATTTATGCATATGTTTCCTTGTAAGAGTTTTATACTTTTAGATCTATACATAGGTTTATGATCCTCTTTGAGTGAATTTTTTATGTATGATGTGAGGTAGGAATAAAACTCATTTTATTTTTATTATTATTATTTTTTTTTGAGACAGAGTCTCACTCTGTTGCCCGGGCTAGAGTGCCGTGGCATCAGCCTAGCTCACAGCAACCTCAAACTCCTGGGCTCAAGCAATCCTCCTGCCTCAGCCTCCCGAGTAGCTGGGACTACAGCCATGCGCCACCATGCCCGGCTAATTTTTCTATATATATATTTTTAGCTGTCCATATAATTTCTTTCTATTTTTAGTAGAGACGGGGTCTCACTCTTGCTCAGGCTGGTCTCGAACTTCTGAGCTCAAATGATCCACCCGCCTCGGCCTCCCAGAGTGCTAGGATTACAGGCGTGAGCCACTGTGCCCGGCCGGAATAAAACTCATTTTACAGATAAGGAAACTGACGCACCAAGTGGTTATGTGGCTTGAGCATGGTTATATAGCTAAGCAACAGTAAAGTCCAGATTTCGAACCCAGGCCGTTGGGCTGCACAGTCAGCTCCCAGCCCCTGCTTGCTACCAGAGTCAGGGTCAGAAGTCTTGGGTCCAGCTCCAGCAAGCTGCCTGTGCTTTTCCCTTTGAGTCCTGGTTGCCTCCTCTGTGCAATGTGGGCTTGAGCTGCATCGTCTTCAGGGTTCCTTCCAGCTTTCGTTTGCTATCAGTACAAGTTGTACAATTCCCGTGACCTTTCCTGAAGCCGGCCTCTGTCCCCGGAGCATGTATGTTCTGGTCATTGTGTATCGAATGAAAACGGTGTCCCCAAGCCCCCACCTCATATTCCTAGGGAGCAGGCCGGGACCACAGCGCTGCGGGAGGCTTTGTTGATTGTCTTCATTATCTAGAAATAAAAAGCAGGAGCGGGAGAATCCTCTGGAGTCCCCCCATCCTCCCTCCTGGCGAAAGACACAAACAGCCTCATTAGTCAACTGCTAATGCACTGTGTCTGGTGTCTGCGTGCATGGCTGGTTTTTTGCACAAGGAATAGTCCCCAAAGCTCTCTTGCTTTTCTCTGAGCTGCGGATGATCGACTTTGTACATTAGCTCAGAGCCATTCTCGGGCCCGTCTGGGGACCTGGGTATCTGTTGTCCTCAGCGGTCCCTGTGGATAGCAGCCAAGTAGCCCTGGAGGAAACGGGTTCTCAGTATTAGGGGAGGAAAGATTCTTTTGCTACAGACCCTCTCCCTTCCTGTCCTCCAGTCTCACCGCCACCGCCACTGCTGCATAGGACACACGCCATTAGGTGGCACTTCTGTGTTTGGGTGTGTCCTGCTGGAATTTTGTCACATTATGTATTGCCTAAATTAGATCATCCTTTCTTGGGCTTAGAACACGCTAGTTAAACTGAAATTTCTCTTGAAATGATATTCATTTGTTGTGAAGAGATTTTGTCTGAGGCAGCAAATCAGGTATGGCCACCAGATCGCAGAACTTAAGGTATAGACAGGACCCTGTTGGCATTGCGGGGTCATCGGCATCGCTGTCAGTAGCTCTTCAGCTTTCGTGTGAACACCGTCAGGGACAGGGACTCGTTTGTTACTGCCAAGAGGAAAGGTTAGAAAAAGGTGTTTCCTGCTTCTTGACTATTTTCCGCGCGCTGCCCTGAATCATGAGTTCAACTCCACAAGCATTTAGTAAACATCATTCCCGATCCAGGCACGGAGCTATGGATGTATAAAGAGAAGCGACACCCCGTCCCCACCGTTTGCAGAGGTCTAAACAACTGTCACTCAATGTGCCCCACACTTCTTGGTCATTGTGGCTCCCAGAATGACTGTCTCATCACTGTCTTAATTACGCACAAGGAGTTACATTTATAAGAATTTACCTCCAAATACATAGACACACACAGTAATCTAGACACCTTCAACATCTCCATTCCGTCCATGTATACTGGGGTAAAGATATCTAAAAATTTGGGGGGCTATTAATCTAGACATGGCAGGGTTTTGCATAGGCTGCTTGGGTGTGGATTGGGGCAGTACTGCGTCCATGGGGTCTTTTGGAAATGTCAGTAGCACTGTGCTATGGACCATATGTTGCATTTAAAGAAAACAGCAGTACAGAATTCTCACCTTGTTAAAAGTGTCAGTCAGGGACCATTTGTTTGCTGGTAGTTTTGGTTAAATACGAATTCCAAATATCCAGAACTAGCAAGCAGAGCTGTCAAGTACCACTTGCTGACGTAAACAAGCATGCTCTATAGTTCCCGGTAGTTACTCTTGGAATCGAGTTAAATAGAAAATCTGACCAGAGTTTCTCTCTTTCCACTGTTAAACACCACATCAAGGATTCAGTTTCAGCCAAGTAATATCCATTATTAATTAAATATTAAAACAATCGTGGGCTAGAAATTTGGATTTTTGGGAGTTTAAAGGTTATCCTTATGTTTACATATGTCTACTCAATATAAAACAATTCATTTATTTCTATGCAGTCATTCCTGTATAGACAATTTAATTTGGGGGCACTGGTGGGGGCAAGCAGACTGGCATCTTTTTACTATACCTTTATTAAACAGAATTTTCCTTTTTGTTATTTGTTCTCGTATGCGGGTCACACGTAGGTCAGAGGACTTGTATTTGTGTCCTTTGGTGTTAAGGCAAGCTTTGTCTTGACATATGTAAAAACAAAGCTCCCTGGGGGTTGGGTGTTAACAATACTGACGCCATTCTAGTATAAGCTCTGCTCCTTTGCCAGGAAGAGAAACAGATGGGTGGTCTGAAGGAATAGACTTAGGTGAACGGGGCTGGGGGCGTGTGGATTGTTGGTCTCTTGAGATTATGGCTGTCGTTGCCACATTCAGGAAGTTTCTGATTTCCTGTGTTCCTGGAGTACACTCCGGAGGGCATTTCTTCTTATCTTCTGGATGAGGTTCTCTGGTCCTCTTTTCCTGGGGGGCTCTTATTCTGCTCAGCATTTGCTTTGCCTTGGCTCATTCCTAATCAGTGCAAATTAACCCTGCAGCCCAGTGCTACAGATGTCTGGGGGGCATCTCCCTCCCGCGGTAGCACCAGGTGCAAGAAGATGACGTTTGAGAAGGCCCTGACCTTTCACAGCTTGTAGTCCTGCGGACTGAAAGGCTGGGGTGAACAGTTTGCTATGCCTGCACTTACAACTGCCTTTATCACAACCTTCCTGCCCACGAGTTAATTTCAAAGCCACATGTACACACCTCTCCAATTATGGTCATCACTCATGCTATTCACCAAGTATTTCCAGCACTTGGACTTCCCGACATTGTAGGATAGCATTTTTTGGCCCCGTGTGGTTGGGTGGGACCACAGGACTACTCCTGGTCATTGAATTGTGAGCAGGGTCCTTTTGAGGCTTACTTTGTTGGGCAGGGCCAGGGCAGCCTTTAGTCTGGAGATAAGAGTGTCCCAGTGCTGAGCGCGCGACCCGATGCCCGTGGATCGTGACGTTTTCCATTCTGGTTTGTGGGAACAAGAACCATTCCTGGCCTTGTGTGAGCTCTGAGGATTACTTCCTCTGCTTTTGGGGGGTGTTTCCCCAGCCTCTGGGAGCACCTCACGGTGCTGATTGGTACTTAGCTGCAGGCTCTAGGGGCCCCCACAGTCCTACAGAGCGTCCCCTCCCTGCACCACGCTCTCTCCTGCCCAGTGCTCTGTCCACAGAGTCTACGCAGATCGGCTTCCCTGGACTCCCAGCTGCTTCTTTAACTCAGGCAGATTTCTGGGGTCCACCTCTTCCTTCTGGAAATTCTCTCTAGATAGCCACGGAGTATTATTAGTGAACAAAGCCCCTGTCCTCAAGGAGCTGGCATTCTAATAGTGAGAGATGGACCGTGCAGCCGTATGACTTTTCCAAAAATTGCATCAGCAGTGTTTTCAATTTCATCTGCTCTTCCAAGGCCTTGACACTTCTCCCATTGAAATGTGGAATTTAATTCCCCTTCTCTTTATCGTAGGCAGGATTTTGTACCTCTCTCAAGCCATAGAATGCAGCAGAAGTGGTGCTGCTTGACTTCCAACTGTAGGTCACATAAAGTGATAGGACTCTGTGTAGAGTCAGGACCTGCCACCATGCTGCGAGGGTGCCCAAGCTACAGGAAAAAGCCACTTGTAAGTGCTGTGGCTGACGGCTCCAGCTAAGGTCTCGGTCTACAGCCATCGATCAACCACCAAGTAAGTGAATGAGTCTTCAGATGAATCTAGGCCCCCAGACTTCAAATCTCCCAGATGTCATGGAGTTCAGACAAGCTGTCCCTACAAAGAATGCCCTGACCCACAGAGTCTTATGCATAATAAAAGGTGGTTTTACACCACCAAGATTTGGGGTAATATTATATTTACACAGCCATAGTAACTAGAATAGGCAACAGATAAATATGTCCAGTGGCAGCAGGAAGAATAAAGGAGGAGGGGGAGTGGGGACAGAGTTGGAGTTTGAACAAAGGAGGTGGCCAGATCAATAGTGCAGGATTTGGTACAGCTTGTGCCAAATCTGCTCCACTGCCTGTTTTTATAGTTTTATTGGAACACTTAAATAGCTGTGTCACCATGAATCTTCCATTTATGTATTATCTGGAGTTGCCGTCGTGCTATAGTGGCAGAGTTAGGTAGTTGTGACATAGACTAGATGGTCCAGAAAACCAAAAATAATTATTCTGGCCCTTTATAGAAAAAGCTTACCAACTCCTGATACAGGGCCTTGTAGAACATGATATAGTTTGGTTCTTGTTCTGAATAAAAAGGCAAGCCTTTGGAAGGTTTTTGGTTTTTGAGACAGGGGTCTCACTATTGCCCAGGCTGGTCTTGAACTCCTGGCTTCACAAGAGCTTCCCACCTCAGCCTCCTGAGCAGCTGGGACTCCAAGTGCACACCACCGTGCCTGGCTTGGAGGGTTTTAAGCAGAGAGGTGACATATTTGCCTTATCTCTTAAAAGTATTCCCCAGAGCCTGTGGGAGGCAGAAAGTAGAATAGGCATTCTCCACCACGAGCTCAGATATAGAAGGGCCTGTCTATACGTACACACAACAAACCATCAAGCAAGGAAGGGAGATGTTCCAAAGGTTTGGAATGCATTTTGTGTAAGAGACAGTCTACACTAATCCTTTAGGGGGGAATGAACACTTAAGCACATTAACACTCATGCAGTATTTCACAGTTGGCAGTGCCTTCCTGATTTTATCTACTTCACACTGAAATGCTGTGAAATCCCCTTTCTGCAGAGGAGAAAAAATGAGCCTCAGAGAAGTTAAAGGGTTTCCCCCAGGGTGACAGCTGGTTCAGGGGCCTGAATCCACTCTTGGCCTCCAGGCCTGTCTTTTCTTCCTTGCCATACTCTACTGCCTCTTCTGTGGCTTAAGTTCAGGACAGCTACAGTGAGAAATAGTAGTACGGTGTTGTGCTATTATTCCGTAAGCCAGGAAAGTAAGAAGTATAAGAAATAATATTTAAGTTTTTCTTAAAGACTTGCTTGTGCTTAAGGGAAACAAATTTGATTAGAAATGGATGGAGGCCGGGTACAGGGGCTCACGCCTGTAATCCTAGCACTCTGGGAGGCCAAGGCGGGAGGATCACTTGAGCTCAGGAGTTCAAGACCAGCCTGAGCAAGAGCAAGACCCCATCTCTACTAAAAATAGAAAAATTAGCCGGGCAAGGTGGTACACACCTGTAGTCCCAGCTACTCGGAAGGCTGAGGCAGGAGGATCACTTGAGCTCAGGAGTTTGAGGTTGCATTGAGCTAGGCTGACATCACAGCACTCACTTTAGCCCAGGCAACAAAGCAAGACTCCCCCCCACCCACACACACACAAAATGGATGGAAATTAGTGGAGAAGTGAGTGGCTGCTGACATTTCATTTTAAAATTTAGGACTTGCTCAATAAAAAGAAATTTAACTATTTTTATGATTTATCATTACATTTCTGAAAAAATGTACTTGGATAAAAAAATCAGAAAGGAAAATAATGCCATAGTTTTTGTTTTAAAATAGCAGGACTGTAAGATTAAAATTTCTTAGTGTTTTTGTTTTTGAGACAGGGTCTTGCTCTGTTACCTAGGCTAGAGTGCAAGTGGCGTCATTATAGCTCACAGCAACCTCAAACTCCTGGGCTCAAGTGATTCTCCTGCCTCAGCCTCCCGAGTAGCTGGGATTTCAGGCGCATGCCACCACGCCTGGCTAATTTTTCTATTTCTGTAGTAGATACAGGGTCTTACTCTTGCTCAGGCTGGTCTTGAACTCCTGAGCTCAAGTGATCCTCCCACCTTGGCCTCCCAGAGTGCTAGGATTACAGGCGTGAGCCGCCACGCCACCTAAAATTTCTTAGTACTTTAAGATGATTTAGTAAGTTTTTTTTTAAGCCACACAATTGCCATGACTTTTTTTACTTACACATGGATTGTTGGCCAAAACCTGACCAGTTGTAAAGTTTTGTGGCCTCATGAATGGAACGGAACTGGGTGAGACTGGGAAGTAAGAGAGAAGAGGAAGGAATTGAAAGACATGAGACATGAGAGTAGTTAGGTGAAAAGCCCTGCCCTTGGCCTTCCCTGTTGGTGTTCTTTTGGCCATAACCAGAAGAGAACGGCGCCCTACTGGGGCTGGGAAGGGTTGCCCTGGTAGGATTTCCATCCCTTGCTTCTGTTACGCCACTGGATTTCCAGAGGAGCATTCAGGAAAATCCTTATTGTGCAGCTGGATTCAGCTACAATTCTGCAAGGGACCTGTCGGGGACAGTGGCCATCACCTTTCTAATTCTTTTCCCTCTAAGGGAATGAACATCTCTAAAAGCATGCAGATTCTCTACCTACCTTAATCCAAGAGTGTTTTTGATGTTTCTTTGCAACCCAAACATTTGTGTTACCTGAAATGTTTTATTTCTGTATTTGAAGCAAACATAAGAGAAACAGCGACTTAACAAAGCTGGGAATTTGTTCTGTCACCCCCTGCCTTTTCCGTATGTCCCACGTAACACACAGAGGGCACGTGTGGACACAACCCGGGCTGACCACTACTTACCTCTCCTGCAGCACCCTGGCCTCTAAGTGGGTGTCAGCCTATCACGTGGCACCCAAAAGCAGGAGTTTCGCAAAAGGGGGGATGAGAGGAAGTGTTCAGCCTGCTTTCCACCGTCTCCACTGGCACATTTGTTGCTTACAAGCACAAATGCACAAAGTTAAAATCTTGGCCTGATCACTCACAATCTATCACTCTGGGCAAGTCATTTAACCTCTTACAGCTCTGGACTGCTGGCAATAACAGCAGTCTTACCCTGTAACGACATTCTGTGGATTAAATGTGCTAATACAGATTAAGTACTTAGCATACAGCCTGTATCATGGTTAAGTGCTTGATACTTGGTAGCTTTTCACAGTACAGTACTAGGCAGCTGAAAAAAGAATAAGCAAAATCCCTGTGAACTGGTATGGAGTGATTTCCAGTGCCTGATTATGCATCAGATAATAGCAAGCAGCGATGTTAAATTTCCTGAATTTGATAATGGTACCGTGGCTGTGCAAAAGAACATCCTTTTCCTAGGAGACACATTCTGTGTACGTGTGTGTCCATGTGTGTACAGAAAGAGCAAAAGCTGATGAAGCAAATGTTAACTAACTATGGGGGAATTTAGGTGAAAGACTCTAAGGGAGGTTCACTAAACTGAACTTTCCTCAAGGATGGAAACTTTTTTTCAAAAAAGAAGTAAAAAAAAAGATCTTAGTTTTATTGTAACATATTTATTGTATTTTCTGGCAAAAAGATAAAATCTAAATGCTTGATCTTTTGGCATATAGTGTGTTAGTCCTCATACTACCTAAGCAGCAGAAATTTGGACAAACACAGAAGCTTGCAACCATGTTTATTAGAAAAATATTATCATTTGGAAATTGCTTTCTTTAAAGGTTGAAGACTTGCTCCAGGGCACTGTTCCTTCTGTTTTCATCAAATTCCCCTTCACATGGCAGGAGTCCCGGTTCTCTGGATGCTCACAGGCCAAGGGATGGCCCATGGTCACCACAAATCCAACCAACACACGGCAAGTCACGAGACAGTACTGTGAAGCCGGCCTGTTGTTTCCATCCAGAAGGTTCTGGAGACAACACAGATGGGAACGGGACAGCAGAGCTACTCAGCAGCCACAAGAGTGATCCGGTTTGCCTGCCGGAGTTCACACCTCACCTTTTCTTCACGAACTTCTTTCTGGAAGCATTGGGATTTAAGCGTCTCCTGCCAGCTCCCAGGGTGCTGTCCCGGACCTGCAGGGTAGCCGAGCGGCTGGAGATGTCGTTCTCTGCGAAGGGAGAGACCCCGGCTATGTAGTCGGGGGCGAACACGTTGGTTTTCTGCCTGGCCTTTCGGGAGAGTCGCAGCTGAGGGAAGCGCTGATCCTCGGTGAGATGGGGGTTGATGGCGTATTTGCCGCCTTTGGGAGCAGGAAGTGAGTACTGCAAAGATGAGGAAAGGCCGTTAGAAGAACAGAGATCCACCGTCACAGCAGATGGCAACAACGGACAGTAATTTCCTGCCTGCTGCGTGCCAAGCGTGTGACACGCTCTTCCCACTTGATTCTCGCCTCAACTCACAGGTGAGAAACCAAACATGGTATTTTGACTATACCTTCAGCTAAGGACAAAAATGAATTAAGTACAGACACAGAACTCTAACAAGAGGGTACTGCTTTCAAGTGGTGTGGGTCAGCAATTCTGAAATGACAACGTATATTCCAGGGCTGAGCAAATGACTATTAAGGGAAACAGTGTTGAGGGTGTTATGAATGTGGAAGAGGGTGGGCTAGGATGCACTCTGGTGTCGGGCTGAAACTGAGGGTATAAATTCATGCTTTTTAACACAGATACAGAAATACAAAATATTCAAGTGTATATTTACACACATGTATGTACTTCCTACCTTTGTCCACTGAGGGCCAAGAAGTAATGACACTCCAGGACAGTGAGCACACCCAGTGCCCAGATTTTTGCTTGTAAAAAACATTCTCCATAAAAAAGAACCAGAGCTCCTAAGAGAAATGGCCGATTCTAGGGCAGGGGCAGGAGAAGGCTGAGTCTAGGAGCATCTTGCTATTGGCGGAAAATAAGAAAAGTGTTCAAATAACCAGGACACGTCAAAAGGACACGAGCTGGCTTGAAGGGGCTCCCACGGGCCAAGCACAGAACAATTCGAATCTCAAAATAATGACAGTAACCGCTGGGCAAGGTGTCTCACACCTGTAATCCTAGCACTCTGGGAGGCCGGGGGGAGGATCACTTAAGGTGAGGAGTTTGAGACCAGCTTGAGCAAGAGTGAGACCTCATCTCTAGTTAAAATAGAAAAATTAGCCAGGTGTGGTGGCGTGTGCCTAAAGTCCCAGCTACCTGGGAGGCTGAGGCAGGAGGATTGCTTGAGCCCCCGAGTTTGAGGTAAATTAGCCAGGTGTGGTGGCGTGTGCCTAAAGTCCCAGCTACCTGGGAGAGTGAGGCAGGAGGATAGCTTGAGCCCCAGAGTTTGAGGTTGCAGTGAGCTAGGATGATGCCACTGCGTTCTGTCCAGGGCAACAGAGCAAGACAGTCTCAAAAAAAAAAAAAAAAAAAAGATAAACATTGGGAAAGCCAGGTGAAGGGTAAATAGGAATTCTTTGTACTATTTTTTGCAATTTTTCTATCAACTGAAAATTATTTCAAAATACAACAGTTAAAAAAAACTCTCCTCATGCATCTGTGGCCCACATGCTGCTTGGGGAAACCAGTGCCACTCACAAGTCCCTCAATCCTTCTCTCTCAATTCCTTGAAACAAATCTCCAACTGCAGCACGTCCAGCCCCGGCCTCTCTTCCAGGCTGAGCGTTCACACTCCTTCCGCTCTGGTTTGTGGAGCTTCCAGGGATCCTGCCCATCCTTCACCTCCTGCACGAATCTCACCTCCACCACATTCCAAATGATCTCCTACTTCGTGACCCCCCACACGTGGTTCTGAGCATTTACTGCCGGCAATTAGCGGTTACTTCTCATGGGATCATGAGCTCAGGAAACTCACAAGGAGGCTTGCAGTACACTCTCCCCGTCTGCCTTGTACCCAAGTCACCGGCTTTCAATACCCCATCTTGCAGGCGCAACTAGGTTTTTGTCCTCTCTGTTCACAAAATTGTGGCGCTGTCAAGGGAACGGCAGACGCGCTACTTACCCGGAGGCCTCGAGGATTCAGCACCTTGGGGTTGCGGGAAAAGTGCATGTGCAGCGTGCCATCGTCGCTGACCGTCACGGACACCTTCTTCAGGGTCTTGTTCCCACAATGTGAACAGAACACTCGGCCCACGTCAGATGTCGTCCTGGAAGACACAAAGGACATGCTTAGTGCTGGAGCCATAGGCGGCAACCCCTTCCCCAGAACGCGAGGCGAGTCACGGGCCTCTGAGAAGGAAACGAGAAGAAACCAAGAAAGGCTGAACCACGCCACACCCGTCACAGAAACGAAGGTCGCCAGCCTCATCCCCAAATGTAACAAACTGCTGCTGTCCCCTGGCGGAGAAGGTAATACAAGGAGCAAATAAGCAGGAGGGAGAAATGAGCAGGATGTTGTTAATTATTAAACAGTAATGAACTCTTACTGAACACGGCCAGGCACTATTCTACACGTTTAACATCTCAGCAATCTGGTGCGATTGGAACTGTCTCCATTTTACAGATAGGGAAACCGAGGCAAGCTGAGGCAGCTCGCTCAAGGTCACACAGCTCAGATGTGCCAGACGTGCCCAGGCAGTGGCTCCAGAATCAGTGCTCTTAACGTCACTGCACTTTCTCAAGGAGCGCATCATTACAGATCTACCTTGTCCCCAAACGTCAGCCGGCATGTTAAACCAGGAGGTGCCTCTGTGGGTGGCAAGAACGTACTAATGAATTACAAAGGAAACGCAATAAAACCTGCCGCGGCTGAACTGAGTGTGGGTTTTGAGGGCGGACCCCGAGGCCTTGCCTCTCTCCTACCCGCTCAAGCCCCCACGGTGGACCCCGCGCAGCAAAAAGCTGCTCCTCTCAAGGGCCAGACAGTGGCCTTGGTTCCTGTCCTTCAGGGGTCCTCCGTCCTCTCCCAACAGCCAGGAGACGAGCTGGGTGGAGCAGCTGGAGAAGCCAAATCCTCATCTGCGAGTCTCCTACACGTGAACTAAGTACCTCTAAGCAGGTGCTAGAACTAGCACAAAAAACCGTGCAGTCACTGGGGCCAACCACACAAGAATGGAGAACATTTCCAGGTCTTTCTATGAATGCATGTTAATTTGGGAACTTAGGGCTTCTGTAAGAAAGGACAAGGGGGAAAATGAAATACTATGAAGCAAGAAGCTTTACTGTCACATGAGCCTGAAACAGGAAAATTACATTCAGATTCAGAAGAATGCACAGGCAGCTCTGAGGAGTGGCTAACTAAGTCACCTGCAGAGCTGCAGAAGATGGTGGTGTGAGTGACTGGTTACTTGGAAGCCTTCAGGGGAACACGGGTCCCCTGTTGCCACCCAGGCAACTCCACCCTCAGTGGAACAGCTCCGGGTACCCAGCGAGCGACACCTTGATGCTTCACGAATGTTCCACACAGGCCTCCCCAACAAGGGCTCCACCAGACGATCTACAGGACGGCCACCGAATGCAGACCGAGTCTGCGGGATGGCTGGAAGCCACCCCAGTCCCAGTCCCCAGGGCCACACTTCACCAGCAAACGAGGCTGTAGTACAGTCTCTTCCGCTCCAACCAGAGGGTCTCCAGGATCCCGGAGGCCTCCCCACAGAACACCAGCGCCCACCACAAGAAGGACCAATTCAGGAGTCAGGAAAGACATGGAGAGAAGAGAGCAGTGGACACGTCACAGTTCACCCAAAAGGAACTCTCGGCTTCCTACATGCCAGACACTGCACTAAGTTCTTAGGATTTATCTTCCTACTTCCTCACAACCACCTTCTCCATTTTATTTAAGAAGAATGTGAAGCACAGAGAAGTGAACCAACTTTTATAAAATGACACAGGCAGAAGATAGAATCTGGATTTGAACCCATGTACTCTGCATCCAGAGTTTACTTTTTTTTTTTTTGTAAATAGGAAATTTCCAGCATAAGGCAGACAGAAGAACACAATGAATCGCCACGTCTTCAACTGATAGCTTCAACAACTATCAGTTCATGGCAAATCTTGTTTCATCTCTATGCCCACCCACTCCTTCCACTGTGCGTACATCAAAGCAAATCCCAGACGTCATTTTGTGCATAAACATTTCAGTAAGTATCTTTAAAGAATGAGGGTTCTTTGCTCCCAGTGCTGCTGAGATAAGGTGGGAGGTCACGGGCAACCTTGTCCTGGGGGTTTCCGTACCCAGGCAGAGGCATAACCTGGGCTGCACTGCAGCAATGAAGTAGAAGAAAACATACATAACGCAGGGCTCTCTTTCAAGAAGGCTGCAGGAGGCTGGGTGCAGTGGCTCATGTCCATAATCCTCACACTCAGGGAGGCCGAGGTGGGAGGATCGCTTGAGCTCAGGAGTTCAAGACCAGCCTGAGCAAGAGGGACCCTACCTCCACAAAAAAACTGAAAAGTTAGCTGGGCGTGGTGGCGAATGCCTGTAGTCCCAGCTACTCGGGAGGCTGAGGCAGGAAGATCACTTGAGCCCAGGAGTGTGAGGTTGCAGTGAGCTGTGATGACGCTACTGCACTCTAGCCAGGGCGACAGAGTAAAAATCTGTCTCAAAAAAACAACAACAAAAGTCTATGGAAGGGACAGGAAGAGAGTGTTCCAGAGGGGCACCGGGTGCAGAGTATCAGTTGTGTACCTGAAACAGCCATGGCAGCGCAAGATGTAGCTCCGGGCCTCGCGGATCAGCATGCCATTCACCGCCAGCACGTGCAGCCCCATCTGCAGCAGAACGTTCTACAACCAACAAGTTAAAGAACTGAACTAAGTCTTCTTTTAACGTTCATTTCTGTAATCACAGTTAAGGGAACATCACAAACCTCGCTTTGGCCCACCATCCTTGGCTTTTGCTAAGGAAAGTCACCTTGGGATCCTCTCAAGATATTTCAGTGAGGACAAGGACCCAGGTTTCTTTCTAATCCCCAGTCCTGGGGCCTGTACCCATCATTTCACAAAACCCGTCGTTAGCAATCGCTCTCGACAGAAATGTTTATTTTCTCAGGGGTTCAGGGGTGAATATATTCATTTCTGGGCTGGAAACTCTCTAACTTCTCCAAGTACCTAACGGAGCACAGAACGTTATATACACTGAAAGAAAAGTACCAATAGATTATGAATGATAAACATTAAACACTTAATAATTACCAAAGAGAATAGTTTCTACAGCCAGGAAAGAAGCATCACACAACAGCAGCTCTGCACACATCCCAACCTCTGCAGGACCATGCCGATGTTGTCTGTGACATAAAGCCCATGAGCGGCCCCTGCCTGCCCCACCCACCTGCATGGCGAAGTCTGTAGTCACGCAGCCGACCCGCACGTCCTTGGGGACATCGCACTGCTCCAGCTCCTGCTGGATCTGCTTGATGTTGCTGGGGGTTATCCACCCGCCCCCATCGTCATCGCTGTCTTCGCCTTTTCTCTCTTCAAGCCCATTTTCTTCCTCCTCCTCCTCCTCCTCACTTGGAACATCCTCACCTCTGTCAATCTGAAACACCAAGAGAATTCACAAACTCCAGGCCCACAGGAGCGGCGGGGAGGAGCTACGGTGTTGCCATCCGATCAGAAGTCAGTCCCTTACCAGCAGCTCCTGCAGTTCCCGATCGATATTAGGCAGCGGGTTTCTCCAGAACGTGAAGGAATTGAATTCTAGGTCCTCAGGCTCACTGGCCAGGTGTCCTTTCTCTACCGTGTCTTTTGGAGGTTTAGGCTGAGACTAAAAGAAATAATAAAAACCTGAAACCGAGAGGGTTACAAACGAAATCACATGTGACATAGAAGTCAGATGAGACAGGGCAGGACAAACTATGATATTCGTCCCGGTAAATCTGGTTCACTATAAACACATAACTTGGAGAGACATGACATGTAGCAGAAAGGGCATGAAGAGCCCGGATTGTCTAAAAAATTACCTTGGAGGGCAGATGGAAACCAGAAATGTGCAGAGGAGTTTCTGGGTGCTGAATCGATGAGGTCACTTTAACCTTAAAAACAAAAAATGATAGCTCTGAGCAAGGAAATATAGTTTGAAAATCCAGCATGAAAGGGTAATTTAAAAAACAAAAACATTTTCCCCTGATTACTGAAATCAAAGATATGCAATGTTCAGAAAAATTTGGAAAATATAAAAAATATATATAAATTCAGTCATTCCAATGCCACTAAATAACCACTTCAGATATTTGTTTTTTCCCATTATACATATAGCTGTCATGAACATTATTATCTGTAAAACCTGGAATTATTTTTGGTTACATCATTAGGATAAATACCTAAGAGTAGAAGATATGCTGTTTTAAAGCTTTTTTTTTGAGACAGAGTCTCACTCTGTTGCCTGGGCTAGAGTGTCATGGCGTTAGCCTAGCTCACAGCAACCTCAAACTCCTGGGCTCAAGGGATCCTTCTGTCTCAGCCTCTCTAGTAGCAGGGATTACAGGCATGCACCACCATGCCTGGCTAATTTTTTCTATATATTTTTAGTTGTCCAGCTAATTTATTTCTATTTTTAGTAGAGATGGGGTCTCGCTCTTGCTCAGGCTGGTCTCGAACTCCTGACCTCAAGTGATCCTCCCGCCTCAGCCTCCCAGAGAGTTAGGATTACAAGCATGAGCCACCATGCCCGGCCCATTTTAAAGCTTTTGATACAAACTAACTCTTTCCAAAATGGCCACAGGAAAGGGCAGTTTTTAGAAATCATGGACCGATGGGTGCCAAATGGAAAACCAACTTCCAGGTACCCTAGGTTCAGACAGTCACAGAGTCAAAGCTTATGTATAATTATTCCATTTACTATTCTGATTATTTGGCTTCCAAAATCCTCTAGCCTAGAAACAGCTAATGGGACCCAGGCACAAATCCATCAGTCTCTTCAGCCTAGCCAAGGTGAGTAAGTCCCTAAAAGCACAATAGGAACCCAGAGTTTTGAAGGCAGCAAGGGTTGAAAAAAGTTGCAAGCATTTAGTGTTCCTTCTTTTTTTACTTTCAGAAGGAATTCTATTACAAAAAAAGAATACAGGCCGGGCGTGGTGGCTCACGCCTGTAATCCCAGCACTTAATGAGTCTGAGGTAGGAGAATCGCTTGAAGCCAGGAGTCTGAGGTTGCAGAGAGCTATGATGATGCCACTGCACTCTAGCCAGGCAACAGAGTGAGTGAGACCCTGTCTCTAAATAAATAAATAAATATAGATTTTTACTTTTTTTGCATTTTTCAAATTTGAACAACCCTTCCCAAGAACCCACAGAGACACATCTGCTAATTGTAATGGATGAACTTTATTTGCACTCCGACCCAAACAAACTCTTAATAAAATTTATAAAATAATTGGGAATTGTGAACACTGACTGGATATTTGATGATATTAGAGATTACTGCTAATTTTGTGTAGGTGTCATAATCACTTTGAGGTAATTTTTTTAGAGTCCTTATGGGGCAGTGGGTCAGTATAGACAAAAACAGACCAGCTGTGAGATGCTAATTGTGAAGGTGGAATGATGGGGATTACTGGGCTCATCACAACATTCCCTCTAGCAGATAGTTTCCATAAGGTTTAAAAAAACCCAACCCTCTTAATTTACCTTTTCTGGTTCTTGTTTTAGGTGAGACACTCCAACAAACTCTGCTTCCAACTGGTAGGTGAGTGCCAGCACTTGGATATCTGTGGCAGAGAGACTGGGATAATCTCCAGTTTTCTTTGAAAACTCAGTCACTGTAAACAAAAGATTTCTAGTCTCAGTTAGAGGCAAAAAGCCATATGACCTTGGATAAACCCAACAAAAGTTATTGAAGAATTTAGAAAGGACCAAGATCCCATGAAAAATCTTAACACTTTCATTCATTTTCTGATCTTTTTTCTACTCATAGTTGAGAAATTTGTGTTCTCCACCAATGATTCATGCCAGTGAGAATAGAAGAAGCAGAACGTCATTAAAAGTTAGCACAATGATGAGAGTTCCTTATTTAAGCTTTACTAGTACGTTAGAATAGAAGCTCTAGTTTCTTCCAGCTCTAAAATTCTTTTATTTTAAGCATACAATGTAGATTAACAGGATGGATGATCAGATTCCAAAATGGAATAGATAGTTAATTCAACAGGTTGAGTATGCCATGTCGAAAATGCTTGGGACCAGAAATATTTCAGATTTCAGATATTTTTAGATTTTAGAGTACTATTTGCATATGTATAATGAGTTATCTTAGGGATGGGACCCAGGTCTAGACAAAAAATTCATTTATGCTTCATATACAGATATAGCCTGAAGGTAATTTTACATCCTTTTAAAAAAGAGACCAGTTCTTGCTATGTTGCCCAGGCTGGCCTTGAACTCCTGGGCTCAGGCGATCCTTCTGCCTCAGCCTCCCAAATAGGTTGGACTACAGGCATGTGCCACTGTGCCTGGCTGAGAAATTGTTCTGAAGATAATTTTATACAATAATTTTAATAGTTTTCATGCACAAAATTGAGGTGTGGAAACTTGTGGCATCATGTCTGCAGTTAAGTTTTGGATTTTGGAGCATTTCGGATTTAGAATTTTTGGATCAGGGATGCTGGGCCTGTAATTGTAGTCTATGAAGAAATAAAAATAAACATTGAGATGTTTGTAACAAATAATGAACAATTGAAAAAAAAAGTCAGCCTTGTTTGGTGCTCATGCCTATAATCCTAGCACTTTGGGAGGCTGAGGCAGGACTGCTTGAGGCCAGGAGTTCAAGACCAGCCTCTTCAACATAGTGAGACCCTCTCTCTACAAAAAATAGAAAAATTAGCCTGGTGTGGTGGTGCATACCTGTAGTCCCAGCTACTTGGGAGGCTGAGGTGGGAGGACTGCTTGAGCCCGGGCATTTGGGGTTGCAGTGAGGTATGACAACAACACTGCACTCTAGCCTGGGCAACAGAGCAAGACCCTGTCTCAAAACCAACAAAAAAACCAACAAAAAAACCCCACTATGTTTAATATATAGTAAATGCCAGCTGTCACTATTGTTATTCTCCTGAAACATGGACAATAAAGACTTGAAATTTCCTGACATTAACAGAAAGATGTTTTCTGCTACACTGGCACAAGGAACAGTAAAGATACTGCTCAATATTTCCTAAAAAATGGACATGAGTCAGCAGCAGCCACAATTTATTGTGTACTTACTGTGTATGAGGCTCTGTGTTAAAAGCTTTACACATTAATTCATTTCATCCTCTGCCAAATCCTATTAAGTACTATTAGTATTTCCTTAGAAAATTTAGTAACTTGTCAAACATCACACAGCCAGTAAGTTGCTAGAGAAAGTCATAGAAGTCACAGAGTAGGTAACATCAAAACACTTCAAATCACTGAGGGCCTTTCCTGGGTTGCGTACCATCACCTTGACCCCTAACAAGAGAACAACCCTGACTCCTAAGTCAAGAGATAATTGTTTAGTTTTCTTTCAAGTTGAATGCAAGACCTAAAAGCATCCTTTTAAGTTGAAGCTGACCTCTGTATCCAAAACAGTCACCACCTTAATCTACTGAAAAGAAATGGACGAAAGTATTAAGAGATCTGGGTTCTCCTATTTTAAATCAGAACAAATTCACTGTATGCTTATAAAGCGCTAAACAACGCTGAGTGACAGACTCCTCAATTAATGCTCGCAGCAAACCCAGAGGTAGATATTATCATTCCCATTTTGCAGTGATGTACCTGAGAGCACTTAGCTAGTTACTGGCAAGGCCTGGCTGCCTCCAGAACCAGGAGGCCTCCCTCCCAGCACGATCTCCTAGAAAGTGCTGTCTCTAGATCACATGCTCTGCTAAAGCAGCCAGACCCGAGCGAGTCCCGTACGCACCCCGGGCCCCAGCTTCCCGCTCAACGCCGGGACAAAGGCACTCACCCAGCCGCACGTACTCGGGGAAGGGCTCCCTGAACCTCAGCTCGTAGGGCAGGACCGCGAGCCGCCTGCGCGTGGCTTTATCCCGAATCTCGCTGACCACCTCCCGGATGGTGTAGATGTTCTTGCCGATGTCCTGCGGAGAGATCGGCCCAGCTCACACCCACCCGATTTCACGCCAACCCAGACCACGTTCCTCTGGGCTAAGTCTCCCAGTACCTGCAAAGCCGCGTCCCGCAAAAAAGCGCCGGCGTCCGCCACAACGTGTTCCACGGGCGCCATCTTGGCCGGACGAGTAGGCAGCGCGCATGCGCACCGAATTTGAGCCCGCCCCTACGTCCAATCCAGGCCTCTGGGAACCAGGAGGAACAGCCGCGACTTAGCGGCGCCTCCTGGCGGCCGCTCCCGCTCTCCCCGCTCAGGACTGCCCGCGCGCATGCGCAGCGGCGCCGCCTGCCCCGCCAGAGGTGTAGGCGGGCTCAAAGCTTGGGGGACACCTGGGACTCAACTTCAGTCTCCACTTGGCGCCTTTTTTACTTTTAAATGTACAACTTGAGTATATCTGCAGGGTTAGAAGTTAGTCAATACAGGTAACCTAATTTAATTATCACAACTCTATGAGATAGGTATTATTTTATAGGCAAGAGATATAGCTACATAGGACCAGGTGACAAGGCGGGTAGGTCTTGTTAACAAGGTAACATCCCACGAAACTGACTTGGAGCCCCTTTCTCATCCATTATGTTATACTGACCTCTGCTTATGTACCTCCACTTCGTTTTTTTTTTTAAAATCATTCCTAGGATAACCTCCACTTGGGTTTATGTCTTGTTTTTTTGTTGTTTTTCTTTTCTTTTGTTTTCATTTAAAGAGGTGGGTTTTGGTGCGGTGGCTCACGCCAGTAATCCTAGCACTCTGGGAGGCCGAAGCGGGAGGATCGCTTGAGCTCAGGAATTGAGACCAGCCTTAGCAAGAGCCAGACCCCATCTAAAAATAGAAAAAAATTAGCCGGTCAACTAAAAACAGAAAGAAAAAAAAAAAATAGCCGGGCGGGCGTGGTGGCCTTCCCCTATAGTCCCAGCTACTCGGGAGGCTGAGGCAGGAGGATTGATTGAGCCCAGGAGTTTGAGGTTGCTGTGAGCTAGGCTGACGCCACGGCACTCTAGCCCTGGCAACATAGCCTGACTCTGTCTAAAAAAAAAAAAGAAAGATGGGTTTTGCTCTGTCGCCCAGAGACTAGAGTGCAGTGGCACCATCACAACTCACTGCAGCCTCGAACTCCTGAGGTCAAGTGATCCTCCCACCTCACCCTCCCAAGTAGCTGGGACTACAAGCACAGATAATTTTTTTTTATTTAATTTTTTGTAGAGGCAAAGTCTTGGTATATTTCCCAGGTTGGTCTCAAACTGCTGACCTCAAGTGATCCTCCCGCCTGGGCCTCCCAAAGTGCTGGGATTACAGGGTTATTTGTCTTAATATCCTCACCTTACCTACCTAAGCAAGGCACATAAATTGTTAACAAATAATTTCTTGCTGGATCCAAGGGAAGGGGTATTAAATGACTTCTAAATTTCCTTTCAAATCTGAGATTCCTTAATTATGAGATCCGGCCTATTACATGCTGGTGAATTTTGACTGAATGTTGACTTGACTCTTCAATCATCCATTTTCATTCAAACTTTCTTTATCAGGTCTTCGCTCCAATTTATTCCTCAATTGTAATTTATCTGTATGCCCACCAAAATCCTTCAGCACCCTGAGGGTCCCCTTCAGCAGTTACCCAAATTCTTTATCCTTCCTCAAATATCTTCTGTCTCATCCTTTGTCACCACGCAGTCTCTTCAAGCTCTAGATCCTGCCTGTGCTACCTGCCCTAACAGAGCATGGTTGGAGGATATTTCTCAGTTTCTAGTTTATCAGATCAATTTTTTCGTTCTTGTTTCTGAGCTTTCTCAGCTTTTCTGCAGGATTTGGTATCACTGACCATCTCCTCTTTCTGGACTGCCTCTTCTTGCCTGACTTTGGTGATTTTTCACCATCCTGGTATCCCTGTCTCTTTTATGCCTTCTCACCCTCTCTTCCTCTTGCTTTGCAAACACATGCCTTCCACCGAGAAATGTCTTGGCCACTTTGTTTATCTAAGTTCTCTCCTCCAGAAATAGTGTCTATCCTCCAGCCTTCTATGATCACATTGGAAGAACACCTCCCAAATCTATATGGCCAATCCCTGTCTTATTCCCCAGGCCACCTTTTATGGGAACATCCATTTAGAAAGCTTCTGGCATCTTCACTCAAGAGGAAGATTAAAACTGAGACAACTATCTGCCCCCCTCAAACTTTCTACACTTGTTTGAGTTCCCATTAAAGATATTACCAGCAAAAGCATTCGGGGTAGGGATCTCTGAGTCATCCCTGTCTCCACCCTCACTCCTCTCAGTAAAGTTTGTAAATGCCACTCTGGAATGTTCGTGATATTTGGATTCCTTTCACATCCATTCCCATTATTCTAATCAAGTTTATATCTCTTGCCCAGAAAATGTAATTCCAATCCTTCAATACTGCTATTCCTTTTTTTTTTTTTACTTAGTCTGCAGACCCAAAGTTACAAATACTGCTATTCCTGTCTCTAATTTTTACTTCTCCAATTGGTTGCCCATGTTGACCTAAAAGGGGAGGGACAATGTGGGAACTGGACTCCATAAAGGAGATTTATTATGGAGGACTCCATAATAAAGTTGGTAGGGATTGCTCTGTAAACCCTAGAATGAAGAATGATGATCCAGGCCAGCGATTGAGAATCACCTGCAGAGCTTGGGAAAACAAGTGACTGGACCTCATCCTCAGTTTCTGATTCAGTAGGTCTTGGTGGGGCCTGAGATTTTGCATTTCTAATGAGTTCTAAGGGATGCTGTTGCCGCAGACCTGGGGGCCACACTTTGAGGACCACTGATTTAGGGGAATAGTTAGGAGGAGAAAGATCGGGCTTTGAGCTATTTATTTTCTGGTAAACACTAAGAATACTTAAAGGATTTCGTGACACTGTACTTTTTGTAGTACTTTAGATAGTATTTTAATCCCTTTTCTGTTTCCCTGTAACAGGTTTCTCCAAGCCCTTCAAAGCTTTAGATGGACCCCCATTTATTCAACAAACATATGTTGAAAGCTAATTTATATCACCATGGGTTCACTGATATCACAGCTACGAACAAAATGATATTTTATGTAGTGTCCTAGACCTGCAGAGTTTATGAATTTGGAGTTGGGTCTTGGAGGACCACCAGGGCAAACATAGTGAGATACGAAAGTCCAAAAAGTGTTCAAGGAATGGAGGGTAGTGTCTTTGGGTGGAACAGGACACATCTGGGGACAGATTCTTTCAGAGGTGAACTCACCTCCTGAGATAATTTTTTGAAGCTCCTGGTTTTATTTAAAAAGGTGAAAAAATTTTAACACACCATCACAAAATGATAGTGGCTTTTAAAAGTTTACAATAACAAATGAACACTTTCGAATACATATAGGACTCAACATGTAACTCACTTGGAGATAATGTCAACTTTTACATGTGAGGCCTTCCATGAAAGAGAAAGATCTTGTTTCTGTGCCAGTGAAGATCTGAGCTCACTTCCAGGACGGGAAAAGGTAGAGGCTGTGAAAGGATATGCTTCCTCAACAGTGGGCTAGCGGAGAGAAAAGCTCACTGCAGAGGAAACGCTACTGGAAATCAGTAGGTGCCCCTAGAATTCCTCTGGACTTTCCTGGAGATGTCCTCAGCTTTCTTGTCTGCCTTTGCCCTTTTTTTTATTCTGCCTGAAAATTCTGCCAGCCTGTTCCTGTGTACTTGATCTCTAACAAACGGCTCAATTGTTCCCACGTGTGTAATCTGGTCCCCTGATTATCCAAATCAGATCCCCCCCACCCCACCCCAAGGACAGATTTAAACTCTTCTCACTACACTTAAGAAATTTCAGTTCTGTCACGCAATTAATAGTTATTATTTCTGCCTTGCAATGTAATTAATTGAGTAAACTACTTTAAATAGGTTGGATGTCCGGGACTGTGTTTTAGGGGTCTTTTTCCTTATGTAAACGTTATCAATTTTCTTTTAAACTTTTCTGGGGACACATATTTTAGACTTTTTATGTGTCCTTTAAAAAAATCTATAAGATCTATAGCCATGAGTTTGGTGCTCAATAAATGTTAATAAAATCTATTTAGGCCAGGTGTGGTGGCTCACACCTGTAATCCTAGCACTTTGGGAGGCTGAGGTGGGATTGAGGCCAAGAGTTCAAGACAAGCTTGAGCAAGAGTGAGATCCTCCCCATCTCTACAAAAAATATAAAATAAAAATTAGCTGTGTGGTGGTGTGTGCCTGTAGTCCCCACTACTGGAGAGGCTGAGGCCAGGAGGATCGCTGGAGCCCAGAAGGTGGAGGTTACCGTGAGCTAAGATGATATCACTGCACTCTACCCCCAGAGACAGATTAAGATTCTATCTCAAAAAAAAAAAATCTATTTAACAAACTGAGGTCTCCTATGGACGAGGCCCTATTGTAGAAGATGGGATATAGTTCCTGCCTTCATAATTCTTGTAGTGGGAAACATACATGTATTCATATATTCTTACAAAAGTCAGATTGTGATAAGTCTGGAGGAAATACAGAGAAAAAAATAAAGCAGGAAGTAGGCTGGGGGGAGGGGAAGGAAGTGATGAGTTATAATTTTAAATGAGGTGATCATGAAAGGCTTCACTGAGAGAGTTGAGCAAACATCTGAAAGACATATCTGACTATATGGGGAAAAAGCTTTCCAGGCAGAGGGACAAGCAAGTGCAAAGGCCCTTAGGCCAGAGTGGCTGAAGCAGGGTGACAAGGGAAAGAGTAGCTGGAGACGAGATGAGAAAAATAAGGGGGAGGTGTGGGAGAGATCATGGAGGGCCTTGTAGATCCCAGTCACTACATTAGCTTTTGTTCCTTTGAAGCACAGTGCATGCTCTTTGCCTTGTCCGTTCTCCCCTTTAGTGAACATTGACTCTAATGCCACCAAATCAAGGAAGCCTTCCCTAAATTCCTCTAGAATAGAATTGGTAAAACTCCCATCAATGAAACTAGAAAAGTACAGATTTATGGATGGGATGAATATAGGGTTTAACATATTAAGAGAGGGCTGTATCTCTGTGAAAGTCAATCTCCTGGATTTGAAATAGGAATAGGAAAAGTAAAGACTAAGTGTTCAACCAATTTAATTTGTATGCATGATAGGATCCATCCAAACTCAAAGACCCCAAAATAACAGAATAATTAGTACACAGTCCTTAAGACTAATTAGGTGATAAGCATTCATTTTAATCAATGGTGATTAAATTCAGCCTTCATTCACATTCACCTTGTCAAAGCTGAGGGTCCAGAATTTAAGTCAAGAATGCTGCTTTAAAATATTTCTGGCTGGGCATGGTGCCATGCACCTGTAGTCCCACCTACTCAGGTTGGGCTGAGGCAAGAGGATTGCTTGAGGCCGGGAGTTGGAGTCCAGCCTGGGCAACATAGTGAGACCCATCTCTTAAAAAAAATGTTTTTGCTAATTCATAAAGTTCTATGTACTCTGTAGATTAAGGGAATGGGGGTTGGTTTGGTGTGGTGGGGCATTTTTGTGGACCTGAGGCAGGGGTCTTGAAGCTTTTCTAATTTTGCTTTATGTCACAAGAACAGATGTTCCACAAAGGCCAGGATTTTTGTTTCTAGATCCTGGAACAGTGTCTGGCACAGAATAGGCGTAGGGCTGCCAGTAAATAAAAATACCAGATGCTCAATTCAACTTGATTTTCATATAATCAACAAATACTTTTTTAGTATAAATACGTCCTATGCAGTATTTGGGATATACATGTTCCACTGCTGTTTAGCTGACATTCAAATGTAACTGGGTGGCCTGTATTTTATCTCGCAACCCTACTCAAGGAGCTCAATAAATGTTTGTTGACTTAATTGATTAGAGGTCTCCTTTCACCTGTAAAACGGGGCTAGTAATTGTCCCCGCCTGCACTGGGCTGATAGGCAGAGTAAACGAAGCGTCTGGAACTCCGTGAGCCCTCAGTCTACATGATCGCCCGGGGACCACGCAGCGAACAGAAAACCCTCCCCCTTCCAAACACACGAGTGGTAAGAGGGCCCCCTGTAGACCGAAGGTTCCCGGGCCAGGCGTAGGTTGTCCGCACCTGGGAGGCCGGCCAGCCTCTTCCGGGTCAGGTGACCACGTGCGGTCACGTGACCCGGCCCGAGTGCGGGCGGTGGAAGGCGGAAGTGGGAGAGGACTTGGGCGCCGCTGCTGTGGCCGCGGCAGGTAGCGGGCGCCGGCGCGGGGGGCGCGGCGGCGGGCGGGCGGCGCGAGGCGGGCCGGGGGCGGCGGGCGGCTCGCGGTGGGCCGGGGGCGGCGCGGCCGGGGCGCCGGGGGGCGGCGGCTTCCTGTGGGAGGGGCCTGGCGCGGCGGTTCCGGCCTCCGAGGAGGGGTGTCCCGGCTCCCGCCCGAGCCGGGTGGGCGCGCCGCGGGCCGGGCGGGGGCCGCTCGGAGGTGGGCGCCCGGGCAGCCTCGGGCGCAGCGGGAGCGAGTCTTTCCGGAAGGGGAGAGGCGCTTGGGTGCCCAGGGACGGAGGAGTGTCATCTTTGTGGAGGGACCGGGACCTGAGGAAGGGGCGACTTGGGACCGAGCTGGAAGGGGGTGCCTGAGAAGGGGCGTGTGGCTCGGGGGAAAGGGAGAAGAACTCAGGGAGAAGATGCTGCCTGAACAACATCTGAGAGTCTCTTCCTTCCTTCCTCTTTTGGAATGAGTGCTACCCGAGACTCAGATTGCGGTCCCATTCAGTTTTTAAACTTCAGGAGGGATCACGGAATGTTGATCGTCTTGCTTTCGTCGCACCCACTTAGTCCTGCTTGGGTAGGGTTGCCACTTCTTGGCAACTTGGCCCTTCAGATCATCTTTCTTTGAGATTCTTTTCCCTGATCAGGTCATCATCGAGACTTAACAAAAAACAAATGTGGGCACTTTGCTCTGCTTGTGCCCACGTTTTTTAGCCTGAACTGTTGACCGCGACCTAGCCCAGCATTACCTCAGCAACGTAGTGACGGCTGAAATCCTGGACGGACCAGTGTCTACTTATACTGCTTTATGACTTTTCCTCTTTCTTCGGTTTAAATTATTCAGCATCCCTTACCATGTGACTCTTTATCTTGACGAACTGTAACTAGTTAGGGTGACTGAGAGGTCTGTGTTGTGTTCCTTCGCGCTATGATCTGGTTCATGATTTTGAGATTGAATACTTGTGTTAAAGCTGTTCATCCTCTTCTTTTTCTTAATGTTTGCTAAAATTTGCAGAAGTGAAACGAGTTTCAAGAATGCAGTATAACTGGAATGAATGTTCAAATGGGACATTCACAGGAGCCAGAGTCGTTTTGGGTTACAAGCAGGGGGAAAAAAAAGTACTTTGCTAATGTATTATGAGTTCAAGTTCTTGGAATATTTGGCAAATAATTTAAAAGTTAATTTTTGTAGCAGCCCTGTGAGTTAGGTTGGGAAGGTGTTATTCCTATTTCACAAGGAACAAACGGACCTAAGAGAGATGACTTGGTTTTTTAAAACAATTTATTACTCTTTCTTGTTTACTGGTCTCTTTCTTCCTTCTAGACTGCAGATCCTTCAAGGGCAGGTTTCATGTTTTATTTGGATACTAGCCTAGTGCCTGGCAGGTTGTGGGCACTTGATAAATGTTTGGTGAATAAATGAATTTCTAAAGGTCACACGGCTGTAAGTGGCAAACAAGGAATTTGAACCCAGGTCTTCTATTCTCCCTTTTTTCTTGTCATACAAGCTTGCCATTTTGAGTTATTGGTCTATATGAAAACGATAGGTATAAGAGAAAGGCTTGGATTGACTTCTCAGTCTCTTTCCCTTAATGACACCAACATCTCATTTAATCTTTTTCTTCCCCTGAACCTCGAATTCGTCTGTAATCATTAAATCCTCTCTATGATCTTGTGAAGATTAGTATTGTCCCTTTTCCACATATGAAGAAATTGAGGCCTGGTAAAGTCTTTAATTTAGATTCCAGGCTGGGCGCACTGGCTCATGCCTGTAATCCTAGCACTCTGGGAGGCTGAGGCGGGAGGATTGCTTGAGGTCAGGAATTCGAGACCAGCTTGAGCAAGAGTGAGACCCCTGTGTCTACTAAAAATAGAAAAAATTAGCTAGGTGTGGTGGCACACGACTGTAGTCCTGGTTACTCGGGAGGCTGAGGCAGGAGGATTGCTTGATCCCAGGAGTTTGAGGTTGCTCTGAGCTCAGCTGACGCCACGGCACTCTACCCAGGACAATGGAGTGAAGCTCTGTCTCAAAAAAACCACACACACACACAATTCCAGAACTAGTAAATGACTGAGCAGGGACTCAAGTCCAGGCCTTTAATCCCTAGACCTATTCGTTTACATTTATAGAAGTGATAGAAAGTTTTATGTTTAAATATTTTTTCAAGTATAAAAAGTATGACATTTTGAGGAAAATGTAGTATAGGTCACAGAAGAAAATTGTGACTAGAGAATATGAGTAACTGAAGTTTAGAAAAACCTGTAGTATATCATAGCTCCCGCTTCCTGGGCAAACATTCCGTTGATTTAATGAATATTTATAAGTACCCACTTTTTGCCAGGTGTCATAGAGTTGCACTGTGCTGTAGGGTGTCCCCTAGACACAATATGCTGTGAGCACAAAATACATTCTGGATTTTGAACCCTTAATGTGAAAAAAAATAAAATGTGTCATTGATAACTTTTTATGTTACAGTAAGTGATTATATAAATATGTATTTGCTACAAATGATAACATTTTGCATTTATCAGGTTAAATACAATATAATTAAAATTAGTTTTACCTTTTTCTTTTTACATTTTAAAATGTGTTTCCTAGAAAATTAAAAAATTCTATATGTGGTTTGCATTTATGTCTTCCGTTTTCTTTCTAGTGGACAGAGGTATCTAAATGCCCGGGATATATTAATAGCAGTACACAAGAAAGGCAAAAATCCCTGCCCCTTGTGGATCTTAAATTTTAGTGGGGAAAGGCATAATAATAACTAAGTAAAACCCATATTATATTGTAATAAAGCAAGGAGGTGGGATGTGGGGTGGGTGGGGTTGCAGTTGTAAATAGGATCCTTAGAAAAGCCTCCCTCAGAAGGTGACAGTTGAGTCAAGATCCGAAGGAGGTGAGGGAAAGGGCCATGTGGCTGAAGTGGGTGGGGAAAGGGGTCGAGGCAGGGGGAACAGCAAGTTCAAAAGCCCTGAAGCAGGAGCACCCCTGGTGGGTTTGCGGACCAGCCGGGAGGCCAGTGTGGCATGCAGGGAGTGGAGAGGAGGAGGTCAGAGTGGTGCTGGGTGTGGGAGGGAGGTGGGCAGGTTGTCGAAGGCCTCGTAGGCCATTGTCAGGGTGCTGGTTTTCACTCAGGATGAGTTGGGGGCCATTGGAGGGTTTTGAGCAGTGGAGGGGACACGATCCAACCTGCATTTTAACAGACTCACTGTCGGCTGTGTGGAGGGGAGTAAGGGCGGCCAGGATGGAAGCAGGGAGACAAGTTATGGCTGTTGCCATAATCTAGGTGAGGGATGCATCCTGGGTCTATTTTGAGGTGCAGCCAGCAGGATTTGTGGATGAGTTGAGTTGGATGTGGCGTGTGAGAGGAAGAAAGGATTTAAGGGTGACTCTGAGGTCTTTGGCATGAACCACTGGAAGAATGGAGTTGTCATTAACTGAGAGGGGGAAGGCTGTAGGAACAGCAGGGTTGGAGCTCGATTTTGTTATACCTAGTACGAATCCAAGGGGAGACTTTGTGGGCAATTAGATCTGGAAGTTTGCAGACAAGCCGAGGCTGGAGACATACGCGTGGAAGCTGTTAGCATGTGCATAGTGTTTAGAGTTAAGAGACTGAACGAAGTCACCAAGGGAGTAGTGTGGATACACATCCAACAAGAGTGCTTCTTGCTAGAAATTAAATTTTGAAATAAATCTCAGTGTATAGTATAGTAGGTGAAGTAGAACAAAGCACTGTAGTGTATCTCTGTGAACTTGGTTTTCTCTCCTTTTCACTTTTCATTTAAAGACCTTTTTGAAAACCACAAGCTAATGGGTTTCTTCTTTCTTCAGGAGGCCACTCTTTCAACCGTGCATCTTTGCAGTGCTGCTGAAATCAATTTGAGGACCAATGTCTAGAATTAGTCTGGCTTTCTGGGTTGGCAGCCAATTTAGAGACCTCCAGGAAGGATAGATAATGGGTTTTTAATGTTGAAAATATGTATTGGTTCCACCAAAGGCATACTGAATGGGTGTTGTCAGGCGTGCTACCATTTTAGAGATTGAAAACAAACGACCTCATTGAGGTGAAGTGACCCTCAGGAGGTCATAGTAGCTAAGAAATGAAAGATGGGATTTGTGTCTTGGTCTCTGAGTCTAGATTTGGTTCTTCTACCACCTGTCATTAGTGAGAGAGGTGGCGTGGGTGTATGGACATAAACTCCCACTGGAATCAAATCAGTGAGCTGCTTTTGAGTGACTTTGAGTCACTTAGGATTATTATGGACTCTGGAATTTCTGAGAGGTGGGAACAAAAGAGATCTTGTTTCCCTTAGATTCCAACTAGAACCTTTTTTTTTTCCCCTTTTTTCCAAAAGGTTGCAGTTCCCTATTCCTGCTCTTCCTTTCCCTTCCCTCGCTTATAAATAAACCTTCTGTGATTTAAATCACTACTACTGTTAATAATTACTTCTAGGAAGATACCAAGTACCAAGACAGGGCAGTCTTGACCCAGGGCCAATCCTCTCCTTCAAGTCACCCGTGGCTTTTCCTTCTTGTTTTGTCGTGAGAGCTGCTTTCCAGCCAGGCTTTTTATTCTTGGCCCATAATTCCACTGTCCTTCCAATGATACACCTCCTCCTCCGTCCCCTTTCTCTTTTTTATGTGCTTAGTCTTTGTAAGGATGTCACTTGGCAAAGTTCGATTGTGTTTGATTGTTTTTCAATATGGGCCTTTGGAGAATGGAAGATAACTCAATCCTGGACAGAGGCCAGAGGCCAAGAAAGCAGCTCAAGTGGTGGGTAGAACTGGAGAAGCGTGAGAGTGAAAGGAAGGAGGGATCTTGGTCAGACCCTTCTCTTGCACGTCTTTCAAGAAGTGGCACTGGGTGGGCACCGTGGCTCACACCTGTAATCCTAGCACTCTGGGAGGCCAAAGCAGGAGGATTGCTTGAGCTCAGGAGTTTCAGGTTTTTTTTTTTTTTTTTTGAGAGTACAAACATTTTGGTTACATTTTATGTCTTTGTTTTGAGGTTGCTGTGAGCTGTGATGACGCCGCTGTACTCTAGTTGGGGCAACAAAATGAGACCTGTCTCAAAAAAAAAAAAAAAAAGAGTGGATGCAGGGTTGATTTTATAATCATCAGTAAGAAGTTCTGCCTGTTTCTACAGCTGGTTAATTAGAAATAAAATCTTGGTACCAGTGAGGCGTTTCTGCTTCTCCCTGGCACATTCTTCTGCACAGGTCTTTTCATCTCAAGGTTCAGTGTTCATTGGTTTCTTGCCTCAAAGCTGGGTCAAAGAATTTTAGGAATTGAGGTGCCTGCAATCCCAGAGCCTAGAATTTTAGTATCAAGAAGAAGTAATTAGTTTGCAGTTGATATTCAAAGAGCACTTACTGTTTGCTGTCTGCTTTACCTGATCTCAATTAATCGGTAACATAATCTTATAAAGTAAATACTATTAAATACTATTGGGTTCATTTGACAGATGAGGAAGCAGATTTAGAGAGGGTAAGTGTGATATCGTGAAATATACATATTTGGTTTTCCTCCCATTTTCTGGCCTACAGTTCCTAAAATCCTTGAAATTTCCCGATTGATAGTGACTTTTTGTATGCTAATGATTGGCTGGGGCTCCCGGGTAGCTTCTGGGTGGGGGCTGGTTGCCAGGGGAACCAATCAAGAGATTAGAGGGTTGAGACCTTCAGTCCTACCCCCTCCCACCTCTGGGGAGGGGAGGATGGGGGATAAAGGTGGACTTGATCACCAGTAGCCAATCATTCCTACGTAATGAAGTTTCCTTAAAAACCCAAAAGGACGGGGTTTGAGGAGCTTCTGGGTAGCTGAACACATGGAGGTTCCCCGAGGGTGGCGGGCCTGGAGAGGGCCTGGAAGCTCTCTGCCCCTTGCCGTGTGCCTTGCCTTTTGCTTCTCTTCATTTGTATCCTTTGTAATATCCTCTATAATAAATTGGTAAATGTAAGGGAAGTGTTTCGCTGACTTCTGCAGCTGCTCTAGCAAATTAATCAGACCTGAGGAAGCAGTGGTGGGAACCCTGATTTACAGCAGGCAGAAGCACAGGTGAAACAGCCTGGGGCTTGTGATTGGCATCTTCGGGACATTCTTGTGGGACTGAGCCCTCAGCCGGTGCAATCTGCACTATCTCCAGGTAGGCAGGGTCGGGATTGAACTGAACTGGAGGACACCCAGCGGGTGTTCACCGGCTGTAGAATTGGACACTTGCTTGGTGTGTGGGAAGTACCCCCACGCATCTGGTGCCAGAAGTATTGTGTGTTGTGAGAATATAGTAGGAAGAAACCGAGTTTGTTTTCTCCTCTTAATCCTCTCAGTAGGTAACTTGCCCAGTATCACTCAGGCGAATGAGTGGTTAAACCTCTCTGCCTCGGAAGATTGACAGGTCTGGAAGGATCTTGCTGAAGTAGGATGATAAGAGTGATCAGGTGCTTCAGCTATTGCAGGAGCTGTCACTTACTAAATCTGATGTGTGTTTGCTTTCTCCCATCACAAGTGCTTCAAGGATCTGTTTAAAGGGGATTTTGGCCGAGGTGGTAGCTCATGCCTGTAATCCTAGGCCCAGACAGGAGGATTGCTCGAGGCTAGGAGTTCAAGATCAGCCTGGGCAACATAGCAAGACCCTGTCTCTGCAGAAAATTTAAAAATTAGCAGGATGTGGTGCATGCTCCTGTAGTCCCAGCTACTTGGGAGGCTGAGACAGGAGGATCGCTTGAGCTCAGGGATCCAAGGTTGCCATGAGCTATGGTTAGGCCACTGTATTTCAGCCTGGACAACAGAGCAAAGACCCTGTCTCCAAGAAAAAAAAAAAAAAAGCTCTCTCAGAGCAAGATATCCAAACTCCTGGAGGTGGCATCCACTTTGTATTCTCAGGGCCTGGCCCAAAGTGGGGTCTAAGAGCATCTGTTGAATAACTGACTCTGGCTCAGGACTGGACAGGATGAGTAAGAGGCTGGAAGAGCCACAATCAGAGGGCTCACTGCCCTCCTGCTGAACGTGCGCTGCACCCTTGCAGTCCCTGGGCTTCAAGAATCAACCCTAATGTCCATCAACTGATGAATGGAGAAGCAAAATATATATGTCCATACAGTGAAATATTATTTAGCCATAAAAAGGAATGAAGTGTTGATACATACTAAAATGAGGGTAAACCCTGACAGCATTATGCTTAGTGAAGGAAACCTGTCACCAAAGACCACATATTGTGTGGTTACATTTATATTGAAATGTCTGGAATAGACAAATCCATGGAGACACAAAGTAGATAATGGCTTCTAGGGCCTGGTGGCAGGAAGAAATGAGGAGTAACCATTAGTGGTACAGGGTTTCTTTTGGGGTGATGAAAATGTTCTGGAATTAGTGGTGATGGTTGTACAACTCTGTGAATATACTAAAACCCATTGAGTTGTATGCTGTAAAAGAGGTGACTTTGTGGTATGTGAATTTCAGTAATAATATAAATTAAAAAGAATGAAGCAGTGCTGTTTCGAATGTGCCCTTGGTGTCCTGTGGAGCCCACGTGAAGGTTGTCTTGCAGGCACGGTCTTCTGCCTCCTCTATTGTTTCCAGTTGGATACGTTAAAAACATTTTCTTCCTGCTTTTTTGATCTCAGGTATTTCAAGTATTTTTAGCCAAAAAGGACCATGATAGATCTTTGTTGTCTTTATGGATGTCTCTGGGAACTCCAAACCAGTAGATGGACCTGCAAAATGCTTAATTGTTCTAATGAGACGGACTCTAGAATTATTGCCCTAGCTAATAGCGTCTTCTCTTCTAACAGCCAGTGGATTATAGGCAAGGAAAGCTGGGTTTTTAAAAAGTTTTTAATTTATTAACTAATTTAATAGAGACGGTCTCGCTGTGTTGCCCAGGCTGGAGTGCAGTGGCTATTCACAGGTGCGATCACAGTTCACTGCAGCCTCCAACTCCTGGGCTCAAGGGACTACAGGTGTGTACCACTGTGCTCAGCAACTTTTTTTTTTTTTTTTTTTTAGAGTTTCTTATTTAAACGTAAAGGTGTAATGTCAGGTGTGTTTGTTTTGGAGAGTTGCTGTCCTGGTTCTTTGGCTCCTTGCTTGGAAAAGTCACAAGCAGGGCTGGTGCCACGCAGTGATGACAGACACTTAGTATTGCATACAAGCAGCTTTGATTGCAGGCTTCAAGCATACAAAGTGAAAGTATGTTTCCGGAGGGGAAATGGGTCTGTCTCCGGGAGTGGAGAAGACCCTGGGGTCTTGACACACTTCTTTTATGTCTACATCTTACGAAATGCTAAGTGGTGGGCAGAATATTCATTATTTTCCTGGGAAAAGGGTGGAGAGTTCTTGGAGCTAAGGGCTGTCCCCAATTTTATCCTTCTAGGGTAACTTCCAGGGGTTGCTGTGGCATTTGTAAACTGTCATGGTGCGGGTGGGTGTGATTTTTACTATGCTAATGTATGTTCATGGGGGAAAGGTTACCTTTGGTCATGAGCTCCTAGTTTCTGCACATGCTCCTGGCCTGGAGATGTCCCTAACCTCAAGTTCTGGCTATTGAGGGTTTGGTTCCAGATGCTCATTGGCCTCCTCATTTTCGCCTCCCCTCTGCTCTTTTCCTGCGGTTAGCGCTGCCAATCTGTACCTCACAGTAAGGCCACTATCCGTTCCCTTCAGTGCAGAGCTGATGAGCCCTGGAAGCTCGTAGTTCAGGTCATGCTACCGTCTAACTCTGAGTGCAGGGACAACTCCTCTTTTGGAGATGAGCCCAACAGTGGTGTCCATGCAGGGCCGGGGGTGTGTCTACCTCAGAGGACGGAAAAGGAAGACATTGGAGAGAAGGAAGGGCCCAGCAAAGCTGAAAAGGAAAGCAAAGGGAAAAGCTATCTGTCTTCTGTGTGAAGAACAGACATTGGCCACCTGCTAGTCTTCTGAGATAGCCCGTCTTGCTTCATTCTGTCACTTTTCATTAGACTAGGCACTTCATTCCCAAATTCAAAAGCTAATCAACTGTTGTGTTAGTAGTGGCATCAACGAATTATTTTAAAGCGGACCATGAAAAATACTCGTTTTCTTTGTAATGAAATAAAGCAGGATGATACATTTAGGATTTTTGTTTTGTATCTGGAATCATAATTAAGAAACAAACACAAATGTCAGCAAGACCATGCATCTGTGACTGCAGCGGTTATTTCTAAAGGGAAGCTGACCTGGGGGTCTGGGTGCAGGTGGGTGTGGGAGTTGGGCATCCCGAGGGTGTGCTGCCCATATGCGAAGGGCTGCCAGTTTCATTCTGAGGTCAGTTGAAATCCACATTTTCTATAGCCTTTGTCACTAATTGTATTAGTGTCCTGTTCCTAATTTGTGTAACAAATTACGGCAAACTTGAGTGGCTTAAAACGACAGATTCATTGTTTCACAGTTCTGGAGGCTAGAAATCTGAAATCAAGGTGTCAACAGGGCTGGATCCTTCCAAAGGCTCCGGGGGAGAATTCTTTGCCTCTTCCATCTTGTGGTGGCTTCAGTGTTCCTTGGCTTGGGATGCATTCTTTCATTCTCTGTCCTCTCATGTCCTCCCCTGCTGCTCTGTGTTCTCCCCTCTGTCTCTTTTAAGGATACTACGACTACCTGAAATCCAGGATGCACGAATCTTGAGATTCCCTAACTTAATTACACCTGTAAAGATGCTATTCCAAATACTATCACATTTGCAGTTCCTGGGGGCTTAGGACTTAGCTTTGTGGGGGCCACAGTTCAACCCACTACACAAATTGAATGTAGACAGGGTGTGCTCTAATTAAAATGAAGTAAGGGTATCTTTCTATGACCTGGGTTGAAAAGAAGGCTTTTCTTTTTTCAATTTAAATTTTATTTATGCCCCAAATGATACATGGACATAGTTAGAAAGTCAAATAGAATCACAAGGCTTATAGTGCAACAGCAGTTCCTTGCTCTGTCCCTTTTTATTCTTGGCTCTTGTTCCTTAGTGTCAATGACTTTTAACTATTTTAGCTCTTGTCTGGTATTGACTTTTATATTTTCAAATGACATCCTTATACTGTTAATTTCTTCCCTTGTCCGTTTTATCTATTGTCTTTGAATCATGGAAGATGAGGATGTAACTCTCTTCCTGGCCAGTCTCCGTAAGACGGAGGCTCCATTTTCTGATTACAACCATGTTGCAATGTTTGATTAAGTTGTTTATACTATTATGATTATAAGTGCTATTCACAGCTGAACCAGGAGTACAGTGGCACAATCATAGCTCACAGGAGCCTCAAAGTCTTGGGCTCAAGTGATCTTCCTGCCTCAGCCTCCTGAGTAGCTGGGACTCTAGGCGCTCACCACCATGCCCAGCTAATTTTTCTATTTTTTAATAGAGAGTCTGGCTCTTGCTCAGGCTGGTCTCTAACTCCTGATCTTAAGCAATTCTCCCCACTGGGCCTCCCAAAGTGCTGGAATTACAGGTGTGAGCCATTGTGCCCGGCTTACTTCAGATATTTCTTCTGTGACGTGTTGTTTGTCTTCTTCTGGTATTCCAATTATGTGTATTTTGCAACTTCTGAAATTGTCCCGCAGTTCTTGGATGTTCTGTTTTTATTTCCATTCTGCTTTCTCTTTGCATATCAATTTGGGAAGTTTCTATTGACGTATCTTCAAGCTCACTGATTCTTTCCTTGGTTACGTAGGGAAGGGGAAATATCTTTTTGTCACTCATCCTGTGTTCATGGCTGAGGCCCCTAGAACAAAAGAAAGGTTGATGAGAAGAAAGCATGCAAATTTATTTAATATAAATTTTACATGACATGGGAGCCATCATAAGGAAATGAAGACCTGAAAAAACAGGTAAACTTGTGTGTTTTATGCTTAGGTTTGATGAAGAGTGGACAGTTGTGGACAAATATGATTGGACAAAAGGGGTATGATCTAATGGTAATGAACTAGGGGGAACTTAACAAGGCCTATTTGTTCAGATTTTTCTCTGTGTCCCTGTGTGTCCAGAGATAAGGATGTTCCTTTCCTAGGGGTATAGGGAGAGCACCTCTTAAATGAGGGTTTTTTTGATCTACTTCAGGGGTGGTCAGAAAATCTTTACTAGGTTTTATGACCTGCTTCAGGGGTTAAGGGTGGAAGGTGAGAGTGTTTAATGACCTTATTGCTTCTGCTGTTTTCTCAAATGCCAAGGTGTCATATTTCGGGGTATCGTGTCCTGGACCCCATCAGCCATGTCCCGTCTACTGATGAACTCATCAAGGCATTGTTTGTTTCTGTTACATTGTTTGTGATTTGTAGCATTTTCTTTTGATTCTTTCTTACAGTTTCTGTATCTCTGCTTGCATTACCCATCTGTTTTGCCTGTTGTCTACTTTTTGCATTAGAGCTCTTAACATATTAATCATACTTATTTTGAATTCCTAGTTAGATAATTAAAATGTGTCCTATCTGAGTCTGGCTCCGATTCTTGCTTTGTCTCTATTTCACCGTGTTTCTTCTTGCCTTGTAATTTTGCAGTGACAGCTAGACATGCTGCATTGGGTAGTAGGTAAATAGGGCTTTAGTATGGGGTTTAATGTTAATCTGGCTAGGAGTTGGTCTGTGTTTAATGATTGCTGTAAGTGTGGGCCCCAGAGGCTTCACATTCCTCTAGTGTCCTTGTTTTTGTCTCCCGTTACCTTTGGTCTTCCCTAGAAACTCCTTCTTAAATAGAGTGTGAGCCTTTCAGCTCTTTCAGCTGTAAATTCCCTGTTATTATACTGGAGCCCCGTTGGCGAAGTGTGTGGGAGGGCAAGTATTTTATAACCTCATGTTGAAGTCTCAGTCTCTCAGTGGGCCTGTGTCCCTGGGCTGTGACTTTCATTAGAGTTGGCTGTTTTTCTCCTGTTAAGTGAGACAGGGAAGTTAGAAGGGGCTGGAATTGGGTAGTTCACTCTGGTTACTACCAGAGCTGGGAGGAGATCTTTCTTGGTTCTTTACCAGAACCTTGTAGGGCAGGATTTACTATTTTTTTTTCCCTATTTTATTCACCAGTATGTCACTAGCACCAAATACAGTACACAGTACATAACAGAGGCCCAATAAATACTTGTTGAATGATTGAATGAATGCCTTTAAGCCCTAGAAATTGTTTTATCTAGATGTGGGAAATTTCTCAGATTTAAAATGGTAATAAACTGATGACCTTTCTCTGAGTGAAGTTAGTCCCCAATTTAGTGTCTGCTTATTGGGATCTGCAGTGTTTGTGAGTGTCTCTCTCATCTAAAATGCTACCTAAAATGGGATTGTTATGCACCAGTTGTTCTTAAGCTTTTGACTATAACATTTAGTGAGATGTACATTTTATATAGTAACCCAGTAGACATGTTTATGTAAAATACATTTACCTGAAAAACTGTTTTGTGAAATAATGCTTTCCTTTATTTATGATGTACTTCTATATTTTCTACTCTATAAGTTTATATTTTATTTTTTAAAATGCTTGTCAAAGGCCAGGAGTGCTGGCTCATGCCTGTAATCTTAGCACTCTGGGAGGCTGAAGTGGGAGGATCGCTTGAAGTCAGGAGTTTGAAGTTGCAGTGAGCTGTGATGATGCCACTGCACTCTACCTGGGGCAACAGAACGGGACTCTCAAACAACAACAACAAATAAATAAAATGCTTGTCAATATTTATGTAGAGGGTAAATTCAGACAAAATCTGTTACTTGCATTTTCTTTTTTTGAGAAATTTGGGTAAATCTACCAGATTTAGTAAAGGGCGAAGTTTTGACTTCCTCTTCCCCCTCCCAATAAATCCATTACTCCCTTCAATAATGAAATTCTTTGTGTATGTGTAACTGTTGGTTATATTTTAAACATTGTTTTCCCTCTTCCCCCTGTGTGCCCCAGACTTACGCTAACTCGTTTTTTTGGGGAGTAATTTGGATGCAAATACTTTCTGTTGCTATTAGCAGGGGAAAAATTACTTGAGTACGTGTACAAAGTCATCTACTTGTGTTGGTGAGACGGGTATAGTGTAAATTCTGGGAATTTGGACCTAATGCACATTAGGAACCATGTATGAGATGGGACCCTGAGGCAAAAACTAATAGGTTTAAAGTACTTGGACTGGGATGGAATCTTTCTTAACTTCTGCAGTTAGGGTTATTTTTCTTTATACATAAATTGCAAAGGTTTTACGATTCAAAATACCTACCTTGTATAATGTCAGGGTGGTATCTTGCTAATTGGATCTGGAACTCCAGACAAAGCTCCAATAACATCATGGATCACTGTTAGTAAACAAAGGGCTGTCAGTGTGAAAGACATTGCAGAAAGAATCCTTGGTGGTGGTATCTACCCTGTTTTTCCCAGTTGGCTTTGTTCCTTCCAAGGCTTCTTTAGAATGCATCCCATTGATTTAGTTTTGGGGCCATGAAGTGTAGATCAAGAGATTTGGTCTTTCTCTCATTTAATAGGCCATGTGGGGGCTTCAGGTTTCATTCTCTAAGAGTTAAGACTAAAGGCTAAAAACAGCTAAAACTCAGGAGAACAAGCTAGTTCAAAAACTACCGAGAGTTGAGTTGCCTTAGGAAAGAAAGAGTCCCAGTAGACGTAAAGATTTTGAAAATATTCTTTTATTTGTAAAGTCTATAAATAATGGATTTCCAGCTTTTAGTGTTTTAATGCCAGTTACTAAAAGCCCTGAGGCTTAATTTATAATCATTAATCTTCCTTTCATTACTCAAGATATGATCTTTTTTCCCTTAAAATTATTGTTCAATTATGAAGAAGATCAAACATATGAAATGGTTCAGAGACTAAGATAACAAAAAGTCGTAAAAACCACCATCTGGACTTAATGAATATGAACATTTTGCCATATTTGCTCTGGAACTTTTTTCTTTAAAAGATAAACTGTTGTAGAGACAGTTGGCATTCCCTTGGTCTCTCTCCTCACTCCAATCCCCTGCCTCCTCCTCCCCTACCCAAGAGGGAAATTTTGTTCCGAACTTGGGATGGTTCCTTCCTGTCCATGCTTTTATACTTTTACTACATTTGTGTGTCCCAGGCAGCATATGCGTTGTTTTGTGTAAGTTCAAGTGTATACCAATGGCATCGTACTGTACTTAGGCTGCCACTTGCTTTTTTTTGTTTGTTTTTTTGTCCCTTGGCATTACAGTTTGGGATTTGTACATGTGGCTTGAATTCATATATTTCAGTTACTATATACCATTCCATTTTAGAAATATATCACAATTTATCTATTTTCCCATTGATAGATATTTAGGTTGTTTACAATGTTTTGCTATTACAAACATCGCTCTCATGAACATCCTTAAACATGGCTTCTTCTGTGTTTGTTGGAGAATTTTCCTCTCATAAATGCCTGGGAGTAGAATCCTGGGGGTACAATATATGTGTCATTAACTCTATGGGAGGTGGTCAGGTGCCATCTAATGTGCACCTTGTGCAGAAGTGTGTGAGACTTCTCACTAACACTTCCTGTCAGATTTCTCATCTCTTTCTAATCTGATGGGTAGCAAGGAGAGTTTGTCTTTTATTGGTTCACCAAAACACATTTAGTCCAAGGGAGTCAACACATCATCTTTTTAAATTTCAGAAAATTGATGTTCAAGTTCATTCATTCATTCAGTATTTCTGGAGTTCCTACTAAGAGCCAGGTACCATTCTAGACACTAGGGCTGCAGGGCTAACAGGTGAGACAGACATTGTGGCCCTCTAGGAACTTACCTTCTAGTGGAGGGAGATAGGCAATAAATACAGTAAATAAATATAGTATGTAGCATGCAGTGATAAAGGCCAAAAAGTGAAAAAGGGAAGGAAGGCCCCTTAAGAAAGAGACTTTTGAGTCAATGCCTGAAGGCAGTTGGGGAATAAGCCCTGTATGTGAACAGCTAGAGGGACAGCATTCTAGACGAGGGGGTAGAATGCAAAGACAGAGGTGGGAGCATGTCTGCGTGTTCACGGGGGTGGGTGTGTGGGGACAGAGCGGGGAGGGAAGTGGCCGATGAGGTCAGAGTAGTGTGTGGAAGTGGGAGGAGCATATTGCTTAGGCTGTTAAAGGTCATTTTAAGGACTTTGGCTTTCACTGTGTTAGACTGTGTCTTAGTCTGTTTGTGCTGCTATAACAATAGCAGAGACTGGGTGATTTATAAAGAACAGAGATTTATTTCTTACAGTTCTGGAGGCTGGGAAGTCCAAGGTCAAGGGGCCCACATCCTGGCAAGGGCCTTCGTGCTGCATTATCCCCTGTGGAAGTCGGAAGGGCGAGGGAACGAGAGGGGGCCAAACTCGCTTTTATAACGAGCCCACTCTTGAGATAATGAACCCACACCTGCTGTAATGACATTAATCTGTTAATCACCTCTTAAAAGTCCCACCTCTTAACACTGTTGAATTGGGGATTAAGTTGCCAGTACATGAACTTTGGGGGACACATTCAATCCAAGCAGATGGAAACTGCCGGATGGTTTTGGATATCAGAGTGCCATGATCTGACTTATGTATAATTTAAAAAACGACGGTGCTGAATTTAGAGTTTAGATTGAAAGGGGCAAAGGGCAGAAGCAGAAAAAGCAATAATCCAGGTGATAGAGTGACAGTACAGGTGTTAAGGGGGTTGAACTTGGAAATATATATATATATATATATATATATATATATATATATATTTTTTTTTTTTTTGAGACAGAGTCTCACTCTGTTGCCCGGGCTAGAGTGCCGTGGCATCAGCCTAGCTCACAGCAACCTCAAACTCCTGGGCTCAAGTGATCCTCCTGCCTCAGCCTCCCGAGTAGCTGGGATTACAGGCATGCGCCACCATGTCTGGCTAATTTTTCTATATATATTTTTAGCTGTCCATATAATTTCTTTGTATTTTTAGTAGAGATGGGGTCTTGCTCTTGCTCAGGCCGGTCTCGAACTCCTGAGCTCAAACGATCCACCTGCCTCGGCCTCCCACAGTGCTAGGATTACAGGCGTGAGCCACTGCACCCGTCCTTAACTTGGGAATATTTAAAGGTAGAACCACCAAGTTTATTGACAGATTGGATGTAGGATGTGAGGAGGAAAGGGGAGGTAAGGATAAGTCCCAGAGTGTTGGCCCTCACCACTGGGTGGAAGGAGTTGTCACGAGCTAATCTGGGGAAGACTGGGGAGCAGGATGGAGGGGAATATCAGAAGCTCACTTGGTCAATAGGCCAGTGGATCTGAGAGTCTGAGGTTCAAGGCTGAGGATCCTACCGGACACCTGAATTTGGGATTGTCAGCTGATAGATGAGATCTAAAGCCCAAGACAGGCCGAGATAGCCAAGAGAAGAGGTGTAAGGCCTGAGGTGTGGGACACTGATGGCTAGCGGTTGAGGACGGGGAAGGAGCTCCCAAAGAAGCCCGAGGCTGGCAGCCTGGGAGGCTGGCAGGGGATCAGGCAGGTACGGTATCCTGGAAGCCAAGGGAAGAAAGGGTTCGGGACGAAAGGGTGATCATTTGTGTCAGATGCCGCCAATAGGGTAGTCCTGTAGGAGGACTGAGAGTCACCATTGGATTTAGTAACGCAGAGGTCATTTGAGACCTTGGTAGGAAGAGCTTTGGTTTTATATTCCTTTTGCTCTAAGTAATGGTTTCAGAGGTTTCCACTGAAGTGAAATGCCTGTTACAGACTAGGCCAGAAAAAACTAGCTACTTTACATCTTTTTGGAAACTGGATGTATCTTACAAATAAGGCAAATTCTGTTTTGTTTTACTAAAAATCTTTTCTTTTTGGTATAGAAGTTTATTTAACATGTATACATGGGGAGAATCACAGACTGATTAGCCCACTAAAAATCTTAAAACGTAAAACTGTTTGACTTTAGCTACGGAAAATGTCAAAATCAATATTATTAATACTTAGCTGTAGCTACATTTAATTCTCATATAAAGGGCTTCTATTCTTGGAGTAACATGGTGAGTTAATAACCATGTTTTAGGGCTGAACAGCTCTTTAAAATGGGAAATCAGGTGCTAGGCTCAGTGGCAGGCACCTGTAGTCCCAGCTACTCAGGAGGCCCAGGTGGGAGGATTGCTTGTGCCCAGGAGTTCAAGGCTACAGTGAGCTATGATCGCACCTGTGAGTAGCCACGGTGCTCCAGCCTGGGCAATATAGCGAGACCCTGTCTCTTAAAAAAAAAAAAAACAAAAACGTAAAATAAAATAGGCAGTTGGGGAGAGGTCACATACCTGTAGAATGAAAGAAGGTATTAATGATGTTGACTAGAACAGGAATTTTACAGTATTTTTACAGCAGCACTTCTCAAGTATGATCCTCAGGGATCTATCTGGAGGCTTCTGAGACTCGTCTAGGCTTCTGCAAGGTCAAAACTATTTTCCTAATAACACAAATTCTTTATTTGCCTTTTCACCGTGATGCCATTTGCACTCGTGGTGCAAAAACAAAGGTGGGCAAAGCTGTCGGGGCTAGCACGAAGCAGGCTGTGCTGTTGCCATGGTGTTCTTCACCACAAACACTCTCAATAAAAAGAAAAGAAAAAGCCACTTTCATGTAAGAGTATCCTTGATGAAGCAGTAAAGTTTATTAATTGGGTGAAGTCCTGACTCCTGAGCACATTCTTTCTCTTTTTTTTTTATTTTATTTTTTTTGAGACAGAGTCTCGCCCTGTTGCCTGGGCTAGAGTGCCGTGGTGTCAAGCTCACAGCAACCTCAAACTCCTGGGCTTAAGGAATCCTTCTGCCTCAGCCTCTCAAGTAGCTGGGACTGCAGACATGTGCCACCATGCCTGGCTAATTTTTTTTCTATATATATTTTTAGCTGTCCAGATCATTTCTTTCTATTTTTTTTAGTAGAGACGGGGTCTCACTCTTGCTCAGGCTGGTCTCGAACTCCTGACCTCGAGCCATCCTCCCGCCTCGGCCTCCCAGAGTGCTAGGATTACAGGCATGAGCCACTGCGCCAGCTTATTCTTTCTAATACTCTGTATGTTGAAATGGGAAATACTCCCCAAGTTCCTCTGCTGCACGTTGAAGTCTGACAGTGTTGAGAGAAAGCACTTGTACGGTTGTTTGGATTGAGAGCTGGATTAGTTGCTTATTTGGTGAAATACCATTTCTATTTAAAGAAAACAACTAGTAGACAAATGAACATTACTAGAGTTGTATATTTGCCAGACATTTTCTTGAAAGTGAATGAAGTGAGCCTGACACTTCGAGGAAAATCACTGACTGTATTTGCTGCCAATGATAAATATGAGTTTTTTTGGATTCTGGGTTGTTTTTTTTTTTTGTTTGAGATGGGGTCTCTCTGTGTTGCGCAGGCTGGTATTGAACTCCTGGGCTCAAGCGATCCTCCCATCTCAGCCTCCTGAGTAGCTGGGACGACAGGCATGTGCCTCGATAGCCGGCTTAAAATATGAGTTTTTCAGTGAAATTAGAATTTTGGAACACTTATTTTACCACCAAGAGCTTAACAGCTTCCTGATGCTTAAAGACTTGTCTGATGAAGTCAGTGGTGACATTCACAAATACCATTTTTTTATATTATATAATGAAATGTGCCAACATTTGGCATATCTGCATAACTCATTGAACGAATATTTTCCAAATGACAAATAATGATGTTCCAAAATCACATATGAATAAAAGATCCATTCAAAATGCAAGATAGATTTCTGCTTCTAGTCAAGATATGGAGACAGGGCTATCTGATGGCTAATGTTGAGAATCTTTTAGTGTGCTAATTAGCCATTTGGGTGTCTTCTTTGGACAAATGTCTATTCAGATCTTTTACCTATTTAAAAATTGGATTAGTTGTCTTTTTTTTTTTCTTTTTCTTTTTTTTACATGATACTGGTAGCAAGGATTACTATCAAACTCTATTCATTGGGCCAGAGACTCTCATGTAACATACTAGATTGTCTTTTTGTTGTTAAGCTGTGATTTTCTTTTTGGAGATGTTGTATTAGCCATGCCCTCCTCTAGACTTTGTTATAACATGTAACAGTCCTGTGTCCTTGCTACACCATCCAAGACCTATTCAGTTTCTAGGGTCATCAGAAGACAGACAATACCCTGCCTGAAGTAGGGTGGTCATAGTTTCTTGGATGTTTATGTTTTCTTGCCTCTGTTTCTTTAAACTTAAATATTAAAATTGAGTTCAGTTACTCAGCCTTCTTATCACATAGTCTCTAAACCCGCTGCTCTGTTTGTCTTGCAGGTTCATGGTGATGCTATGGCATCTGCCAGCTCCAGCCGGGCAGGAGTGGCCCTGCCTTTCGAGAAGTCTCAGCTTACTTTGAAAGGTGAGTGGCACTGTGTAAATCGTTTCCCGTATCTGTGGGGAAGAGGTGGAATTATACCACACCTGGCGAGCCAAATTTTGTGAAATAGCTTACCAGTGTAACTATTCATCCTCATAGGATTGTCATATTGTAGCTGGAACTCTTGAAGATGAAAGAAAATAACTCGAAGAAAAAGGAAAAAAGGAAATTTAGGCTAAAATTGTCTGAAATAGTGATTTCTTTATGCCTGAGGGTTCTTTTCTGTCTACACTCACTCCCTAGGTGAAATCATCCAACGTGTGGCTTTAAATGCCACCAGTATAAGGTCACTCCCTCTGGGCTTTTCCTCTGAACTCCTGATTCTTATATCCAGTAGCCAACTTGTTGCTTCCACTTGAATGTTTGGTAAACATGTAAATTTAACATGGCTATAACTGAGCTCCTGACTTTTCTTTCTCATGTCTTGTATTCAACCTACTAGGAAATCTGGTTGGCTCTGTCTTGAAAATGTATCTGACATCTGCCATTTCTCCCCACCCCTATGGTCTCAGCCTAGTCCAAGCTGTCATCATCTTCACCCTGTATTAAGACAGTAGCCTCCCAGCCTGTCTGCCGCTCTGTTCCTTACCTTCCTTTAGCCCGTTAGTCACGCAGCAGTCAGTGTTCTTGTTAAAATCTTTTTTTTTTTGAGACAGAGTCTCACTCTGTTGCCCAGACTAGAGTGCTGTGGCATCAGCCTAGCTCACAGCAACCTCAAACTCCTGGGCTCAAGTGATCCTCCTGCCTCAGCCTCCCGAGTAGCTGGTACTACAGGCGTGCACCACCATGCCCGGCTAATTTTTTGTATATATTTTTAGTTGTCCAAATAATTTCTTTCTATTTTTTGTAGTAGAGACAGGGTCTCGCTCTTGTTCAGGCTGGTCTCGAACTCGTGAGCTCAAATGATCCACCCGCCTTGCCCTCCCAGAGTGCTAGGATTACAGGCGTGAGCCACCGCGCCTGGGCCTCCCATTAGTATTTTTGAAATATAACTGTTACTCATTTAAAATTCTTTCCTGGTTCAAAATTCTTGCCCTTCCGAGTCCCTGCTTGGAGGAAATGATATTATCTGTTTCTTGTGTGTTGCTTCCAAGATACATCCAAGGGGATGAATTTTTATAATTTTGAGAGCCAGATTGTGTTCCTTGGAAGAAATACTCTTCTTGCAATGTACGAGAGTGCCTGTTTCCCCATGACTTTACCAGTACGATGTGTTGTCAGACTTTTTATTTTTGCCGATCTGATTGGTAAAAGCTTGTTTTCTCAGTGTAGTTTTATTTCCCACTTCTTTAGTTATACAGTTGACCCTTGGAACAGCATGGGGGTTAGGGATGCCCTGTGCAGTTGAAAATCTGCGTCTAACTTTTGACCCCTCAAAACTTAACTATCATTAGCCTACTGTTGACCGGAAGCCTTACCGATTACATAGTCGATTAACACGTATTTTTATGTTATGTGTATTATATCCTGTCTTCTTATAATAAAGTAATAAAGATCTTTATCCTCATGGTCTTCACATTAAGTAGGCTGAGGAGTAGGTGGGGAGAGGAGGGGTTGGTCTTACAGTCTCAGGTGCGGCAGAGGTGGAAGAAAATCTACATGTAAGTGCACACTGAAAGTTCAAAGCTGTGTTGTTCAAGAGTGAACCATAATGATGGTTGTCGTATATTTAGGGGAAGTTTATATTTCCTCTTCTTTGGATTGTATGTTCATATTCTTTGCCTGTTTCCTATTGTTATTGATTTTTTTTTTTTTGTAGTCTTGAAACATTTTAGTTATTTTTCTTGGAGTCTCATGGCAGCTCCAGCTCTTTTGAGGAGGGAGATGGGTTAAAGTGAACTGATTTGGCTTTGAACTTGGGACTACCTTAACTAATAATTAGTAAGCATAGGTCAAAGCAGAAGCCTGCCCACGGACTCTGGTAACATCCTGGGGTACCTGTCTTGGGATCATATTGTTCAGGAACACACTTATTTCTAAAGGTTTCCCTGTTGCCTTTCCTCAAGGTACATTTTCTTACTGGTGTGGAAAGAGCTAACTTGATAATACAGGTAGATCTCACTATATGTGCATTTAACCTGCAGAGATTTGACAATACCATCCAGGAAAATGGGGGAGAAAGAGAAAGAGAGAAACAACAATTTAAATAGCATGTGTGGTTCTTTTTCCCGGGCATTGCATTGAGAGAGCTGGTAGTGTGATGTGGGGGGTGTCATTATGTAGTGCCTTCTGTTTGCCTCAGTTCCCTTGTGCCATCCACAGTGTGATCCTAGAGTTTTAAGGTACATATTGAAATACATCAAGGCCCTTAAACATAAGCCAGCTATTTTATTTGGTATTTAACTCAAGAAACAGTGAAAAATTGAACACTGAAAAATACAGCCTAACAAAGCAAAAAGCAGGCTGTTTGGAGCCTATTGAAAGACAACATGCCAGTCTCTATTGTGGTGCTTTCCTAAGAGCTTTGTAAGGGTGTAATTTTGGTATTATGTGATTTTTGCCTTACTTGTTGACTTTAAAAGCTATGTTCTATGGGAAGACATGATTCCATGTATAATAAACTGGCATTTATATTTCATGAAACAGTGAATAGACTTTCTAGATAAAGTTGCTCATATCTTGAGGCCTTTATTTTGGCTTTTTTTTCTTTTTTACTTCCATGGGCAATGGAAGACATATTTTGGCTTGTTTTTTAAGAATAAGAGATATTCAAAATATCACCCCGCTGATTAGCTATTAATATAAATTATAGACGGAAAAAATATATCTTTACAGTGGAGAGACCTGGCTGACTCCACATTAACCAAGGACTTGAACGTAGCATCCCAATAGGAGGACAGCCTACTGTATACAATAAGAGGTACGCAACGTAACTTATGTAGTATTCTGGACAAAAATATTTAAAGTGAATCTAATCATAAGGAAACAATCAGAAAAATGCAGAATTTGGCACATTCTATAAAACAGCTGGTAGAAGTCTTCAAAATTATTGTCATGGAAAACAAGGGGAAGGTGTTCTAGATTTTAGAAGATTATGGAGACAATGGCCACATGCATTTTGTGTATTTTGATTGGATCCTGGATTGTGGGAAAAAGCAGCTGTAAAAATATGTTGGCAACAATTTGGGAAATTAGGATGGTGACTGGATAGCAGATGATAGAGGGAGTGACTAATTTTTTTAGATAATCATAATAATGGTGGTGTGGTTGGGTGGGACAATGTCCTTATTCTTCGGAGTTGCATTCTGAAGGCGTTTAGGGCTAATCTGTCATGATGTCTACAACTTGCTTTCAAATGGTTTTCCAAAAACTGTGTGTATACATACATACATATACATACATACATACCTACATATAGATGACGTATGTTATAGTCTGTGCTGTCCAGTAGGGTAGTCCCTGTAGCCACATAGAACTATTTACATTTTAATTAACATTAGATAAAACTTAAAATTCATATCCTCATTTGTGCTAGTCATATTTCAGGTGCTCAATAGCAACATGTGTCTCATAGCAATGTTTTCGACAGCGCAGATATAGAACATTTTCATCACCGTAGAAATTCTCTTGGATAGTGCTGAGATAGACATACACATAGAACAAGAAATAAATGTGGCAAAATAACAATTGGTAAAGAGTATTTAAATATTTGTTGTTCTATTGTTTCAACTTTTCTATAGATTGGAAACTTCAAAATAAGACTACGGAATGTAACATGTGATCCTACCTTGGGTCCTGGACCAGAAAAAATTTTTCTTTTCTTTTTTGCTGTGATGGATGTTGATAGGACAGTTGACAAAATTTGAGTTAGGGGAAAAAAATTATAATAAAGCAAATAGAGTCAAAAGTTAATATTGGGTAACTGAGGAATTCTTTGTATTATTCTTGCAAGTTTTCTGTAAGTCTGAAATCATATCAAAATTTTAAAAATTAAAAAAAAAAAGAATTCTAAGAAAAAAAGCTACAGGGCAACAAAAAGCATACATGATGGGAGAGTTGACATGGCCTAGGAGCTGGGAGACTTGGTTCCAGTCTTAGCTCTTCTCTGACTCGCTCTGTGACTTGGGATAAGTTATTTCACCTTTCTGAATCTTAGTTGGCCCAACTACGAAATAAAGTGTTTGAATTTGTTCATTTGAAAGAGATCGTCTAGCTCAAAATTATAGGTCTCTAATGATAAATACAGATACTTCTTGACTTACAGTGGAGTTCCATCCTGAAAAACCCATAAGTTGAAAATATCATAAATTGAAAATGCATTCAATATACCTACCCCCACTGAACATTGTAGCTTAGCCTAGGCTACTTTTTATGTATTTATTTATTTTGTTTAGAGGGTCTTGCTCTGTGGCCCAGGCTGGAGTGTAGCAGTGTGATCCCAGCTCACTACAACCTCAAAATCCTGAGCTCAAGGGACCCTCCCACCTCAGCCTCCTGAGTAGCTGGGCAGGGACTACAGTCCGGGCACCACTGTGCCTGGCTAATTTCTTTTATTTTTTGTAGAGACAGGGTATTGTTATGTTGTCCAGGCTGGTCTTGAACTCCTGGCCTCAAGCAATCCTCCCGCCTTGGCCTCTGAAGTGCTGGGGTTACAAATGTGAGCTACGGTTCCAGCCAGCCTAGCCCACCTTAAATGTGCTCAGAAGACTTACATTAGCCTACACTTGGGCAAAATCATCTGGCAACATAGTATAGAGTACGAACAGTGTCAGTTGTTTGCCCCCGTGATAGAGTGGCTGACCGGGAGCTGCAGTTCGCTGCTGCTGCCCAGTACCACAGCGCAGATGGCTAGTCTGGGAAAAAACCAAAATTCAGAATTCAAAGTATGGTTTCTGCTGCCTTATTGCACCATCACACTGTGGAAAAATCGTAAGCCAAACCGTCCTGTCCAACGGTGTATAGTCCCTGTTTTTTTTTTTTTTTTTTTTAAGTAAAAGGCATGCAGATCTACTCTCTCACCGCCAGGTGGCCTCAGTTAACTTCAGTCCACGTATAAAGAACTGTCCCTCATTTTCCTGCTCTGGGCCATGCCTCAGGGCCACAAAGCTTTATTCTTAGAACCATCCCTTGTTGCTTCTGAATCTTAGCCACAAATGTTTTTTTGCTTCTTGGCTTCTTTCCTACAGTTCCTTTGGGGCCTGGGGAAGATAGCTGTTACAAAAAAACAATCTGGAGGTGGATTTGGTCTTTGCCAAGTTGCGGGCCATGATAGGACTGTCGGAGGGGCCTGGGAGGGAGAGGTTTGCTGATATCCAACAGAGAGGAGCTCAGGCTAGAGTAGTCTTGCCATTATGGGCAAGGGACATCATCCTTGGATTTGGGACACAGGTCCAAAGATGTCTAGATGTGTTTTTTCCTGGGACCTGGAATTTCCACTATAGGTAATACACGTGACATGAGGATACTTGTCTAGCTCTCGGCTGTAATCCTTGCTTAGCTTTGTGCTCTGTGTGTCTTTGGCTTGCTGGGCCCAAAGTAACTTGGAAAATGCCGCCACATGAAGGCTAGGAGCCGAAAAGGAAATGCAGTTCGCTAGCAAGCACATGGAAAACATATTCAACCTCACTAGTAATAGAATAACAGCAATAGAACAAATAAGCAAAGTTTGATAGCAACACGCAGCATGGTGTGGAGTTGGGCTGGCTGGGTACACATTGTGGCTCGTAGCTCCCTAGCTGGGTAGCCTGGGGCAACAACCTTGCTTCTCAAGCCTATTTCCTCCCTGGTAAGCCAGGGGTGATAATATATTCCCTGCCTCATGGGTCTGTTGCGAGGAGTCAAGTAGATCATGTGTACATGGCATAGTGTCTATATTAAGTGCTCATTAAATCTTAGCTATTCTCTTTATACTATTTTATTTTTACCTGTGTGATTTGCGAAAAGTGAAATAGAGTATTCAACGCTCTGCAGTGTTTGGTGAAGTGGATCTAGTCCAGTTTACTAATGGGAGGCAGCTGGGTTTACCTTTTTTGGAAAGGAATTAAACAGTTTTAAGAACTTTTAAAAATGTTTATATCGTTTAGAGGAATACTCAAGAAATGCATGCAAACGTATACATTCAGGGTAGTTTTCCCAGAGCAAAAAATTATAAGCACTCTTTTTAACAATGAAAGAATAGTTAACATATCCATACTATAGGCTTAGATTGCAGTCATTTAAGATGGATTTTGAGGGGAGAAGAATTTTTAAAGAATTGAGGAAATAAAAGTTGAAAGTCTGAAAGGAGATTTACCAGTGATAAATTGGTAATAATTAACAGTAATTATCCCAATGGTTTCAGATTAGGAGTGATTTTTTTCTTATACTTCATATTTTTTTATATACTCATATTTCTTTAAAAAGTTTTTGGAGAGAGGAGCTGGAAAGAAGAGAAAAAACTTAAAAGTTTTTAGAATCAGGACAAAACAAAGTTAATTTTTTTCAAAGAAACAACCAGAAAGAGCCAGAACATCTGCCACAGGGGGGCATCTGGAAACCCTCTGATTCCTCTGACTTTTTCTTTCTTTCTCGTCCAGTGGTGTCAGCAAAGCCCAAGGTGCATAATCGTCAACCTCGAATTAACTCCTACGTGGAGGTGGCGGTGGACGGGCTCCCCAGTGAGACCAAGAAGACTGGGAAGCGCATTGGGAGCTCTGAGCTTCTCTGGAATGAGATCATCATCTTGTAAGAGCCAGTCCCTTATTTTTGGTTGCAGTAAGCTGGGGAAAGGCGAGAGGGTGCTCCGAGGGGGCAGTGGAAGACACAGCGTGCTTGTGGAGCCCCAGCCTCTTCTGCCTGTGGCACCCAAGGGGCCTCGCTGTAGGTGTTCCTATATCATTGAGCTCATAGAGCGTCCATTGTTAGCTAGAGGGTTACAGGGTCAGCTTTGCGGAGGGAAAGGGTACATGTGGGTGTCATCCTGTTTTGGTTCTGCCGCCACAATGTCAGCAGTGTAGGTTAGCTGTTTTCTTCGAAGTTATAGGAATGACTGCTCTGCCTGGATGTGATGAATCAAGTACTTGTTTTCCAGGAATGTCACGGCCCAGAGTCATTTAGATTTGAAGGTCTGGAGCTGCCACACCTTGAGAAATGAGCTGCTAGGCACCGCCTCTGTCAACCTCTCCAACGTCCTGAAGAACAATGGGGGCAAAAGTAAGTATGATGAAGGGGGCGCTGGAGAGAGTCATTGCTGGGCGTGGGGAGGACCCGGCAGATACACCTGGTGATGCATTTGTCCCAGGACCAGGGGCTGCGGTGGCTCTGCTCCCCTCGGGTGCTGGCTGTGGAGTTGTAGGAAGGCTGAGAGCTCCTCTGCCGCCACTGCAGGGCTCAGCCCCCTTTGTCCAGGGCCTCTGTGGTGGGCTGCAGTGCTGTGTTCCCTCTGGTCCTTCCTGGGGGAGGTTGGGAGGAACTTTCCCTCTGCCTGTTCCTCTTCCCAGCCCAGGAGATGATGTGCGATATGTTGACTGAAACTGTCGGATGCCTCCAGCCTAAATCATTGCTCTTCTAGTCTGAGCCCTAGAACAGAACAAAGGAACTGTGTGTATATGTGCACGTGTGTGTCTGTCTGGGACAGTGTTACAAATAGTGTCCTGCACTTAGTAGGCGCTCAGTAAACATTTACTGGACATTGGAATGTGATGGAGGCTCCATCTTAATTATCCAGGGTGCCTGTGCTGCTCGGACGTATAAATCCACACATCTATTTATTGCTGTTTGTGGTCAGCGGTGTAACCCGTGGCTGTGGTATTTGGACCCTTCCTCATAAAGCCTCTATTCAGAGCAGTACCATATGCGGCAAGCAAATGCCACAGAAAGAAAGGCTCCTTTTACTCCTGATGTCTGCTGTCTAGAAAATATTTTCTGAAAGTGGATTTAGCTTAAGAGAGGTATGGGGGCAGGGAGGGCTGAGTTCCAGGGAGAGCCTTGCATTGGCTTAAGAGTCTTTTCTTTCTGAGCCTGTTTTTTTCAAGCGACGAGCCACTTGGAAGGTGTTTGAGCCTCCTCCGGTTTTTTCCTTTCTCCTGGGCACACAGAGATGTACAGAACCCACTCTGGCCCGAGGAATTGTTCAAAACCAGGGATATGCCTCTATTTTAATTCGGCAGGGAACTACCTGATGTTTTGTCTTCTGAGTCGGTCTTTATTTTCCCAAACCCCTAGCCTGCCTTTTATATAATTCGATTATCAGAGAGCATCGTATTTATTATGTGATTTGGAAATACACTTGTGGATAATCTCATGTTAGGATGCGGCACCCAGCCTGAGTGCCTTTTTCTTCTTTCTTTATCCAGTTAACATACTCTGGCTTTTGATTAACAAAAGTAATTGTAGAAATTAGAAACTACAGAAAAGCACAGATACGCAAAGAAAACAAATTTACACATCAGTGCAGCACCTAGTGATAATTATTGTTAACATTTTTTTCCCTCAAGAATATCCAGTAGATATTGGTAACATTTTGATGAGCTTTTTTCCCTCTGTGTAGACATATATCAATATTTATGATGTCATGGAAACCTAAGTTGAGATCAGACATGAACATACTATTTTGCAACATGCCTTTCTTTTCTCTTTAAAATGTGTCAGTATATCTTTGTTGTTAATTATGATAAAATACACATAACATGAAATTTATTATCTTAATCATTTTAAGCATACAGTTCTTTTTTTTTTTGAGACAGAATCTTACTCTGTCACCCTGGGTAGAGTGCAGAGGCATCATCACAGCTCACTGCAACCTCAAACTCCTGGGCTCAAGTGATCCTCCTGCCTCAGCCATCCTGTAGCTAGGACTACAGGCATGCACCATGACGTCTGCCTGATTTTTCTATTTTTTTTTTTTTTAGTAGAGACAGGGTCTTGTTCTTGCTCAGGCTGGTCTTGAACTCCTGGGCTCAAGCAATCCTCCCACCTTGGTCTCCCAGAATGCTAGGATTACAGGCATGAGCCACCGCGCCAGGCCAAGTGTACAGTTCAGTGGTATTAAGTACATCTATCTTGTGCAGCCATCACCACCGTCCATCCCCAGGACTCTTTTCATCTTATACAACTGAAACTTTGTACCCATTAAACAATAATTCCCCATTCTCCCCTCCCTCCAACCCCTGGCAGCCACCATTCTACTTTATACCTCTATGAACTTTTTAAAAAAATATTTTAAAAAGTTGAAACAGGGTCTTGCTATGTTGCCCAGGCTGGACTTGAACTCCTGGCCTCAAGTGATCCTCCTGCCTTAGCCTTCCAAGTAGCTGGGACTATAGGCATGTGCCACCGTGTCTGGCTATGTATGAATTTAACTATTCTAGGTACTTCATATAAATGGAATCGTATGGTATTTGTCCTTTTGTGACTGGCTTATTTGACTAAGCATGATGTCCTCAAGGCTTATTCCTGTTGTACCATGTGTCAGAATTTCCTTCTTTTTTAAGGCTGAATAATATTCCATTGTATGGATATAGCACCTTGTATTTATTCATCTGTCAATGGACACTTGGGGTTGTTTCTTACCTTTTGGATATTAATAATACTGCTACGAACATGGATATACAAATATCTCTTTGAGTCCCTGCTGTCATGATACGTCCCTAGAAGTGGGATGCTGGGTTATATGGTAATTCCGTTTTTAAATTTTTTTTTTAAGAGACAGGGTCTCCCTGTGTTGCATAGGCTGGAAAGCAGTGGCTATTCTCAGGTGCGATCATAGCGCATGACAGCCTTGAACTCCTGGGCTAAAGTGATCCTCCTGCCTCAGCCTCCCGAGTAGGTAGGACTACAGATGCACACCACCACGCCCAGCTAAGTTTTCTATTTTTAGTAGAAATGGGGTCTCAGTCTTGTTCAGGCTGTCTGTTTTTAATTTTTAAAGGAACTGCCATGCTGTTTTTTTTATAGCTAGTACAGCATAAAATTTATTAATATAGCTTTAATTATTCTTCTAAAATTCAGGTTTTCTTTTTGGTTTGTTTTGGTTTTTTTTTTTGCTACAGAGTCTTGCTCTGTTGCCCAGGCTAGAATGCTGTAGTGTTAGCCTACCTCACAGCAGCCTCAAACTCCTGCGCTCGAGCAATCCTTCTGCCTCAGCCTCCCGAGCAGCTGGGACTACAGGCATGTGCCACCATGCCCGGCTAATTTTTTCTATTTTTAGTTGTCCAGCTAATTTATTTCTGTTTTTTCAGTAGAGACAGGGTTTTGCTCTTGCTCAGGCTGGTCTTGAACTCCTGACCTCAAGAGATCCTTCTGCCTCGGCCTCCCAGAGTGCTAGGATTACAGGCATGAGCCACTGTACCTGGCCTAAAATTCAGTTTTTGATGACTGCCTGAAGTCTATCATACAGCTGTGTGAAAATTTAAGGTTGAACATTTGGGTATTTTCAGTATTTCACAGTCATAAATAATGCTATGATAAACTTACAAGTTTATAAATCTTTGTGCTCATTGCTGAGAATTTACTTGGGATAAATTATTGAACATGGACATTTTTCAAGGGTTTTGACACATGTTGCCAGGTTATCCTCCAGAAAGTTCTGCAGGTTGAGCATCCCTGGTCTGAAAATGCGAGATCTGAAATCCTCCAAAATCTGAGACTTTTTGAGTGCTGACAGGATGCCACAAGTGGAAAATTCTACATTTGACACCGTTGTTTTTTGATTCACTGTACGGAAGCTTTGTTTCATGCACAAAATGACTAAAACCATTGCATAACCTTCAGGCTATGTGTATAAGGTGTATATGAAGCATAAATGAATTTCCCTCAAGAATATTCAGTAGGATATTGGTAACATTTTGGTGAATGCCCTTTTGAAATTTTTTCCCTGTGTGTAGACATATATCAATATTTATGATGTCAGGGAAACCAAATTGAGATCATACATGAACAGCATAAATGAATTCTGTGTTTAGACTTGGGTCCTGTCCCTAAAATATCTCAAGTATATGCAAATATTCCCAAATCTGAAAAAAATCTTAAATGCTGCCAGTCCCGTGAAATCTGTTGTAATTTGCCCTCCCATCCACAGTGGCTGAAATTGCTGGTTTCTGTTGTACCTTGGCATATATTGGATATTATTTGTAAAAAAAAAAAAAAAAAAAAAAAAAGGATTTTTTTTCTTATTTGATAGGAATAATTTGATAATTATTAACATTATGCCAGATTTGTGTCACCTATTCTTTTTTGGCTGAAGTATTTTTTTTTAATTAATTTATTATTTTTTTGCTCTGTTCTGGTTTCTCAATAAGGCTGAAGTATTTTAAAGTACATTATAGATGTCCTGACATTTTATCCTAGATTCTTCAGCATGTGTCTTATTAAAAAAAGGACATTTTCTTATGTAATTACTATACCATTGTCACACCTCGCAATGTTGACATGAATTCTTTATTATACCTAATACCTAGTTCATGTTCAGTTTCACCATTCATCTCCAAGGTATCGTTTTACAGTTGCTTTGCTTGAACCTGGATTTGGGAATGCTTACTCATTGCGTCTGGGATTACTGAGTCTCTGAGAACCCCCTGCCTCTGCGCTACTTTTTTTTAATGCCGTGATTTGTAGAAGGATAGTGGATGATTTAAAATGTGTTTATCGCATGTGCTTTGCTCATTATACTGCAGTGTGTGTTTTTCTCTCTTGGTTTTGGAAGTGCTGTTTATATGTTAAGGCTTTTATTATTTGTCTTATAATTTGTAAATGTTTTTCCAGTTTTTCATTTCCATTTTAACTTTGTAGTTTTTTTTTTTGTCCTTTTTCCAAACATATGTTTTAAACTTTTTGTAGTCCTACCTGTCACCGTTTATGTTTTCAATGTTTTCTTTCATGCTTTGAGAGGCATTCTCCATTCTGAGATCAGGCAAATGCAGTCACCTCTGTTTTTTCCTAGTTGTTTGTGATTTTACTTCTGCACATTTAATTCTTCATCTAAATGAATTTATTTTTGGGTAGAGTATGCCTAGGGATCTAATTTATTTTCTTCTGTAGTAGCTAACTGATTGCTTTAGTTCTACTTATTGAATAATCCATCTATTTCCCCAATGATTTAAGTTGCTACTTTAAGCATATATTAAAAACATGTATATACTTGGGCCTATTTAGTGATTTTCCATTTTATCCATTGTTTTATTGACCTTTCCAAATCACTCTGTCTTATATTTTAATGTCTGGTAATTCAGGTTTTTGTTTTTTTTTTCCTGAAATCTTCTTGCCTCTTTTCTTTGCACATATGACATCATCAAATGAACTTTAAATTATTTTTTTCAGGTTCTTTCCTCTTCCTATCCTCCATAGCCCCCAGAAAAATCTCTTGAGGTTTTATTAAAATCCTGTTGTATGTAAAGCTAATTTAATGGAGAATTTCTGTACTGAATCTTCCTATCCAGGAACATGGAATGTCTCTAAATGCACTCAAATAATTTTTTTTTTTTTTTTTTTGAGACAGAGTCTCGCTCTGTTGCCTAGGCTAGAGTGCCGTGGCGTCAGCCTAGCTCACAGCAACCTCAAACTCCTGGGCTCAAGCAATCCTCCTGCCTCAGCCTCCTGGGTAGCTGGGACTACAGGCATATGCCACCATGCCTGGCTAATTTTTTTCTATCTATTTTTAATTTTCCATCTAATTTCTTTCTATTTTTCTTTTAGTAGAGACGGGGTCTCCCTCTTGTTCAGGCTGGTCTGTAACTCCTGAGCTCAAACGAACTTCTGAGCTCAAACGATCCACCCGCCTCGGCCTCCCAGAATGCTAAGATTACAGGCGTGAGCCACCGCGACCGGCTCAAATAATTTTTGAACTTATCTTTAGGTAGACTCTAATTCTTAAAAAGTTTTGATATTAATTTCATTGGGATCTTTTCCTAGTCTGTCTTCTAACTCAGAATTGTTGGTAGATGGCTGTTAGTTTCCACATTTTCTTTTGTAATCAGTCAAGCTTATTAAATTCTTTTGTATGGTTTTTCTTTTGGGTTTTTTGGTTGACATTTATGTGGGTTCTAATACTGATAATTTTGCTTATCCTAAGAGATAATTATTCTTATTTTTCTTTTCTTTTTTTAAAAATATATATATTTATATTTTTTGTAGAGATGGGGTCTCACTCTTGCTCAGGCTGGTCTCGAACTCCTGAACTCCAGTGATCCTCCCACCTCAGCCTCCCAGAGTGTTAGGATTAGAGGTGTGAGCCACCATGCCCGGCTACTTACTTTTCTTGTTAGTTGCTTTGTGTATAACTTTTTGTTTTAATGGTGTTGGAACAATGCTTCTAGTAACTCAGTAATTTATCTCTAGGTATAAGGCTGGGTGTTGGTAACCCATCTTTTTGTTTATTAATCCTTGCTGTTTTTTGAAAAAAAATCAGGAAAGGTGTTGATTTTTTGTCAAATACCTTTTAAGCAGCAATTGAAATGATTTACATGATTTTTCTTCTTTAATTTATTCTATTAATTTCCTAATAGTAACAATCTTAGAATTTCTAGAATATGCCTACCTAATTACTCAAGGTAGATTACTACTTGGAAATTTTGTTAGAATCGTTTGTTAATGTTTTTTGTGGGAAGGAGTTTTCCATCTCTCTTCATCAGTGAGATTTGTGTGTAGTTTTGGTGTATTTTTGTCAGTTTTGGAATCAAGGCCAACCTAATTTTATAAAGTAAATTGAAACGCTTTCCCACTTTGGGAACAGACTCTGTAACATGGGAATTATCTGTTCCATGAGTGCAGGAAAGAGTTCACCCATAAAACCAACTGGGTCTGGCGTTTTTCTTTGAAATAATTCTTTGATGACTTTTTCAGTTTTTTCCCCCATAATTATTGGTTTGTTCAGCTTTTCTGATTCATCTTGGTCAATTTTGTTAATTCATTTTTTTCTGAGAAAATTGTTTCATGAGATTTTCAAATTTATTAGAATAAGGATTTTAAATAGCCACTCTCCTTTTAAAAAATGTTCATAATTTTTCTTTAAATTTTTTATACTTGTGGGTTTTCCCAATTTTTTTCTTGACTAGCTTAAACATTTTTGTTTTTACAGTTGATTAGCCAAAAGTCCAAGAAGCGATACATTTTTGCTTTTAACTTTTGGTTTTTAATTTACTTTTTATAGAACATCTTCTTGGATCTGTCAATTATGCCATATTTTCAAATATTAATTTTTGCTTTTAATTTTATTAACTTTTCCCCTATATTTGCCCTAGATCTGATTTATTTATTTATTTGGTCAGTCAGTTTATAGCTTTTGGAGTTGAAAGCTTACTGTATTTATTTTTGTCCCTTCTTGTTTCATCATGAAAACATTCTTGCTTTGAACTTGTCTTTTAGTTTTTACTTTGGGTAGTCACATTTTTTTTCTTTTAAAGTACAGTGCACAAATGTTAAGTGTTACAGCTTGAATATGTACATTGTTCACATCTATGTCATCATCACTCAGATCAAGATATAGAACATTTCTAGTATCCCCAGAAAGCTCTCCACGTCCCCTCCAGTTAACATCCCCTCCCCCCACCCTGAGATAATCACTGCTCTAACTTCTGTCACTATGGGTTAGCTTTGCCTATTCTTGAATTTCATATCAATGAGAACATGCAGTATGTTTTCTTGTGCCTGGCTTATTATTTATTATCTTTGAGATTCATCTATGTTTTCGCATGTGTCAATAGTTTTGTTCTATTATGTGAATATGCCACAATTTATTTGTCCATTCTCCCATTGGTGAACGTTTGGGTTGTTTCCAGTTTTTGGCCATCATGAACAAAGCTGCTATACATATTCTTATGACATATATTTTGAAGGACCTATACATGCATATCTATTGGTTCTTTGCATACCTAGGGTTCATAGGGTGGGTGTCTGTTTAGCTGTAGTAGATACCGTCAGTTTTCTAGTGTTGTACCGATTTGCCATCCCATACATTTTGCTGTGTTCTGCTTGTTGTTTATAATTACTGTTGTGAGTTTTTCTTTGAGCCCAGAGTTATTTAAGAGGATATTTTTCTATGTTTTCCAGTGGTTATGTTGCTTGTGGTATTGGTTGCAGCTCTTACTGCTCCTGCTGGCACCAGCCGGAGCACATTGTGCATGTGGCTGGGTTGGGTTGTAGGCATGTCGGATCAGCATGTAATGGAAAATATGGGTGGCAACAGGGCAGTGGGCTGCTTTTTCTTAGAAAAACAAGTCTTCTAGGATGACAGTGGCGTAGCCTGTATACATGACAGTCCGGCCACGTTTCATAAAGGCTTCTATTTAGAGCAAGGCTATTTCTGGTGGTTGCAAATCTGTCATGTGGATAAGTGGTTAAGAGCATGCAGGCTCCAGAGTTAGACCACCTGGATTTGAATTCTGGTTCCACCAGCTTTGTGACGTTGGACAGTCACTTAACCTCTGTGTGCTTCTGTTTTCTTATCTATATAATGTTGTTTTGAGAGCAAATGAGCTAATAATAGTACCTGACACGTGTAAGAACAATGTAGCTACTAGTAGTAGGTGTTCTGTCTCCTCTGATGCCTTTCTTCCCAAAGACTGGGAGGTTTGAATCTCAGATATGGATAACAGAGACCCTGTTTCCTGATGTGAGACCTTCTTGCCCAAACGGGAGGCAGTCCTGAGGTTGTTCCGGGACAGAATTCTAAGACTGGACAAATGCCCAAGCTTTGGGGGTGGTGGAGTGGGGAGGCTGTCCTTAAAATGAGCCGTTTCAGCTCCACAGTCCTGGCCCCTGCGCTTTGTGAGGAGCCGCTGGGCTGGAGGTGTTTCCAGAGTGGTGTCTAAGCTTGAGTACAGTCATGTAGGGTAAGTGGGTCACAGCATGTTAGGTAACTCTGCTCACCGTGGCCTGGTCTTCCTGCAACAGCTTTCCCTGGGAAAGGACCCGATGGGCAGTGGCTGCCCTACCTGGCGTTCTTTTCTTCCACAGACATAATTTGTTCTTTCATTTGCTCCCCTGTTTCCACTGGGTAGACTTGGAAGTTGATCGGGAAACTCAGCTGGCTGTTTCATGCCTCCGCTTGGCAGAGGGATGCTGTGATAGAGGCTTTTACTCAAGTACCGCAGTTGCATATGGTCAACTTTGGCTGACTTTCTGCGGGACATTGACCTGGCTATGGCTGCAAAGAGGACTTGACCAAAAATGCTAGTTTGGCTCTTAAAGATGGTTCTGGTCATCTCTCTGTAGAAGGTTGCCTATTGATTTTTTTTTAATACCTTTTTATTAGAGGAATTTTCAAGCATCATGCCCATATCACCCAACTTCAGTAGTTATCAGCGTGTGTTTCATCGGTACTCACCCACTGCAGGATCTTAATTTTACTCTAAACTGGTAGCAGGTAGAATCCAAAACTCATTTCCTCCTGTAGCCCCATCAACACTACAGACTTTGGCTTTACCAGATTTTCTTACTTTCAAGGAGGGGAATGTAATGTGAAGTAGATTTTTTTTCCCCCAAAATATCAAATTCAGAGAAGAGTTGAAAGAATAGAACAAAGAACTTCCCTATGTCCTTTCCCCAACTGTTAATATTTTGATACATTTGCTTTCACCTTGTCTCCATTTATTAATATATACACGCATAATTATTTTCTGAGACATTTTAGAGTAAATTACAAATTTGTTGTGTCTTTATCCCTGAATACATAAGGGTCTATTTCCTAGAAGAATAATCTCTTGCATAACGGCAGTGCAATTAATCAAACCAAGAAATTTCACATTTTTACACTGTTATTACCCAGTTCAGTTTTTTTCTAATTTTGTCATTCCTTCTGTTAATACATTTATTAGTTGATATAATACTGCAGGGAAGAGCTTTCCCTTTTCCTATATGCATGTATGTAGGTATTTATTACCAATCTCAACTCATGGATTCTTTTTTTTTTTTTTGAGACAGAGTCTCACTCTGTTACCCGGGCTAGAGTGCCGTGGCATTAGCCTAGCTCACAGCAACCTCAAACTACTGGGCTCAAGCAATCCTCCTGCCTCAGCCTCCTGAGTAGCTGGGACTACAGGCATGCGTCACCATGCCCGGCTAATTTTTTTCTATATATATTTTTAGCTGTCCATATAATTTCTCTCTATTTTTAGTAGAGACGGGGTCTCGCTCTTGCTCAGGCTGGTCTTGAACTCCTGAGCTCAAACAATCCACCCGCCTCGGCCTCCCAGAGTGCTAGGATTACAGGCGTGAGCCACTGCGCCCGGCCTCAACTCATGGATTCTTATTTCGATGGGTTATAATTTATTTCTGCTGTTAATTTGGTGCTCAAATTATCCCTGGCTTGGCCCAGTGGGTGCCTCTTTAAGCTGGCTCCTGTAGCCTTTTGACATATCCCCCTCATATATTTTTGTCCCAACATACTCCAATATAGATAGGATTTAATATATGAAGAAGGTGGCATTTAAAATCAGAAAAGAAAGGCCAGTACAGGCATTGAGACCATCAGCTAACCCAGTGGTTTTCAAACGTGATCCTAAGGTCAGCAGCACAGGTGTCTTCTGGGAACATGCCAGAAATGTAAATTCTTGGGCCCTATCCCAGACCTGCACAATCAGAAACGTTGAGGGTAGGGCCGAGCAATCTGTGTTTTAACAAACCCTCCAGTGGATTTGGGTACATGCTTGTTTGAGAACCACTAAGATACTTCGGAAAAAATAAAGTCATATAACCTTCCTTACACCAACATGAGTGCTGTTTTTCATTATTTTGTTTTTTAAATGTTAAACCCTTGAATCAATCTGCAGTTCATTTTGCTTTATGGTGTGGGGTAGGGATCTAGCTGTATTTTTCCTACTGGGTTTTACCCATTCTCACTGTTTTCATCGAAGGGAGTGTGGACATTGGGTTGCACGTATGTCTTCTCACTGTTCTTCAGAACTTTCTTGGCTCATCAGACTTCATTTTTCCTGGCAGATTTATTTTATTTATTTGTTTATGTTTTGAGACAGAGTCTCGCTCTGTTGCCCAGGCTAGAGTGCCATCGCATCAGCCTACCTCTTGGCAACTTCAAACTCTTGGGCTCAAGCGATCCTCCTGCCTCAGCCTCCCAAGTAGCTGGGACTACAGGCATGTGCCACCACGCCCAGCTAATTTTTCCTATTTTTAGTTGTCTGGCTAATTCTTTCTATTTTTAGTAGAGATGGGGATCTTGCTTTTGTTCAGGCTGGTCTCGAACTCTTGACATCAAACGATCCTCCCACCTTGGGCTCCCAGAGTGCTAGGATTATAGGCGTAAGCCACCACGCTTGGTCTTCCTGGCAGATTTAAATATATGCACAGGTACACACACACACACACACACACACACACACACGCACATTACACTTACACATAGACACATAAATATCTCTTTCTGTTACCTGTATGTTAAGTACCATGAGTTCATACTGAAACCTCCAATTCCAATTCAGCCCTGCAGGGTCCTTTCTAACCTTCCTCCATCCCACATGAGAACCCTGGCTCTCAACATCATCCATATATTTACTCATTCTCTCAGATCTATCATGCATAGAAGGTGATTTGAGAATTTGAGAATTGTTTCACATGATACCATTCGAAAAATGAAGTAGGCTTTGAAAAGCTCCCTACGTTTTACTCTCCATTTTCTATGTGTGCCTCTTTTCTTTCCCCATGTGTGTCTCCCAGATTTAAAAACAGAAAGGAAAGGAGAAAGAGAACAGCTCCCTATTTATTTAAAAATCATTTAAGCAAAGGATTATTATGGCACTTAAAGTTCCGAGAACAGATAGGCCAGTCATGGGCCGTGGGCCTCCTCCCTTGCTCCTCTGCAGGGATGGAGTGTTCTGGTGGGTGGGCCGTGGGTCTTGACAGACAGTGCATGCATTTATTTTAAAGTAAACACAGCACTGTTTTTCCAGTTTTTCAACTGAAAGATAAATAAAATTGCTGAACCTTAGAACTTGAGTCAGAAGGAGAAGAGAGAAAATTTTTTAAAATATTGCTTTTCAGTTAAAAACAATTTTAAATTTAAATTTAAAAAATTGTTCACCATTCTTCAGCTGAGGAGGAGGCGGGCAAGGGATGAAAGTGAAAGGCAGCATGTGACAGTCCTGTAAGCTGGTAGGGAAGATACTGTCTTAGCTACAGAAAAGACCTCACGCAGAAATGGCTCAACCAGTCCTGCATAGCCAGTTAGTCATTTTTATAAATATGGTAAACCACCAAGACCTAGTTATTCCAATCTTGTGGAATGCTCACAGTAATACTAGATTCTGAAGAGTTTTTTACTTGCTCCTGAAATTCAAAATTATCATTGATGTTTTTTCTGATTAAAAGAGCAATGTAAAATTTTATGTCATGTGTAGTTTACCATAGCAATACATGCTCCAAAAATTACAAATACTACTATTTTTCCAATTATTATTATTCCATGCATATTGTTAAAATAAAGGGACAAAAGTATTCTGAGTGCTTAGTATATGTCAGGCATTGTTCTGAATTCTATCTCTGTGTACATATGCATAAACTCATTTAATCTTCCATGCCTATAAGGTAGATCGTATTGCAATTCCCTTTGATGAGGAAACGGAGGCTGAGAGATGTGGTGTAACTTGCCCCAAACCTTGCCCCTATATAGTAGGAGTTGTATTGTACGTGTGTATTTGTGCCTTTCTTTTCCAAAATGGGAACTTATTTGCTTTGCACATTGCTTTGTTTCCATCCAATTTTTTCCACGTCAGTGAAACTAGACCAGTTTTAAATGGCTGCCATAATGGTTTGTGTTTTTTTTTTTTGTATGAATGCACCTACAGTTTAACGAATCTTTGATAGTTTATTTCTACTTTTTTACTATTCTAAGCAGCACTTTTGTTAATTCTTATAAAGATGTCTTTGTGCTTCTCCATTTTCTCCCCTAGGGTAAATTCCCAGGCATACGATTGCTCGGTCAGAAGCAGGCACACTTCAAGTTAAAAAAAAAAATTTTTGTAATATTAAAAATTTTTTTTTATTCCTCCCTTTCCTTCCCCCACTGACCCCCAGCTTTTCAAGTTTTTGGTGCCTGCTACCTGTGCCCACCACAAAGTCTAAACCAATTTACACACCCACTGTGAGTATGCACACATACCTGTTTCCTGTACTTCCAATAGCGCTAGGTATTATATTATCTTTTTAACCTCGCCAGTCTGTTAGGCCAAAGCAGTTTCTCTTCGTTGTTTTAATTGGCATTTCTTTTCATTTCTCCTCTCCCTTTTCTTCTTGAGGAGCCTCCAGTTGGGTTTTTGCCCTGCTGCTCTGCTACAGTTGCTTGCACCAAGGTTGCAGTGACCTCTGTGTCGCCACGCCAGCTCTCCTGCTCCAGTCACGTGCCTCACAGACTGAACGCAACTCACTGATCCCTCGTCCTTGACATGTTTCTTGCCTTGGTTTTCAGGACACCACGCTCTGTTGGTTTTCTGTCTCTCTCTTTGGTCACTGTTATTCCGTCTCACTTGCTGGCTTTCCTCCTCGCCAGTCTCTAAGCACTGGGGTGCCCTGTGTCGGCTTAGTCCTGTGTCCAGTTGTGAATTTGTACCCCTTCCCTTCACTAGCACATGTAGCCTCGTGGCTTTAGTCAGTGCACCTAAGACTGGCAGCCTGGGCCTCTCCCCTGGCAACCAGAGACGGCATTTCCATCTAGTTAGCATCCTCAGATGAGCGTGTTAAAGTCTGAGCCAGCTGCCTCCTGCAGCTTTCCATTCTGTGTTGCTCGGGCTAAAATCCTCGGAGTCCTCCTCAACTTCACTTTTCAATACAACTGCCTTCCAGTCCATTGTTGGTACCTCCTGTCTGCATTACCATGAAGACATATTCTGGGCTCTGACCATCTCTCACTGTGACTGCTGCTGTCACCGATGTCCAGGTCACTGTCACCTCTCAATTGCAAAGACCTCTTAATGGGTCTCCTTGCATCTGCCTTTGCCTCCCTACAATATATTTTTGAACCCCCAGCCAGAATCATTCATACTATAAGTCAGACTCCTCCAGTGGGTTCCCTTCTCACTCAGAGGAAAAACTCCAGTCCTTCCCTCTGGCCAAGAAGGCCCTTCCTGATCTTCCCATCACCCCTGTTACTTAATCTCAGCCATTCTCCCCCATCTCCAGACATCTTCCCTCTCCTGGAGCCTCAGGGCCTTTGCACTGGCCTCACCGCCTTCCTGAAACACCCTCCCCTTCCCGTCTACTCAGATGTCACCTCAGTGAGGCCTTCCTTGATCATACTGCCTTTTAAAAAATTATACAATTCGATGAATTAAAAAAGCAAATTACTGAGTTGTATCATCATCACTGTGAACTTTTCTTTCACCCCGACAGGATCCCTGTGCCAGTTTACAGTTAATTCCCATTCCTACCCCAGCCCCAGCAACCGTGAATCTCCCTTCTGTCTTTAAAGATTTGCCTTTTCTGGGCATTTCATAGAAAAGGAATCAGTCATACTGTATGATATACCATGGCCTACGCAAAGCTGCCTCATTTGTGGCTACCCCTCCCGGACATTCCCTATTTCCTTTCTCTGCTTTATTTTCTTTTTGGCAGTCATCTCCATATAATACTGCACATTTTGTTTATTCTTCTCATTTATTGTCCTCCAAACTTGGAACGGAAGCTCTAGAGGGGCAGGCATTTTGTGAATTTTGTTCATGCTTGTGCACCACCACCCCACCTTGTGCTTGCAGCACAGAAACACTAACACACACACACATAGCACAAGAGGTGCGTTGAAAGATTGACTTTCTCCTCCGATTAGTGAGGATGAATGTCTTTTCTCGTGACTTAGGTCTTTGTGGCCCATGTCGGGCTCATCTCTGAGGCAGAGAGCGGGACCAGCGTAGCACCGGGTGCCCACTTGGGTGCCCACTCGGGGGCGGCTGTGGGTCCCAGCCTCCAAATGCAACAGGCCTTTGTTTCGTTCCACCCTGATCAGGCTGCAGTCACATCAGTGACTACTGTTTTCGTGATTGGCACCAGATGCCAGGCTTTGGGATTTAAAACTGTCTTTAGTAGTCTCTGAAAAGCTCTCTGTGTGTTGCTTTCCACCATCCTGCACCTCAGGCAGATGTGCCCAAGCCAGGACCTCAAGGAATTCCCGAAGAAGCCAAAAGCAACCCCCTCCTCCGACCCCCCGCCCCAACTTCTCAAAGTCACAGCCTGGCCCCACTTCATGGCGTCAGTATCAGCCGAGAGCTGTTTGAAAGAAAAGGTCCTTTTAGCCAGGAGTCACAAAAAGTAAACACACAGGCCCTGCAATGAATGTTCAAACAAACCTGCTCCCTGTGTCGCCAGCTGAGGGGCTGCCTTGTGAAGCCTCACTTGAAGAAAGAAGAAAAGCTTTCGGTCAGGAATCCCTTCCCCTCTAGAGTGTTCTGTGAGGGTGTCGGCTTTGGAAGCTGGTCCACCTCGTGGGAACACGTATTTGAGCAAAGGGTGACTCCAACCCTGGCAAGGTGGTTCGCATTTTCTATATTGTGAGTGTTTGCATTTTAGCCCAGAGTAGGTGGCGAAGACATGCTTTTCCCCCTTTTCTCTTTTTCCTTCTTAGACTTAAGAATTTCTCCATGTTGGATCAGGGTTTTGTGTGAGAGAAAATTTCCTTTTCCTCTATAGGGTATTTTCTCAGGCTTGTGAGACTTCCCCGGAGCAGGGGACAGGCCTGCCATTTGTTTACCTGCATTCATGCAATGAGTGTCTTCGAGCAGCGTGAACAAGGCAGACAACGTTGCTATCCTCCTGGAATTTAGGCCCTAGAGAGGAAAACAGACAGACGTTGATCGGAAAAATGGTGCAAACTATTCCCATTGTGACAGAGGGGTTGGTGGAAAGGACAGAGTGCCTTGGGACGCAGCACAGGGGACTTAGCCTAGCCTGTGCACTGGATGTGTGTGGCAATCAAGGAAGGCTTCCTGGGGGTAGCCTGAGGACGAGAAGGAACTGCCCAGGGCAATAGGAGGAGAGCACTCCAGGCTGAGGGAACCAGGCTTGGGAAGCTTAGAGGCAGGAATGAACTGGGTGCAGTCAAATGCCATAGAAGACCCCAGGGCCAGCCAGGCAGGGTGGGTGAGAGAGCAGCGAGACCATGACCAAAGATGGCGGGGAGGAGGCAGGCGCTAGATCAGTCCTGTCCAGTGGAAATATAATTGGAGCCACACGTGTAATTTAAAATTTGCTAGTAGCCACGTTAAAAAGAAGTAAAAAAACAAACAAACAAAAAAAAAAAAAACGAGAAACACAGGTGAGATTAATTTTAATAATATATCTTAGTTCCACATATCCCAAGTGTTATTTTGACATGTCGTCAATATAAAGAAAACTACTAATGACATATTTTACATTCTTCCTTTGGCATCAGGTCTTTCCAATCTGATGTGTCTTTTCGATTTACGACACATCTCAGTCTGGCCCAGCCACATTCCAAGTGCTCAGGGGCTGCAGGAGGCTTGTGGCTCCCACTTTGGACGGTGCAGGTCTAGAGGTTGAGTCACTCGAGGAAGACTTGGGAAACATCTCCCCCAACTCGGGTCATTGTCAGCGCAGGACTGTGTTGTTTGCACAGGGCCATCTCCTCGAGCACCTGTGCCTGCCGTTTCTCAGCAGCCACATCGCATTCAGGTCCAAAGCTGACAGCTGTTGCTGGCACAACATGGTGGCCTTGACTTGGTGATAGAAAAATGAGATCGTTGCCTGGATGCGCGCTGTTTCCCTCCCCTTGCCAAAAAGAAAACTGAAACACTTCGTCTGATGTTGGGGCCTCTCTCTGCGCCAGTCACGTGAGAGCGGCTCCCTCTGGATTGTCCGTTCCAGTCTCCCCCGGTTCTCCCTGGGGAGGTGCTGCGGCTGCTGGACCAGTGTCAAGATCAAACCTCATTTATCTCATTGCAGTGTTTGATTTTCCCTTTTCCTGTGGACTACCGGGGTTCTGGGAGTGTTTCTTAGTGTAGGAGGCTTATTCTTGAAGGACAACGGTCTGTCTAGTGGTCTGGACAGAGTAAGAATGCCACCACCATAGGAGTGGCGAAGTCAGTGCCACTGCTGGGTATAGTGGGACTTTCACTTCGGTGCCTGGCCTGGCCTGGGGGTGCTGTTTATTACCTACAGGACAGGAAGGCACGCGCTCCTGAGAAAGTGGTGTCTGTGCCTTTCCTCCCTCCTGCCCTCCCTCCCTTTTTCTCTCCCTCTCTTAATTGTTTATTTACATGAGTTACATAAATTCCGTCTCTTAGAGGGGGGGAATTCCCAAACGCTGTTCAATGGGTAGGTCGCTTCTGTATATATTTGAAAAGATTTGTAGATTGTATCAGGTGAAAAATCAAAGGGCATAACTTTGGGTCTAAGCTGACCTCAGTTTTGCATGTGTGGTCTGCACGTGTGTCTTTGTGCTGTGTTTGCAGGTACAGCTTCATACAAAGGTGCTGAAAGTGGTGATATCGCAGGGAAGGGATTTGGAATGTGTGCGTTTGTGGAGTAGGTAGCATATTTCACCTTTCTGTATTTGAATTTTTTTATAATGAATGTATTTTTATTTTGAAAGTAATATTATGTATTGTATCCACTTGCTGCAAAATAATAATAAAGAATGTATTGTAAAGACCATATTATATAGCATAAGTGAGAAAATATTTTTTAAACTTTCTATTATGGGAAATTTCAGACATAAATAAAAGTATCGAGAATAGTCTAACGAGCCATCCTGTGCCCATTACTCAGCTTTCATGATGATCAGCACGTGTCCAGTTGGCCTTCATCTTCAGCCTTCACCTTTTGGGGATGTATTTGCAAGAAAATCTTAGACATCATGTCATTTCACTTGTCAACACTTCCCTATACGTGTCTAACTGATATGACAATTATGAAAAAGATATATCCACTATGCAATTAATGGAAATTGAAAAAAGAAAAACCTTTATTTCATAATCTTGCTCTTCAGACACAACATCGTTTTTCCCTGGTTCATTTATTTCTTTGCCCCTTTATATACTTATTTATACAGGGTTTTAATAATAGGATGCATTCTATAATGTCATTTTTTAAAACTTAACATTGTATAGTGTGCATACTTTTCTGTTGTTGTACACTCTTTATAATCATCAATCCACATCTTAATTGGAGCATAGTATTTTCCACTTCTGAAACTGTAATTTCTTAAAAAAACAGTTTTTCAAAAGGGAATTTTTTAAAAGGAGAATTCTAACCAGAAAAATAATTTTCTAGGAGGGTTCCTACAGAACCTTTAAAAGGAGGTTTGTTCGGTGAAAGGTGTTTATAAACATGGCTTTGATACTGGGCAACAGGGCAGGGTGGCGTGGTGGCTGTGGTTCCCTGCGGGCACAGAGAATGGATGATCTGTTGGAGCTAGGCTGGGTCCAGGGATGGAGATGGATGGCGTGGTGAGGGCTTTCCCTCCCCCTTGGGGACGAGAAGCTCTAATGACAAGGCAGCAGGAGCTGATGTGAACTGACAATTTATTCTAAAGTCTTCACTTTCTCAGATCTGTATTTATTTTCCCTAAATCTCTTTTAAAAATTTAAAATATGCTCTGGTTTGCCAAACAGATTTACCAAGACAGACAAAGCTTTTGTATCTTGTTTTAAGGGGGCTCCTCTGTCGGTTGGAGAGACTCCTTGTACAGTAAGTACCTTATTGCGGGGACAACTGAGATGAATAACCAGTGCTGAGGTGTGTGTGCCTATATACTGCTTTTTGTAGTAAAAAAATATGTGTAGCTGCGTGGGCTTTGGCTGTGCAACCCTGGGACCCTGAACCATGAGAAATAAGGATGGGCATGATAGGCGAATCTGTCGTGTCCCGGAAATGAGGGTGCGGGTGCCTAATCCACCCTCCCCTTTCTTTTCTTTCTTTCTTTTTTTTTTTTGAGACAGAGTCTCACTCTGTTGCCCAGGCTAGAGTGCCGTGGCGTCAGCCTAGCTCACAGCAACCTCAAACTCCTGGGCTCAAGTGATCCTCCTGCCTCAGCCTTCCAAGTAGCTGGGACTACAGGCATGTGCCACCATGCCCGGCTAATTTTTTTTTTCTATAATATTTTTAGCTGTCCATATAATTTCTTTCTTTCTTTCTTTTTTTTTTTTTTTTAGGAGAAACGGGGTCTCGTTCTTGCTCAGGCTGGTCTTGAACTCCCGAGCTCAAATGATCCGCCTGCCTCGGCCTCCCAGAGTGCTAGGATTACAGGCGTGAGCCACCGCGCCCAGCGTACCCTCCCCTTTCTTTTTTTTTTTTTTTTTTGAGACAGAGTGTCACTTTGTTGCCCGGGCTAGAGTGAGTGCCGTGGCATCAGCCTAGCTCACAGCAACCTCAGACTCCTGGGCTTAAGCGATCCTACTGCCTCAGCCTCCCGAGTAGCTGGGACTACAGGCATGAGCCACCATGCCCGGCTAATTTTTTTGTATATATATTTTTAGTTGGCCAGATAATTTCTTTCTATTTTTAGTAGAGACGGGGTCTCACTCTTGCTCAGGCTGGTCTCGAACTCCTGACCTCGAGCGATCCACCCGCCTCGGCCTCCCAGAGCTAGGATTACAGGCGTGAGCCACCGCGCCCGGCCTCCCCTTTCTTATTGTCCCTCTTCCTCCTCCTGTCTGAGGGCAGACTCCCCACCCAAGCTGACAGCCCACCCTTTCGTGCTTATCCTTCCTGATCTTCCTGCTTCCTCTCTCTCTCTGGCTGTCCTTCTCCATCTCCTTGCAAGGTCATCTTCATTTATTTGACTGTTAAAAGTGAGAGTTTCCTATTATTCCGTGCTCTTCTTCTGTGATCTCATCCTCACCTGTGCCTACTCTCTGACTGTGACCACTGTGTGCAGGTGAGCCACAGATTAGAATCACAAGCCTAGAGCTCCATCCTCACGTGTCTGATGACTCTCTTGGTATCCCCTTGTGGATATATTGGAAGCACCTCAGCATGTCCGAATCTGAACTCATCCACTCTTCCCCAGACTTGGTCCTATCCCAGTATTCTATATTTCAGTGTGTAGAGATCCTCCATTTGTCCAGTTAAGTGAGTTATTAGTAAAAACCCAGGAGGCTGGGCATGGTGGCTCATGTTTGTAATCGTAGCATTCTGGGAGGCCAAGCTGGGAGGATCACTTGAGGGCAGGAGTTGAAACCAGCCTGAGCAAGATCTACTAAAAGTAGAAAAAATTAGCTGGCCAACTAAAAATAGAGACAAAAAATTAGTCCTGCATGGTGGTGAGTGCCTGTAGTCCCAGCTACTTGGGAGGCTGAGGCAGAAGGATTGCTCGAGTGTGAGGTTGCTGTGAGCTAGGCTAAAGTCACGGCATTCTAGCCTGGGCAACAGAGTGAGACTCTAAGAAAATAAAAAAAAAAAAAAAAAGAAAGACACCCAGTAGCCATCTTTGATGCCTCCAGCCCTCTTGCCCACCCCCTTTTCTAATGTTTTCAGGTTCTTTTGGTTTTTAGCTTTGCAAGTCTTCCCACTTCTTTCATTTCCACTTCTCCTACCCTAGTCCTTTACCAGTTGGCAGCATTTTCCCTCTGTGGCCTCCTGTCTGCTCTGCCTGTATCTGTCCTCACTTCCTTCCAGCTTGTTTTCCACACTGCAGACAGAATGATTTTTGAAACCACCAAGCTGATCTTGTCACATCTTGATTAAAAACCCTTAAGTACCACGCTTTTGCTCTTAGCATAGAGAAAAGCTCTTTAACACAGCTGGACCCCAAGGCACTGCAAGGTTCATCCACCACCTAGCTCTCCCTTACCACCATTTGAATGACATTCCATTCCAGCTCCACTCATCCCTGCTCAGTTTTCCTGCATGCATTCAGCTCACTGTGCCACACAGCCTTTGCACATGACATTCCCCCTTCCTGGAAGGGTCTTCCCTGTAAGGTGCTAGCTGTCTGCTTGAAACTTCAGGTTGAGTTGTTAGTTCCTTAGGAACTTCTCCTGATGCCCCGACCAGGCCAAGTGTCTGGCTACTCATGGGTCTGTATTTTGCTTGCATGAAACCTTTTTTCACAGTTGCAACTTTACATTTCTTTATGAGATTATTTAGTTCCTCCCCCTTCTCTCACTGATTGTAAGGTTCCTAAATGCAGGGACTATGTTTCTTTCCATTCTCCGTTACAATCTAGCTTCTAACAGTATCTGGTAGATAGTGGGTGCCTAGTAAATGTTTCTTGAACAAATGAACAAGAAAGAGAAAAAAAGAAAAATTTACAAACTGGCTTTGTAAAATGAAGCTATTTTCTCTAGAAGAGTTAATGCAACCCCCAGCAAAACAAAAGTTTAATTTATAGGTGATAAAGGGTAGATTCCCAGCAACAGCAGCATAGAGAAGAGGCTTCAAGGCCAAGCTAGACTATTCCTTAGACTCCGTGTTCTGGGAAGACCCCATCAAAGTGTGAGTGTTGGGGGATGAGGGGAGGTGGGGTGAGCCGAGTCAACATCGGTGCCCCAACAAGAATTCCAATGTTTACAACCTGATCCTAGCTTAGTAGAAAAGACTTTTTCTTGTTAGGCTCTGGCTAGAGTTGGAAGCCGAAGAGACATCGTAACAGTAAATCGTGGAAGCCCCTGGCTTCCTCTACTGCAAAGGGAATGTGAAGGAGCATTCTCTTTAAACCCGAGTGGACTCCAGCCTGCGCACGTCTGAGTTACAGGGAACCGGGGAGTGGAAAGGAGACTGTTTACTCTCTGCCCTTCTGGAATTTCCTCTGGTTCCATTCCTCTGTACACCAGTGTTTTGCAGTTCTGTGTAGCGTGAACACGGCCGGACCTGTTAATGAAGGCTGTGCTTATTTTCACTCTTTGATGGGCCTATGGGATTGAGGGCCGAGGGAGGCAGGAAGAAGAGGTTTGTTCCACTGAGCCGCTCTGTTAAGGCCAAATCAATCACGTCTTCGTTGAGCTTGGGGAACTCTTAATCCTGGAGTACTTGGTCTCCCTTTAAAGTGTCCTACTTTTGCGCCTTGTTTCATTTTTCTCAAATTTTCAGGTAAATCCTTACATTTGTATTCTGAATTAGGAAGAAAAAGAAAACAGAAAATGATTTTTCCTTTGAAAGGTGTAAGTGTTTACATACACGTACGTTGTGGTGGTGTGGGAGCGGGGAGGGACTGTGATGATAAAAGACGCCAAACTAGAAAGTTCTTCCATATACTGCTATGAAACTGTCCAGGCACGAGTTCTGGATTTCATAACAGAATTGCCTTATAGGAGCATGGTTTGGCAATTTTTTTCTTTTGTTGGCATAAAGAAGGCAACTTCTGATGCCCTATTAATTTATATTTATTAGTATGATATGCAAACAACATATGAAAAAGTCCAGGTCAAGAAAGGGAAAAAGTAACTCTTAGAAGAATATTACTCATCCTTGTCGCACGTACCAACTCTTCTCAATAGGAAATTATTAACCTGAAGCCACTTGCACATCTGAGGCTTTGAAGGGAGGAAAAATAAGAGTTAGGAGTTATTCCCCGAACAGCTTGGCTGGTGTATTTTCTACCTTTTTGTATTTCAAACTGTATTGGTCATGTTGAACTCTTGTAAGTGTGTTAGTTAGTTTACAGTCACTGTTTGTGCCTTAGGTATGCTGGCTTGGGGGGAAAAAAAACTATTACAGGAAACGTGAAACACACACAGAAGTGGAAAGAATAGTCGATGAACTGCTAAGTGTCATCACCCAGTGCAGTGGCTGTCCACGAACTGCCCGCCCCGCCCCACTGGATTAATTTTACATAAATCCCAGACGTATTTCATCCACAAACGTTTCAGTATGCATCTTTAAAAAATGAGGACTCTCGAAAACTGTAACCGTGATGCCAGTTTCAAACCTAAAAAACTTAATGGTAACTGTCAAATATCATCGACTGTCCAGTCCGTTTTAACATTTTGGAACCACAAATAAGATTGATTAAGTCTCTATTAGCCCAGGGGTTTTCCTTCCTCTTGTTGCCCCGTGCAGTGTGATGTTGAAGAAACTGGACAATGTGTCCTGTACAGCTCTCCATAGTTTGCATTTTGCCGTGTGTCTCCCTGAAGCATGGTTCAGTGTGTCTGTCTGTCCTTCTGTGTTTCCTGTAAACTGGTGGGCAGGTCTAGAGGCTGGAATTGACCCGGTTCTTTTTTTCCCTCTCTGGCGCGGTGGTGTGAGTTTCCATCGGAGGTCCCTGGTGTCTGGCTGTCTCTCTGGGTGTGCTGGCTTTCAAAGGGCTCTCCTGGCACAGTCCTTATGATTTCCTGGGTTCTTTTCCCCTAGATTCGCATATCCAGCCTCACCGCTGCCTGTTGACCTCCGTAAAGTAGGGTTACAAGGTATCGGTAACCAGTTGGTACTTAGAACAGAAGGGCGCAATCCTATAACCGCAGAAGTGTGTTTGTCGACTGCTGAAGATAGCATGAGGTCAGGCCTTTGGCTGTCTCCGTGGAACTTAAGTCTCTTGCCAGCGGAATATTTTCATTATATATGTCCTATTTGGTCCTAATTGAATCTGGCTTCCTCTAGTCGTGCTCTAAATGGGCACTTTTTGCAGCCCCTGCCTATGATTTGCCCAAAGCTTTGATTCCAAGAGATGGGTGGGCCTGTGGGGTCTGGCTAATGTTCTTGGTGGGAGTCAGAGGTCTTTCCTAACCTGTGCTGGGGAGAAGCCCAAGGTGGAGTCGTCTTAGATGCTGCATTCCTGGAAGACACTGCCATTGCCTTGGCCCAAGCCACCATCTGCTCTTGCCTGGACTATTGTAGTGACCTCCTACCTGGTCTGGTCTACGTCAGCCCTTGTTTCTCCTGCAGCCAGAGTGGTTATGCTACAGCGGGAGTCAGGCTGCTTCCTTCCTCCGCTCTCATGGCTCCCATCTCAGGCAGAGTCAATGCCAGGGACTTTGCAAGGGCTCTGAGGCCTTACTGGGGGGCTCCAGTGTCCTACTGCCCTCACCCCATGCTCCTCTCTTCGCTCCCTCCTGCCCAGCCACACCGGCCCCCCTGCCCTCCTACAGACATGCTAGGCATGCACCGCCCACCTAGCGCCTCTGGGCTTGCATTGCTCTCTGCCTGGAATATTCTTCCTCCAGATAGCCACATGGCGTCCCCAAGACTTCTTTTAAGTCTTTGGTCAGTTGTCAGGGACACTTTCCTCAACACCCCAAATTCATCCCCCTTCCTCGTTTCATCTTTTCCTACTGCACTTGTCACCTCCTAACAGGTGATGCGATGCATTTTCTGTTTTGTTTAATTGCGTATTGTCTTTTTCTCCCAAGTAGAAGACAAACATCCCAGGGCCACAGATCTCTGTCTATCTTGTTCCTGTGGAATCACAGTGACTAGAATCGTAGGTGCTTTCAAAGCACAAATGTGAGCTGCATGAATGCAGATAGCGCAGGACCCGATGAGGTCAGAGGAGTTAGCGAGCGTCCCGTGCTAAATCGGATTCCAGTTAGGGAAATTGACTCACTACACCCACTTTTCCATGGGTTTCTTGATTTTTGAGCAATGCCTCAAAAGGCAGTGGGAAGACATGCTGGAAGAGAAAGGGCCTTTGTAGAGTCGTCAGTGTGGCTGCAGTGAAACCAGAGGGCCCCAGAGGTGAGGTGGCTATGCTGCTATTTATAGCTAAGATTCCAGTATATGTTTTCCAGCCACACTTACGCCTTTCAGTCTCCCCCGTATGCTCAAGTCTGTCACTCAATTAGCTAATGATTTCTTTAGTTCCATTATGCATTGTAGGGCTGCCCTGGCTCAGGTGTTTTTTTTTTTTTTTAAAGAGAATAATGGGGTGTTCTGTTCTCAGAGGTTTAATTTTTTTAATAGCCTTGCCAATTAAAGAAAGAACCTTTTTCCAACTTTTTATTATGAAATTTACAAACATACAGAAGAATTGAATAAGTGATACAATGAATATCCAAACGCTTTCCACCTAGATCCGGCACTTGTTAACATTTTTCTGCTTTTGTTATATATATGTGTGAGTGTGTGGCTGGGTGCATTTTTTTTCTGGAACCATTGGAAGGTAAATTGCAGATATCATGACACTTTACTCCTAAAAACTTCAGCCTATTCTCCTATAAAACCACTTAAGAAGAAGTACAGATATCATTATAATCTACTCTTGCCTCTCCCAAGAATATGAACATCCTTATATAAAACTGTAGTAGCATTATAAAACCTAAGAACATTCACAATAATTTCAAACATCATCTAATACCCAGTCCGTGTGCAAATTTCTCCAATTGTCCTAAGAATATTTTTTTTCAAAGCAAGATTTAGTCAAAATTCGCGCATGGCATTTTGTGCTTATGTTTCTTTAAATCTAGAAGAGTCTCCCTCCTTCCCTATCCCCCACCCCAGTTATGGTATAGATGTCCCACATTCTGACTTTGTCTGATTGCTACCTCGTAGTATCATTTATCTGTTTCTCTATCCCCTTATTTCATGTGAACTGGGAAGTGGGTTAGAAGCTTGATTAGACTCAGGTTAAATGCTTTTAGCAAGAGGACTTTATTTATTTATTTATTTATTTATTTATTTATTTATTTTGAGACGAAGTCTCACTCTGTTGCCCAGGCTAGAGTGCCGTGGCGTCAGCCTAGCTCACTGCAACCTCAAACTCTTGGGCTCAAGCAATCCTCCTGTCTCAGCCTCCCGAGTAGCTGGGACTACAGGTGCACGCCACCATGCCTGGCTTAGCTGGGCAGTCTGGCCTGGGATCTCCCCTGCGGTTGCAGTCAAGAAGCTGGGCTACAGTCATCTGAAGGCTCGGCTGGGGCTGGAAGATCCCCTTCCAAGGTGGCTGCCCCCTGGATGGCAGGTGGTGCTGGCGGTTGAAAGGCCTCAGTTCCTCCCCACACTCCTTGGCTTTTGAAGGAACTAGTTTCCGCTGGAAACTACAGGTGTGATTTCATGGAAATTTGAACTTACCAAGATCCTCAGTGAAGCTAACTGAAAATAAACAGTAGACCCAGAAAGGATTTGGGGCCCTCCCTGGCAGGGAAGGCGGAATGCTTAAGAGGGCTTGGACCTGGAGGGTAACTGGTTTTATACCTTATTTTAATAGGTCCTTAAATGGATGCAGTTTTTTTTCTGCTAAGTTCTTGAAGGGCCATGTCTGTTTCTTAGATTTGGAGCAGGCTTTTTGATGGGGAGACTGTCAGTTATCTCTAGAAAGTACCAGACTTACCTTAGTGCTTATGGAGATACTTAATTCTACATATCCTGCCTTATTCTAGAAAACAGGGAAGATAGCTTATAAAAAAAATACACCAGCAACTAAGAAATAATATAAAACGACGTGGTGGAGTGGGTGGGTGGGTAGTGAGTGGTTAGGTGACGGGGGAGGTTCAGATATGTGGCGCTTCCCTGGCCTGGCTTTGCAAGGTGTGGGGTGGTGTAGAGGAACTACGGACCCTGTAGAAATCCTCGTAAAACGCCAGCTCTCTCTTGGTGATTGTTAAACAGCCCTGAACGGGAGGTCATGGCCCCTGACTAGACTGCACTGAAGGGAACTGAAGTATTAGAGCGGCCTGAATACTTAACCGGATGGGAGCTACTTGATGTGGCCAAGCTCGGTGGCAGGGTCAAGGGCGTGTGGCAGCAGCAGTTTCCAGCCTGCCTAGGGTTTGGTGCTCCCGCCTGGTGTCAGCTTGTTCTGTTTTCCTGCCACTCGCCCGTGGGGGTGTGTGCCCCTGGGCTGCTTCTCACTTCTTTCTCCTTCTGTGACTCATGGGGCTGGCCAGCCTGGATTGAACTTTTATTGTTTTAAATTTTTTCCTTTATTTTAGGGCAATACGTTTTCAAGATCAAAAATTAAAAAAAACACATTTTAACACAAATAAGAAACGCATAAGTCCCTGCCATCCCTCATCTAGAGAGAGATGGCTCTTGCTGGCATTTCCTTGGGCTTTTCTGACCTGTGGCTATGGGTGGCAGATGCCGCTTGCAATTGATTTCTTCCTCTGTATGCCATCAATATCCCTCTCTTTTCTCACACTCCTGCAAGTATAAGCAAACAAATAAGTCAGTAAGGTGGAAGTTATGTAGCTGACCAGTATTTAGGAAAAAAAAAGAGTCCTGCTCTCTCACCTGCCTAGTACAACCATGATAACCTTAGACATATTCCTTCCCACTCTCTTTTCCATGCCATGAGAGAAATTTGAAGCTGCCGAAAAGCATTGTCAGGGAAGCCAGAGTAGGCGAACTGGGAGTTTCTGATTTAGAGAATCTTAAGCGGGGGTGCATTCGCTTTAGTCCCATCCGTGTTGCCTTTTGTGCCCAACAGTGGAGAACACGCAGCTGACCCTGAACCTGCAGACGGAGAACAAAGGCAGTGTTGTCTCGGGCGGAGAGCTGACAATTTTCCTGGACGGGCCAACTGTTGATCTGGGAAGTGTGCCTAATGGCAGTGCTGTGACAGACGGTGAGTGCCGCCTTGCCCCTCAGGGCTGTGCCGGGACGGGGCGGGGCTGGGCAGGAGGCAGGAGGTGCTGAGAGCCTGGGTTTCTCCCAGGCATCTTGGTTTGGGTACCGCTCAGCCTGGCCCACAGCTAGCCCTGACTCCTCCTAGCATGCCAGATCAAAATCATGACATGAATTTTCAAGGACTGCTTTCTGACCAAAGACCACAATAAATCATCTTTGTGAAAGTGTAACAATTGTTTGGTTTGACGTCAGAGAAAAACATCTTTTTATCCCACATGGACTTTGGAAAACAAAATGTCTTTATCAAATGTGACTTTGGCCCATTTTTTTTTTTTTCCTGATACAGTTGAACTTCCTGGGGCGGCTGAGTGTGCTTTTTATGAGAGGGCCTTTGTTGGGAAGGGGACAGTGTATTCTTCTAGAGATACACACTAACAAAATGCAGAAAGAAGCAGGGAGGTTCGAGCTTGTCCCCAACTCTGTCCTGAACGTTGGTAGTTTGTTTCTTTTGATCTAGTCTGAAATTAGTCACCTTTGGATCTAGCAGGAAATTATTTCATGAAGTCTGAGGTCTGAAATGGGTTGGTTTCTCTATAATTTTTCTCATTAAATGTTTTGTTAGATGTGATGTAATGATGGTACTTTCCAGGTGCCAAACAGGCTTTCTGTAGCTTCACAGGGGTGAAATTTGAATTCGAATTCAGGGGCAGCTGGGTGGAATCTTGGTGGTTGGATGGGCCCTGACTGCTGAGAGAAATCCTTCAATTGGACTGAGCAGTGCTTGGGTGCTTTTGGTGCTTGGAGAAAAACATGCCTCATTCACTCCTTCGATACATGTATATGTAATTGAATGCCAGGTATGTAGTAGGTCTCAGACCAGGTGCTAGCCAGATGGCATTGGGTAAAATTCATGTGGTCTCCCCTTCTTGAAGGTTTTAATCCACCTGGTGGGGGCCAGGGGCAGGGAAAGTTAGACATCAAATGAGTAAACACAAATAATTCCATAGCTGTAATTGTGACAAGAGCTATGAATGAAAAGTATAAGGTGGTATGAGATTTCTGAACTTTGGGGGGATCTCATCTAAATTAGGGGATCAGGGAAGGTTTCTCTGAGGAAGCTGAGGCCTGGAGTCTGCGGAGGTTAGACAGGGTGGGGAATAAAGGGATGCCTTGGAGGCAGCTGATGTGGGCAGGTCACGGGGAGGAGGACAGTGGCCGAGATGAGGCCAGAGACCTCGGTAGGGGTTTGGAACCTCATGCTGAGAAACAGAAAGCTGTTGAAGGGATTTTCTTAGAAGACTGTCATGATCTGATCTGGGTTTTTAAAAGTTCTCTGGTTGTGCTATGGAGAAATGCCCTCCATTCCTTGCCCCCACTTAGCCTGGTTGGCATCTGTTCTCCATCTCACGTTTTTGAGGGTGAAGTTGATCTCATGTGTAAGGCAATGTGCTTGTAAGCACCTTGGACGTTCTTGAATGTCTTGGAGAAGAGAAGCTGTTTCCCAGCTGTTTCCCACTGTTTTTGAGGCGCAGATCGGCTCTCACATGAGTGTCCCTGTTCCTTCTCATGCCAGGCGCTGCAGCTTGCTAGATGTCCCCACTCCCTGTCCCAACATGGTGGGGAACTCTGATGCACACAGGGGGTTCTGTTCCTGGTAGCCAAATCTCAAGGGTTGAGCTTCTCAACGTTTCTGTCTTTTTCTGTGATTCATCCCCTTTCTAGGGTCACAGCCGCCTTCGAGGGAGTCCAGTGGGACAGCGGTAGCTCCGGAGAGCCGGCACCAGCCCCCCAGCACCAACTGCTTTGGTGGGAGATCCCGGTAAGAACCCCCTTGTTGATGAGAAGGAGCTGGGAAGATGCTTAAAGCTATTAAAATCACGCCAGGAGATGGCGAGATGCAATTTATGTTAAAAACTGTTGGAAATTTCCAGGAATCTTATAACCAACTTAACATGTTAAGGAGGTCAAGGGGGAATACAGAACTCATGATTCTTTAGAAGGGTTGGCGTTTCCTTGACAAGGATTCGGACCCGCTGAGTTGTTATTTGAATAAAGGGAACTGGTGAACAGAGAATTGGACTGCTTATTTGTATGTCAGGGGCTGTGGCCATAGTTATTCTTCCAGGATACGCATAGAAACACTTAGAGCAATGGTTCTTTGTATGTGACATTGGCTGTGCATTTTTATTTTGGGGAATGGCCCATGGTTCCCTTTGGAGTGTTGGTTAAGACCTCCTACGCTTAGAGTCTGAGTTACGTTGTACTTGTTATACGTATCACAGCTGATATAATTTTATTTACTGAAATTCCCATCTTATACCTGTGCTAATGGTGCAGACTCATTTCCATGGCAACTGAATTTCTAGGCAGGAGAATAGCTTTACGTGTATTAGAGAGATGTGGGGGGTGTTGGGACTTGTGTTTATTGTTTCTTACAATGTACAAAACACCCAGACTACTTCTAAGGAAATTTTAAGGAAAAGAATCATATAAATGTAGTTTGTAAATCTTTATTATCTGCGGAATGTAGGTAAATAACTGGTATTAAAAATCTTCCCAAACAGATCCAAGGGAGTAGGGAATCATGCTTTGAAAAATGGAGTATGATTTCAGCCAACAGCCACAGCAGCTTGCAAGATCTCCTGGGGACAGCTGTTAGCTTCTCCAGATTTGGTTGTTTTGTGGGTTTCTGAGGTTGCGGTGACTGGCTGGTGCTGGAGCAAGAGAGGGTGGACGTTTGGATCTTTTTCCATAGCATCATTAGAAGCAGAGGTGCCATTTCCCTGCTTTCTTTTCTCCAAGTCTCTGCGAAGGTGTTACCTCGTACCCTGAAGACCAGTCACGTTTTCTGTGACTTGCTGGATGACTTACAAGATGGGATAAGTAGTCGGGTCCCGCAGGGTGAGGACCAACAATGTAATTGGCAACTCTTGTGTCCACAGAGGAAGATAAGCATCCCGAGCTGGAGGGGACAGAACCTCTCAGCGGGAACAGCATGGGGTGAGGAACACTTGAGCATTTCGCTCTTCGGAGAGTGACACCTTCTTAGCTTTGACGCCAGTCACTGCCATCGTGGTCTTTTAGCTGACCTGGAAAGTTTGTGTCAGACACACTTATGTCACTTAATTTGGGCTCAAAGGCAGAGTTTACGTCTTAACAGGTTTGAACGTAAATTCTTGACCTATTTATTGGTCTCTGGATTACTCTAGTTGATCAACCTTGAAATTTATAGATCCTGACAACCCTTGTTTATTGTCATTTGTGTTGAGGACTCTTTGCTGTTAGAACAGCAGGCATGGCTGAGTGCGGTGGCTCACACCTGTAATCCTAACACCCTGTGAGGCTGAGGTGGGGGATCACTTGAGCCCAGGATTTCGAGACCAGCCTGAGAGACAGCAAGACAGACCCCGTCTGTACTAAAAATAGAAAAATTAGCTGGGTTTGATGGTGCATACCTGTAGTCCCAGCTATTTGGGAGGCTGAGGCAGGAGGATCATTTGAGCCCAGCATAGTTGGGAGGTGATGAATCAGTCCTTCAGGATTCGAGGGCAATCCTCTGCTGTCCCAGCTTTCCGGGGGCAGAGAGAATGATGGGCTTCTGCCTGCTGCCTCCCAGACTAAATATTTAGCTTCTGTTGTCTGAAGAGTAGGTTTTTCTTGGACTTGGGTGCTATTCACCACGATCAAACAAAGGTGCTCTGACGTTCCCGTGCAGGTGAAAGCTGTGATGTCAAAGCAGCCCTTTCCTCTCCTCCCTTGCCCTGCTTTAGAAAGCTGTAGAGCTGGAACTGTGAAAGGGTTTTATCTTAGGGATTCAGCTACCCACGTTCATCCTGCAGAGCTACTGTTCGCTTGCTAGGCCAGGTCCCAAACCTCTGCTTCTTAGTGGGCTCTCGCCTTCTCTTCAAAAGTAAATCATCAGGTGAAACACCTCTGATTGTTTTATCATCTGGTCTGCACGTGGAAGCCAGCATGGGACTGCCACCAACAAGTCACATGGCATAAATTTGTTTGCAGACAGACTGTGTTGGTATGCAGTCAGTGGGTCTCACCAAGTAAAGAAAGAGTTAATATCATAAATTGTCATATACAAGTCCTAGAAAGGAATACTGCCCTGTAGTGAAAATGGGTGAAAGATGGTTACATCAGTATGGTGGAATCTCAGGAACATAACGTTGAGCAAGAGAAATAGGTCACAGAAAAAAATATATAGTGTGATGCCGGGTATAGAAAGTTAAAAGTACAAAACTAATTAATACATGTTTTATGGATAGCTTTGTAGGTAGTAAAGCTATAAAAAAAAATGGGAATATTTAACCTTGGATTCAGGAAAATGGTTATCTTTGGGGGGAAGGAGGCTGGTATAATGGGGAAAGGGTACAGAGAAAGTTTCTTTTTTTTTTTTTTTTGAGACAGAGTCTCGCTTTGTTGCCCAGGCTAGAGTGAGTGCTGTGGCGTCAGCCTAGCTCACAGCAACCTCAAACTCCTGGGCTTAAACGATCATATTGCCTCAGCCTCTTGAGTAGCTGGGACTACAGGCATGTGCCACCATGCCCAGCTAATTTTTTCTATATATATTTTTAGTTGGCCAGATAATTTCTTTCTATTTTTAGTAGAGATGGGGTCTTGCTCTTGCGCAGGCTGGTCTCGAACTCCTGAGCTCAAATGATCCACCCGCCTCAGCCTCCCAGAGTGCTAGGATTACAGGCGTGAGCCACCTCGCCCGGCCAGGAATTAAAAAGTATCATTTACCAACCTAAGGAAACTGACCAGCGATGGTATTGGGCTGATGAAATTATTGTTTGCTCTTGAGGCAGACAGATTTCAGACTTTAGGATTTCTGCAGGCTTGATAATAGCCGGTTGTTTTCTTCTGCCTGGTTAGTATATACAACGGTGTAGCCAGTGATTCTAAACTGATGCCCACTTTGGCCTCTTAGGCTGCACTGCTGTCACTTAGAAATCTCAGGCCTGAGCAGTTAGTTTGGGAGTTGGGGGAATGGGTTCCAGATAATAGCTGGTCACCTCCAGAAAACGTGTGAGAATAGCACTAATATTGGTGACCTGAAGGCTGATTCACACTATTTGGTATTTGATTGGAGTGGGGACAAGTACATGGTACACCCCAGGATCCTGCCTGTTAGTGTGCCACCCTGTGCCGTGTCCTTGGCCAGTGTTCCTTGTTCCACTGTGGCAGCGGAGCGTGCCTGGGATATTATGAAGCCCCTGGGAGAGTGTGTGCTAGTTGGCACTGGGAGTACCTACCACACCCTTCAAGGATTGCTCAGTGTTTCTTTTATTTTGCTGGAGTAAGGGCTGGCTTTGGGAACCTTGCCTGCGTCAGTTCAGGTTGGGAAGATCCAGCGTGTGCCTGGGACCGTGCACACATCACACAAGGAGTGCCAGAAGCACCCAAGTCCATCACTCCACCCTCCACAGTGAGCTCAGTCTTCATGACATGAGAGATATTTATGAAACAGGCAACTAGAACTGTGAGAAATCAGCGTGTGGAGAGTGGATGGGAATTTGCAGAGGGACTGTTTTCCATTGTCCAGTGCTTCAGTACAGTGTCTTAGGGGCTTCCTGGCTCAGGGAGCTAATGAGACCCAGTGAGGTGTATGTTGGGGGGGGGGGAAAGAACCCCATAGAGGGGGTCCATGCTGGTATTGGCAGCTCTCTTTAGAGTTACCTGTAGGTTAGAAACGGTTGTGGAATTCCAGACTGAAGAGTGAGAAGCCAGGATGTCTGAGTTCCTTTGTGATATGCTGATTGTTAGTCACCTGTGATTTTTTTCCTCCCACCCCCCAGCTATTATATGAAATCAGGGAATGTCTTAGTCCATTTAGTATCACTATAACAGAATGCCCGAGGCTGGGTAAGTTATAAAGAAAAGAGATTTATTTGGCTCATGATTCTGGTGGTGGAAAGTCCAAGATGGGGCAGTTGCATCTGGGGAGGGCCTCCTGCCGCTTCTGTTAGTGGCCTCTGAGTGGAGGTTTTTCCAGGTCCTCAGTGGTTGTCAGGAGAAAAAAATTTCAGGACGCACCATGTAAGCCAAGCAAGCGACGGCTTTTTTACTGAAAGTGAAAGCACACTCTCAAGAGACAGAGCACCAGCAGGCTAGAAAGAGCACCTGCACCAGGGGGAAATGATTTTTGGTCTTCTGAAGTCTTACTAATTGAGTGGAGGAATATTCAAGGCTAAGGGGTTGGCTTTTGTTAAGAATTTGGGTAGTGATTCCTAGAATCGGGTTCCCTCCTATTTTTGTACTTTATTTATTTAATTTATTTATTTATTCATTCATTTAATTTCTTTCCTTCTTCCCTCCCTTCCTCCCTTCCTCCCTCTGTTGCTTAGGCTAGAGTGCCATAGCATTAGCCTAGCTTATAGCAACCTCAAACCCCTGGGCTCAAGTGATCCTCCTGCCTCAGCCTCCCGAGTAGCTGGGACTACAGGTGCTCACCATGATGCCCAGCTTACTTTTCTATTTTTAGTAGAGACAGGGTCTTGCTCCTGCTCAGGTTGTTCTTGAACTCCTGAGTTCAAGTGATCCTCCCATCTCGGCCTCCCAGAGTGCTAGGATTACAGGCGTGAACCACTATATTCATACTTTATATGGTTGTCTCAGAACTGTCATGGTGATTTCAAGGGTGGGGAAGTTTTAAAACCACAATGTAAGTGATATTGTAATTAGCCAAAGTTCATATAAGGTGGCGGAGATAGCTGACAAGCTGGTTGAAGCTGGTTCTTGACTGCAGTTATGAGCCCCCTAGTTAGTTTCTGCCGGAGCACCTGCCCCTGCATCTGGTCTCAGCCCTGTCCTAGGCTCCTACTCTAACACTGCCACTCCTGGCGGAAAGCAGAATGGGAGCAGGCACGTGCAAAGAGATCACATGTTGAGAGAAGAAGCAAGAGAGGGATCCCCACCCCATGGTGAAACGCCTCCCACTAGGTCACACCTCCCACCACTGCCATGTTGGGGGTCAAATTTCAACATGAGGTTTGGTGGGGACAAACAAATCAGATCCCAAACCATAGCAGGGACTTAAGGTGAAATCAAGCCCATAGGAGTGTCTGTGAGTGACGCTGCTCTTCCAGGCACAGCCTTAAGGTTTCTTCTGGCTTGAAAAGCTGGCTCCTCTGTCTAGAATCCCTGTCAATTTTCCATAGTGATGCAGAGAAATGGAACAGAAAAAAAAAAAAAAGAGAGAATGTATTTAATTTGCTTTTAGATTCATAAAGTTTTTCGCTAATTGGTTTCAAAACTGTGTTGGGGATCTTGAAGCTATATATAAAAGCTTAAACAATTTATTTTCCTTATGTGTGTATGTATGTAAGTTATTTTGTATGCGAGTGCATGTGAATGTGCATGAGTGAGTGAGAGAGAGAGAGAGAGAGGGAAGGGCTGGGGGCCTGGACTTTGCCTGTGTCCCCTGTCAGCTGTCAGTATTGGCTTATGTTGGCCAGAATCTGCATTTTAACACACTCCTCCCAGGGCTTCATTTACATGGAAAAGTTTCAGAACCTCTTATGATAGTTCTCATTCTCTCTCTTTTAGTCTTCTATTTTGTCCTGCTTTGATGAAAACATATCAGATTTATTGGCTCAGTTGCCTTGGCATAGTGACCTCTGAAGACTTAAGAGATCTGTAATCTCAGAGACTTATAAAGCCCATGGTCTCTGGTGAGTTCTAAATAGCTCATCAGCTGTGTCTGCAGACAGCCTATCCCAGAAAGGAAAGAAAAATAAACTCAGCCGGGTGTGAGTCTGCTGGGAACACTTCAGGAAGTCCTGGGAGGGCCTGGAGAGAAGGGAGGGATGGACAGGAGCTGAGCCTGCCTGCGGGCACCGGGCCATTCTCTCAGTCACTGTTGGCCAATCCCGCCCCTCCTTCCACTGAGATGACTAAAGGGTACATGACTGTGTTGTCTATCAGCATGAATCTGAATTTAGCATCTTTGCTGTTTTCATACCGGCCTCCCACCCGATAGCTTATACTTAAAGTCTGGCTATATATAGCCCCATTTTTATTGCTAGAGAAGGGAAAGCAGTAAAAGCAATATATGTAATTCATTTATTAATTTGTTGATAACTAAGACACAGTCCCTGCTCACGGGGAGCTTGTAGGTAGGGCTTTCTTCTGAGTAGTTGGTAAATATAAAATAGCTTTGAGACAGTGGACAAGGGCCCCACTGCATCCTCAAAGCTAGGCATCCAAAAGTAATCACGGCTAGGCACAATGGCATGCACTTGTAGTCCCAGCTGCTGGGGAGGCTGAGGTAGGAGGATCGCTTGAGCCCAGGAGTCTGAGGCTGCAGTGAGTTATGATCATGCCTGTGAATAGCAGCACTCCAGTATGGACAGCGTAGTGAGACCTTGTCTCTTATTAAAAAAAAAAACTTAAAAAAGGCAAAGAATGAAAGAAAAGTAATTATGGAGATTACACACTCATTTATATGTTGATTTATTAATTATGCATTAATTACAACGAATAACAATACATTATTATACACTTATTTATTCAGATCCATTTACTTCATAGGTATTTATTTGGCATTTCTTCTGTATGATCCTTGAGAGTTGTAGTGGGTACCAGAAAGCTGGTTAGGACGTAGGAGGAAGGAAAGTAAATATCTGTAGTTGAAGGAATGTTCATTTGACATATGTTGAATGCCAGGCTCTGAGCCAGGTCTTGGTGATAAAAAGATGCAAAGTTATAGTCTCTGACGTCAAGGAGTTTTTCTAGTAGGAAACAGACATGTAGGTGACAATTACAGTCTAGTGTGATGGATCTCATAGTAGTTGTGTGTACACATGCAACAGCAACAAAGTGGGAAGTTTACCTAAATCTACCTGGGGAGGTTTGGGGAAGACCTCACGCATTTGAGCTGTTTTTTGTTAATTTTTTTTTTTCTTCTTGAAATAGAGTCTTACTTTGTTCCCCGGGCTAGAGTGCCGTAGCGTCAGCTTAGCTCACAGCAACCTCAAACTCCTGGGCTCAAGCGATCCTCCTGCCTCAGCCTCCTGAGTAGCTGGGACTACAGGCCTGCACCACCATGCCCCTAATTTTTTCTATATATTTTTTAGTTGTCCAGATAATTTTCTTTCTATTTTTTTAGTGGAGACGGAGTCTTGCTCTTGCTCAGGCTGGTCTCAAACTCCTGACCTCGAGCAATCCTCCCGCCTCAGCCTCCCAAAGTGCTAGGATTATAGGTGTGAGCTACCGCACCTAGCCTAGGGTTCCTTCTTGGTGTACATTCTGTATGTTTGACAGCTTGATTTCTTTTTTAGCCCTGAATAACATTTCACTGTGTGGATGTACTACAGTTTCTTTATCCATTCACTTATTGAAAGACATCTTCGTTTCCAAGTTTTGGCAATTATGAGTAAAGCTTCTAGAAACATCTGTGTGCAGGTTTTCACGTAGACATATGTTTTTACCTCACGTGAGTAGACACAAAAGAAGATGATTGCTGGCTCATATGGTAAGAGCATGCTTAGTTTTGTAAGAAACTGCCAGACTATCTTCCGGAATGGTTGTACCATTTTGCATTCCCACCAGCAATGAATGGGAGTTCCTGTTGCTCTACGTCTTCATTCGGTGTTATCTGTTTTCTAGATTTTGGCCATTCTATTGGGTGTCTAGTGGTTTCTCGTTTTAATTTTTATTTCCCCAATGACCTGTGATGTGGAGTCTTTTCATATGCTTATTTGCCATCTGTATATCTTTCTTGGAGGGGTGTCTGTTCAGGTCTTTTGCCTAGTTTTTAATTGGGTTGTTCATTTTTATACTGTTGAGTTTTAAGTGTTCTTTGTGTATTTTGGATAACTCCTTATTTCAGATAGCAGTCTTTGATCAGATACATGTTCTGTGAATATTTTCTCCCCGTCTATGGCTTATCTTCTCATTCTCTTCACCACCTGTTTTTGGAAAGAAAATTTTATTTGAATACAGCCAGACTAACTCATTTTCATATTGTCTGTGGCTACTTTCATATTACAAGGGCAGAGCTAAGTCATTGCAACAGAGATGGTATGGTCAGCAAAGCCTATGAAACTTACCATGTGGCCCTTTACAGAAAGCTTGCTGTTCCCTGCTGTGGGAGATAGTAAGAAGATACGACCAGTTCACAAAGGGCCTTTCATGCTTTATTGAGAACTTTTAGATTTTATTCTTTGGAGACAGGGAACCACTGAATTTTGAGCAAGGGTATGATGTACTATTTCTGTGGTGAGTTATTCATGAAAGTAGTCTGATGGATGAATTTGAAGCTGTACCAGTTGGGGTTGATTGTAGGAAACAGAAACCACTCTAGATATTTTGAACAGAAAAGGATTTAGTATGGGGAATTAGATGCTTTCAAAAGTCACTGGATGGGCTGGTGCAACAGAAGTGAGGCCCCCCCCCCGTCTTTGGTTTCAAGCTCACAGCCCTGCAGCTGTAATCCAGATGTCAGGAAACTGCTGCTGCCCCTGTAACTGCTTTATACATGTGAAGTTGGTGTCCAGGCAGTGAGGCTTGGAGTCTGTTGGAGACCCTGCCAGTTACCACCACCATGGGGCAAATGGCTCTGCCTTCATTCTGCTGTCCAAATCTCCTGCAAGGGAGTCTGGAAGTCTTCTAGTCTCTGCAGTTGGGGCGGAAGGCGGGGTGGGAAGGGGTGAGAAGGAAGGGGCCATGTGGAGTGGAAGAGAGTGGGAGTGTCTGATACAGTGGGGTCCAGACTAGGATCAGGGACTGACTAAGAGGGTTCCTGTAGGCACTGGTGAGGTTGGAATTGACAACTAGCCTTGGGCAATAGCGGAACAGACAGGAGACAGAGAAATAACCTACTAGGTGTAACTGAGCAGGACTGGGTGACTGACTAATGAGACAGGACGGAGGGTGGAGAGGAGGTGAACAACAGGGCCAAGACAAGGGTCACCACGGTTTAGGGCACAGGAGTAATATTTCTAGTGTATCTGGATTCTAAGACTTCTTAGTCCTAGAAAACGGTGATTAAAAGGGGAAGGGTTTAGAGAGAAGCCAATAAAAAGAGTATGGGTCTTGGGGAAATGCCTTTCTGGTCGTGAGAGCTTGGCAGCTTGGCCACGCACTGATGAAGGACCGGCACAGAACTGGCTGCAAATGCTTTGGACAGATGTGGATGGCGAGGACTGGGGTGCTTTGGCCACGTGTTTGTGGCTGTGGTTTGGTGAGATGAGGTTAGACTTTCCCTTTAGGATTCTATTGGAACTGAGTGGCTCCTTTTGAAAGTGCCAAGGTCTGTGGAGGTGGTGATTTGGGGTTTGGTTTAGTGACTTGTCTTTAGGATGGCATCTCCATAGCCTAAATAGAATGACTCCTTTCAAACACCGAAGCGATTCTATATTTAGGGTTTTCATTTTGTATTACATAAAAATAGCCACAGAACTAACACCTAGAATTTATATAGCTTTACGCTTCACATGTACTGTGTTTCACGAAGCGCTTATGCACCCTTAACTTAGCGAAAATAGAGTGCAGGTGTTGGTCTCAATGTTCTCTGGGTTTCCCAGCCTGATTTTATTTACTGGGTCACTTCTGTCTGGCATCTGCCCCTGTCATTCTGCTGCGGCTACAGCCACAAAAGCCCACCTGATCTGTCTGCAGGTTTCATATTGTGGACTAGTGCTCTCTAGAAACGTTCTGTGCCTTGGCTTCTATAGTAATGTGGAATCCCGGTTTTTGATCTTTGTTATTTAAAAAATAAGTGTGGTTCATGTGAAAATATATGTAAATATGTATTCCATAAGAGCAGGTTGCAGTCAAGAGAGGTGTCGTAGAGAAGGTGACTTTTTTTTTTCCTTTTTTGAGACAGGGTTTCCCTCTGTTGCCCGGGCAGGAGTACAGTAGTGTGATCACAGCTCACTGTAGCCTCCAACTCCTGGGCTCAAGCGATCCTCCCACCTCAGCTTCCCAAGTAGCTGGGACTGCAGGTGTGGGCCACCATACCTGGCTAATTTAAAAATTTTTTTTTTAGAGATGGGGTCTTGCTTTGTCCCAAGGCTGGTCTTGAACTCCTGGCCTCAAGTGATCCTCCTGCCTCAGCCTCCCTAAGTGCTGGGATTACAGGTTTGAGCCACCATGCCCAGCCAAGAAGGTGACTTTTAAGCAAAGATTTGAAGAAGCCAAGGGATTTAGCCATGAGGATCTCTGAGGAGCATGTGTTTGGGCACAGGAATGGTTGTTGCAGACCTCAAGGTGGGAATGTGCCTTTGGAGTTGAAGGAACAGTAGGAAGGCCAGTCCCACTGGAGAGGAGGGGTTGGGGTCATCAGAGGAGATGTCAGTGGTCACAGGTAGGGCCAGGTCGTTCCTGTGAATTCTTGCTCTGTGTATTTCAGGGTTATTTGATTGGGTCCAGAGTACAGTTTGGAATATGTCTTATGGGCAAATTGAACTTTTGTCCTTATCTCATGATCCTGTATCTTTTTAAAATATTTTTTTTGTCTTAAAATTTATTTGATCTGAAGCTGGGTGCTGCAGCGTGTGCCTGTAGTCCCAGTTACTCAGGAGGCTGAGATGGGAGGATCTCTTGAACCCAGGAGTTCAAGTCCTGTGTGGACAACATAGCGAGACCCTGTCTCTAAAAAGACAAGAATTTTATGTGGTCCGAGCAATACAAAGGAGCAGCCTAAACAATAAATGATTCTTAAAAGCATTATGCAAAGCAGGAAGCCAGACAGAGAAGATTACATTCTGTACGATTCCGTTTATATGACATCTTGGAAAAGGCAATATTCTGGGACAAAAACCCAGTCTGCAGTTGCTGGGGGTTGGGAGAAGGATTGACTGCAAAGGGACAAAAGGAAATTTTGGAAGGTCATTGGAAATGTTCTATGTCTCGATTGTGATAATGGTAACACAACTGCATACATTTGTTAAAACTCACCAAACTGTGCCCTTAGAAAGGGTGAATTTTACTGTATGTAAATTATACCTCCGTTTTAAAAATCACTGGAAAAAATCTGTTTGGTTTGACATTAGCCTAGCTACTCCAGCTTCCTTTTGTTCTGTATCTGCTTGGCGTGTTTTTCCTCCATACACTTCCTTTCAGCCTTTTTGGTACTTACATTTTAGGTGGTGTTTCTTGTAACAACATTTAAGTGGATTTTTAAAAAACCAGTATGATTTTAAATTGTCACAGTTAATGCATTTATGTTTCTTGTGATTTCTTGGTGTCTTTGGACTTGTTTTCCTCCTCCTGCCTGTTAATTTCTGTCTTGCCATTTTTGTCTTCTGTCTCTGACTAACTTTCCACTTTAAGCCTGTGTCTGGCCTGCCTTTTAAAGAAAAGTCTTGATGAGTGGAAGGTATCTTTGGCTCGCTGATTATTTGATAATGGAGTGTGAAATTCTGCATCCAGTGATGTGAAGAGAACAAGAACTTATTCACCAGCTGCCTGACTGTGTAGATTTTGTTTGGCTCTGCACTAAGTTTTATAGCATGCCCATGTGTTGGGTTTACTTTGTGTGCTCACAAATGGCCTTTGAATGTGCAACTCTTTAATGACAAAACAACGCAAAACATTTTTATTGCGAAAACCTAGAGTGGGATATGGTGCAAATACTTGTTATTTTGTAGAGGAGAAGGGGAGATGAGGACCAGGTTGATTTTGTTCCATTTCTTTAAAATTTTGCCTTTTTTAAGTTTTTACCTTTAAAACTGGTAAAAAAATGTTTTTAATTTTAAATCAAAGCATGCATTTTTTTTTAATACTTAGAAAAGAATGATCAATTGGAGACTCCTGAGGACTTACTCCTTCTTCCATCTAGTTTGATGTTTTTTGGGGGGAGGGTTCCGGGGGAGTGGTGCTGAGGCTCTGGCCCAGACTCCGTGGCCAGAGCCCTGTGTGCTTCATTCATCTTTGTGTCCTTAGCGGGACCTAGAATAGTGCTTTGCCGCACGTAGCAGCGACTCAGTAAATATTTGTTGAGTTGAAAGAGTCTTGTGTTCTCGTTCCTCATTTGCCAGAACTTTGGGGTGGGTCTGGCTACTGGTTTTCATTCCTTGGCGCCCCGACTCCTGAGATGTGATGGTTTCAGGGGCACAGGGCGTGGGGGACACCTTTGATCAGAGCTGCCTTGCGCTTTCCAAGGCTTTGCCTAACCGCCAAGAGTGTGGCGGGCTCCCACTGCCTGCTCAGCCTTGCTCGTTTCGTCTGTTTTTTCTTCATGATTGATATTTCCATATGGAACACTTTTCATGGACTATTCTTTTCAAATCCTTGCAACTTTAGAGGTTACTATTGGAATCAGAGAAGTGTTGACACATAAATAAGTCCTGTTTGGGAAAAATATGTGTAAAGTCCATGTACTTTAACTCTACCAGAAAAGAATGTTATTTACTTGTATATAGTTGTTCTAATTCCCAAGTGATTGTTGAATCTTAGGAATGTGTGTCTCCTAAGAACATTAGGATCACTGGAATGTGGCCCTTAGAGATGGGCTCCCGATTCCACAGAGCTGGAACTGAGAGATAGGGTGCTCAGGAGGAACTGGGCTGAGCCTGTTACCTCGCCACGCATGCATTTGAGATTTGTGTCTTCTTCCGTGGAAACTGTCATTTATTCGTATGCGTTTTCTATTGCTGTGTAGAAATCACCACAAACTTAGGGCTCAAAACAACACTCACAGTTCTGTAGGTCGTAAATCCAGCACACCGTGGCTAGATTGTCTCTTCAGGGTCTCAAAAGGCTGAAGGAAAGGCGTTGGCAGGGCTGCATTCATATCTGGAGATTCTACGGAAGAATTTGTTTTAAAGCTCATTCAGGTTGTTAGCTGAATGTGGTTACTTGCAGTTGTAGGACTGAGGTCTTCAATTCCTTGCCGACCATCAACTGGGGCCTCTGTCAGCTCTTTGAGCCCACCTGCCTTCCTTGTCACGTGGCCCCCTCCACCTGCAAGCCAGGAAGGGTGTGTCCAGATCTCCAGTGTTTGGAATCTCTCTGGCTTTCTCTTCTGCCACCTGCAGGAGAAAGCACTCTGCTTTGAGATGATATAATTAGGTGAGGCCCACCTGAACCATCACCCTTTCTTAAGGTCAGCTGTGCCATGTGACATAACCAGGGTGTGGAAGTCTCATCATAGTCACAGGCTTTAGGCATTAGAGTGGGGTATCTTTGGGACGGGGTCATTTTAGAAATTCTGCCTACCGTAGAGCGTGTCTCTCTCAATCCCCATGTTTAATCACTTGCCTAGTCTTTTCCTGTTGGTGTTGGAATGTGCTTGAACATTACAGCTAGAACAAAACAAAACAAAAACGTGCCAGATAAAATTTGGACTTGGAGATAGCATTGTAATTTTAGTATGTGCGTGTGTGTGTGTGGGCACAGTATGAGTCTAATGAAATGATTTTTATTTCTGGACCCTGATATTAGAGGCTGATTTCACACGCCATTTAGGGCCAGGCTTTCTGGAAGACAGTAGCTCTGACAGTGCCTGATACCTGGTGCACCGTGGATCCCATCCTTTGGCTTGGGTTCCTTTCTTTAAAGCAGTGGGGGAGGTGATGAGTACTGGATTGGAAAGAACGTGCAAAGTACTAGAGATTCCAGGCCCAAGAGTGCTTTGGAACCTGAGAGCTCGTGTCTTTCATTCGTTGATACTGTGGGGCCAGGGACATGCTAGGTGCTGGGTATACAAAGGTACACAGAACAGACATGGACCCTGCCCTCATGGACCTGATTAGAGACAGACACTAAACAAATAAACATATAAAAATATGTAATTACATATAGCAGTACCATAAAGGGAATGATTAGATGTCATGAGAGAATGAAAGGGAATTTACAGTAGTCGGGGAGACAACAGACTTTAGACCGAGATTTAGTTTAGGAGCCAGCTAGGCGAAGAAGAGTCCTGGAAGTGTACGCCAGGCGAGTAGATGAGCAGAGGGTCCGAATTTTCTTCAGTAGGAGCTGAGAGAGAGATCTTGAGGAATGTCCATTGAATGCATTCTTTTTGGAGCTCAACTCACTCCTGCTGAAGTCCTGCCTTAGTGATTTGTCATGTCAGAACACTTGGAAATAATGCTCCGGGACACTGTAGTCCCCAGTTCCTTCGAGGTCCTGTGTGGTCCTTTCGGGGCTGCTGCGGCCCAGGGAGGCAGTGAGTGGGCCGGGTTCAAACATGCTTTGATACCAGTGGGAAAAAAGTGAACACACTCTTCTGGTCCACCTGTGCACGCTGGCGCTCCAGATCCCTTCTGTATGTTAGTGGAGGCCTATGGCCGGCAGTGCTTGTCTCTTGAGTTGTGACAGCATCCCATGGCCTTGTAATTCAGGTTCAGGTGATCTCAGGTCCGAGGACCAAGCATGTGCTGCCGTCTCTATTCAAGGAGCTCGAAGCCACTGACTCTGGCACTGAGCAGACGAACACTTCCCCTCTGGACTTGAGTTCTCTTTCAAGTTTGGGTGGCTGTTTGAGCTTTCTTTCCAATTAAGCCCAACATCCAACCTGGAAGTTGATGAGATGAGCCACAGCTTATTGTACATTCTCTCTTAAGATGAATTTCGTAGTCGAATCCGCCACCCGTGGAGAGGATTGCTCTTTACTCCAGGACGAGCAAAAAAAAAAAAAAATCATTTGTCTTTCTGTAATTTGGAATGGACTTGGCAGCAGTTTTATTTTTACCTTTCCTGTCATTTGGGAGGCTGGCAGCCTCAAGGTAGGGTGTGGAATGGAGCCATAAATTACCCTCCCCATGGCTAGAATGGGCCCATTTTAACTCTAATTAAGCCTTTCTCCATTCTCTCCTTGACCCCCCTCTCCATTTTTTTCTTAGCTCACATTTGAGTGTGGAGGAAGAACTAAGGAGGGTGTAGGTGGGAGCAGGTTTGCTCTATCGACGTCTCTCAAATGGTGGAGACCAGTTGTTTCCCATCACTGCTTCCCGTTTCTTTTCCACGCTTCTATTTTAAGTGCCTGTGTCTTGCTGGTTCTGTCTTGCTGGAACCTGGCCCAGCTCCACTCAATTTTTTTTCCATGCTGCTATTAAAAGACAGTGACCAGTTAAGACCCGCAGAAGAGGGACAGGGTTTGAGCACAGGAGCCCTCTAGGTTCTAGAAACCCCAGGCAAGTATCGATTGCCTAGATTGGAAAGTAAGATGAGTTTTAGGTGTATCAGGCAATTTTAACTTCCATGTTTGCTTTATATCAACTGGAAGAAGACCCGTAATCAGTTGTTACACCCTGAAACTTCTCTTTTGCTGAACTTGAATACCAACAGGCCTGAATCTGGGGTCAGTGAACCTCCCTTTCATATTCTGGATTTCTTTTGCCAAGATAGAAAAGCACACTTGGTACCTGGTATCCAGCCAGCCATGGATTCTTAACACTTGGGAGGATTGTGTCCCTGAGTTTTAAAGAATCTCCATGTTCATCAATACAGAAATGTTTGTAGGGTCTGGGCATTTTACGTAAATCACATTCCCATCGAGCTTCTTGTTTTCTGTTGTTTTGAGCAGATCCTCTCACCATAAATTACTTGCCTTCAAAAACCTTTGCTCACTTTTCTTTTTTCTCACTCCACAAATTGCTTTTTCAAATTATTAAATCTGTTGAGGTACAATTTATAAATAGTAAGATCTATCCTTTCTAGTAGTTCTATAAGTTTTGACAGAAGCATACAACCAGGTAACCACTGTCATAATCCAGATCTAGAAAGTTTCATCACCGCAGAAAGTTCCCTGTGCCCCTTTGTAGTCAACCCCTCCTTCTACCCCTCCCCACTGGCAAACACTGATTTATTTTTGTTGCCTAAGTTTTGCCTCTTCCTGAATGTCATAAAAAATGGGTGATAAGCTATGTGGCCTTTTGAGTCTTTTACTTAGCATAATGCATTTGTGGTTCATCTGTGTTGCTGCCGCGTATAGGTAGTTTGTTCCTTTTATGTGCTGACTAGTATTCTGCTGTATGGACATACCACAGTGTGTCTATTCAGTCACCAGTTGAAGGACTTTGGGTTGTTTATAGTTTTTGGTAATTATGAATATAGTCACCATGAACATTTGCTTTCAGGTTTTTGTGTAAACATATATTTTCATGTCTCACGGGTAAATAAATATCTAGGGGTAGGATTGTTGGTTTGTATGCTAACTGCATGTTTAACTTATTAAGAAACTGCCAAACTATTTTCTAAAGTGAATAAACCATATTACATTCCCTCCAGCAACATATGGGAGACTTCCAGTCACTTTGTATCCTCTCCAGCATTTGTTACTGTCAGTTTTTAAAAACTTGGTCTGTTCTAATAAGTATGTAGTGGTATCTCATTGTGGTTTTAATTTGCATTTTCCCAAGAACTAATGTTGTTGAGCATCTTTTTTTTGGTGCTTCTTTGCCATCTGTAGATCTTCTTTGGTGAAGTTGCCTGTTCAGATCTTTGGATTATATTTAAAATAGTGGATTATTTTTTGATTGTTGAGTTTTGGGAGTTCTTTATATATTCTGCACATAAATCCTTTATCAAATACATATTTCTCAGTCTATGGAATGTCTTTTTCATTTTTTTATTGATCTTTGTATATGATGAGAATTTTTCTTTTTTTTGACAGTGTCTTTGGAAGGAGTTTTAAATTTTGATAAAGTCACAAAATACTTTTTTTAAAAAAGTTTCACATTTTATTAGATATTTTTGTTCACCTACAAATTTGTTTCCCATTTCCCCCTCTCCCCAGCCCCTTGCAGCCATCATTCTACTTTCAGACTCTGTGAGTTTGACCACTCCAGACACCATATAAGTGGAATCATATAGCACTTGTCCTTACGTGACTGGCTTATTTCACTTAGCATAATGTCGTCAAGGTTTATCCATGTCGTAGCATGTGTCAAAATTTCCTTCCTTTTTAAGGTTTGATAATATTGTGTGTATATACCACATTTTCTTTATCTATTCATCTGTTGATGGTGGGTTGCTTCCACCTCTTGGCTATTGGGAACATTGCAGCTGTGAACATTGGTGTGCTAATATCTCTGTGAGACCCTGCTTTTTTAATTCACTTGGGTACGTACCCAGAGGTGGAATTACTAGATCATAGCGTGATTCTGTTTTTAATTTTTTGAGGAACCACCATACTGTTTCCCCCAGCAGTTACACCATATTACAGTCCCACCAACAGCGCGCAAGGGTTCCAATTTCTCCACAGCCTCGCCAACACTTGTTATTTTCTGTTCCTTTGATAGTGGCCATCCTAACGGATGTGAGAGGATATTTCATTGTAGTTTTGATTTTCATTTTACTCATGAGTAGTGGTGCTAAGTGTCTTTTCATGTGCTTGTTGGCCATTCATGTGTCATCTCTGGAGAAATATCTATTCAAGTCGTTTGTCCATTTTTCAATCAGGTGGTTTTTTTTATTGCTGTTGTTGAGTTGTAGGAATAAACTGCTTTTTAAAATCACTTTTTAGGCTGGGCACAGTGGCTCAAGCCTGTAATCCTAGCACTCTGGGAGGCCGAGGTGGAAGGATTGCTTGAGGTCAGGAGTTCAAGACCAGCCTGAGCAAGAGCAAGACCTTGTCTCTACTAAAAATAGAAAAATTAGGTGGGTGTTGAGGCACACGCCTATAATCCCAGCTACTTGGGAAGCTGAGGCAGGAGGATCACTTGAGCCCAGGAGTTTGAGGTTGCAGTGAGCTACAATGATGTCATTGCACTCTAGCTAGGGCGGCTGAGTGAGACTCTGTCTCAAAAATAAAGAAATACATAAATAATCAATTTTTAAATAAAGTATATGATAGACTTATCAATCTTAAATTCTGAGCCTCCACCAAATTTTGAATTCTACTTTTTAATTTAGCAAAAAATTTTATTTTCTGGCTTGAGAGCTGTTCCTTTTTTGGAAACTTCACTTTGTTTTCACTTATGTTACCAGTGCTAGGCTTGGCTTCCTTGTCTTTCTTTCCTTCTTTCTTTCTTTTTTTTTTAAATTTTAATTGTGGTTAAAAGCACATAACAAAATTTACCATCTTAACCATTTCTGAGTGCACAGTTTAGTGGTATTAAGTAGATCCCTATAGTTGTAAAACAAGAGTTCCTTTTCTTCTTTTTTAGACAGAGTCTTGCTCTGTCACCTAGGCTAGAGTGAAGTGATGTAATCATAGCTCACTGCAACCCAAACTCCCGGGCTTCAGTGATCCTCCTGCCTCAGCTTTTCCCAAGTAGCTCGGACTACAGGCACAAGAAACCACGCCTAGCTAATTAAAAATTTTTATTTTTAGAGATGGGGGTCTCATTGTGTTGCCCAGGCTGGTCTTGAACTCCTGGCCTCAAGTGATCCTCCCACCTCGGCCTCCCAAAGTGCTAGGATTACAGGCGTGAGCCCCTACACCCGGCCAAGGCTCCCTTTTTTAAACCAAAGAAACAAAATTAATTTTTGTTTAATTACTCCTCATGGAACTAGTGCTTATGTGATAATGGTCAGCAGGCTTTGCTGAGGGGCCACTGCTGTGTTGTGAGTGGCTCCCACATACGAGCATTGTGTAGTGTGATGGAAATTTGTAGCCGAGCAGAATTAGAAATCACTGCATTTCCGCTAAGGCGTATGCTCCCTGAGGTCAGGGACTCTGGGGTCAGGCCCTCCCTAGAACAGGGCCTGGCACTCAGAAAACAATGCTTGAGCACAATTCAGTGGCCTGCGTGAAAGGCGAGGCAAGATACCCCGAGGCACCCAGGTCTCTGGCCGTCAGGGTGCGGCTGAGGACACAGGCCAGTGCTGTGAATGTCAAAGCTTACATGCCAAGGGACCGCCAGGAGCCTTCTCCTGGGGACCTCATCTGCATCAGAACCACTCCAAGGACCGTGGGCCCTGGCCTTGAGTGGCTTTCCTTGGGGATGTCTCAGTTCCTGAGAGAGACTTGGGGAAGGACACATCGGCTTTCTGAGAAGGGCAGGCTGTAAGGACAGCTGAATTTCGGTAGTGAGGTGACTTGAAACCATGCGTGGAGTTTGGCCCGACTGGCACGGCCATTCAGTCCCCTTCTGACTGCCCCAGGGTCTGCATAACTCCTTCCTGCCCCCCAAATGGTGCCCCCCAAATGGTGCCCCCAGTGGGATCAGGCCAAGGTTGAAGTCCTGGGCAGAGCTGAGCCGGGCTGTCTGGCGGGGTCCGGCTCAACTCACCCCGTCAGCCCGCATTTGTGCTGGTGCTGTTTTGGCCAGTGATGTGTGGTTTCAGCCTCCGGGCCAGCTTTTAATCACTACACGATCCCGTCTTTTAAGGGTTGAGTGAGTTCTCCAAGAGAGGAAACGGCTGAGGAAATTTCCCTCAGATGTTGAGGCTTCTCTTCCTTCTGAGTGTCTTATGTTCAAGGTAATACAAGAGCAAAGAACTTGGAACTGCAGATTCAGGGCAAGGGGAGAGTCTGGGGTATGTGTGGTATGTGTGTTGGGGGGTGGGTTGGCCACGGGCAGGGAGGCGGCAATTCACGCAAAGTGGTCCCAGCTGCCCCTGGTTTACGGGCTAATCCCAGCCCTGCTCCAGCCTGTCATTCAGGGTCAGCTGCTATCATTAGTGGTTAAACATTTCTGAAAGTCTCTCTCTCAACTCCGGCCGCATGGCCTTTCGGGGAAGGGAGGGAGGGGCCCAGAGAGTGAGGGGGACCCACCCTGTTGTCATGCCCAGCTGCTCTGCAGAGGGACAAGGAACCCGGGGGCTGGAAGTAATCATGGACTTGTCACGGCCCGTGTGCCTGGCGGGGTCGATGTTGCATTTTCTGTGCTGCCCACGCGGCCTGCTTGCTCCTTGAGGGGTACAGCCGTCTCCTGGGGGCTGTGAGCCCCAAATCAGAGCGGCTTTTTGTCCTCCAAAGGGGATTCTTGGCCGAAATAAACCTTCTATTAACCAATTTTCTCTCTTGCAAGCTCTCTGCCCTCACCACATACATACACATACACACAGCCACCAGTTTGCTGAAGACCGCCTGTCTCTTTGGAACTCGTTTGTGCTCTTTCTGCTTTCGATGAGGAGTTGTGGTAAAATGCTTAATGCTAACATTTCTTCCCATGAAGTGGGGACTTTGAAATATTTTGCTTTGACTGAGGTGTGGTTGACAGCTTTTGATTTATGAAATTAGCTCAGGGAAAAATAAGATGGAAAAAGAGAGTCCAAATTGAATCTTTATTTCCACAGCTCAGTCGTACCCTCGCTCCATTTTTAACTGCCACGCAGTATTTAGGTATGAAGGACTCCAGAGTTTGCTAGCTTTCTCCTTTTTTCTTTCTTTCTTTTCTTAATTTCTGGCTCAAGAAAAACATTTTTTTTCTTTTAAAAAAATTTGGTTTTTTTTTTCCTTAGAAGGACACAAGGAAGGACACAAGAAAAATCTAGAAGAGCACAAAAGAGCATCCAAATCCAAAGATAATCACTGTTAACATTTTAGTTTATGTCCATCTTGTCAGAAAAATCCATTTCTTTCTAGAAACCTCCCGTTGATTTTGTGGTAGGCTTGTGCCAACACACTGGGCTAGAGACTCTCATCAGTGTGGGCGTTCTGGTGGGTGTAGGTCCTGCTGTCAGGAACTTTCTGTTATGGGTCTTAATCTCGCCATTGGCCAAGTGACTGGTGAAAAAATAGCCCAAGAGAAATTCAGCTTAAGTCCAGGCTTTCTACCCCAGCCTCCAGCCGGAATGCATGGGCTTTTGACATAAAACTGCCTAGATTTGAATCTTTGTTCCTGCTTATTTCCTGTAGAGCTTCTCTGTGTCTGTTTTCTTAGCTGTAAAATGGGGATAATAGTAGTAAGGTACCTTTGGGGTTCCCATGTTAAATGAGAAAATATATGTGAAGTGCATAGCACACATGGTGCCTGGAACATAACGTTACAGCTCAGTGAACACTGCATACCTCCATGGTCGTTATTATTACTCTTGTTGTTGAGACTGACCTTACTGCTCCATGTCACGCGTGGTGTAAATTGTCCCTGGGCCTCTGTTTCTTTGCCGGGGGAGAGTCAGTCTTTTCTTTACGGAATGGTTGGTATTTAAACCCTCTCACTGTTGCAAAGTAGTGTGTAATTACTAAGTAGTAGAATAATCTCCTTTGGTGAAACAGAAACAGCTGAACCGAAGGGCAGGGAGGCTTGGACATGTTCACTGAGTGAACAAAGTCAGGCTACACAGGGAACTTGAGAACACAAGTTGCCTTGTTGCCTTGTGTTCTCTGAAGATGTCAGATAGGTTTTTCTGCTGCTAGATTCTACTGTTTTCTTTGTAATTTAGCTCCATTTCTGCTTTGTTCTCATTTACTTGGGTGGACTGTCGAGTCATCTTTTCTAGTTAAAACACGTCAATATGTGCACGGACTAAAATTGTTTAATGCCTCTTGACTTCTATTCCCAAGAGAGTCGTCTTTGCAGCTATAGAGAAAATTGATTTGGATGCGTTTTGGGCTCTTTTTGCTTAATGGGAGAAATATTTCATCTGTCACCTGTCCAGTGATTCTTGTTTATGTCTAACATTTGAGCCCAATAAAAATAATGTGATGGTCACAGGATATTTTGCCAGTTGTTTCAGATGTAGGGGCAATTCACTCTGGATTTGTTTACTTCAAGTGGAAAAGTTTGCACAAAGTTGTCTGCTGAGCTTTCACCGGGAAGGAAGCTTCCCTGAGTTTCTCTGCTTAGAACCGGCTTCTATAAAGTCAAAAGCTAGAGGGGCTGTTAACGGCCTTGTATCCAATAAATAGCGAGAGAGGGAATACGATGACTTAGGTAGGAAACAAGTCTTTCTTTCTCATAGTAACTTATGTCTGTCTGCTTTCTGCTTTGAACCCCCAGGACGCACAGACATTCATGTGGCTCGGCCAGAACAACCACAGCAACCGGCGAGCAAAGCCCCGGCGCTAGGAACCGTCACCGCCAGCCCAGCAAGAACTCAAGCCACAGTGGCTTGGCCAATGGCACAGGTGAGTGGTGGCACAGCACACCAGCCTGCACTGAGGCAGTGGGTGCTGCCCTGTTCTAACATGGACTTCGGGCTCTGTTTACCCTGCCAGAATAAAGAGTGGGCGAGAGAAGGCTCTAAGACTAAAGTGGATTTGAATCCATCAGTCTTGCCATTGACCCATCTTCTGTCTCTGGCTTATTCTGTAGAGCCAAGGTCAAGCTCCACATTACTGCACTCTTGGTCAGAATTAAATTAAAAAGTGTTGTTTTTCTCTCCATTTCTTATCAACATTGGATTTCATGTAGGGGAGGATATCTTATTTATACAGGACGCATTTTTTAGTTCCTTAACTGGATGAAATCATCAGACTAGGGGAGAAGAGGGCTAAGTATTGTTGCCAAGAGCTGTGTTGGAGGAGGCGGCAGCACAGCTGACCGAGTTGGGATGCTGACCAGGGGGGCAAAGGCAAATCGCCACTGGGGAACATGCCATGGTCGTGCCAGTGAGGGTCCCCTTTGCAAGGAGAGAGTTAGTCCTGTCCACAGCCTCACAGAACTTCTCTGCACTTGACTCTGCTTCCTTGTAAGTGGGACGGGAAGGACCTAATTTCAGAACAAATCATTTTTTGTCTGGCTCTCTCTCTGGCTCATCGGGACAGTGTGAGAAATGAAAAAGGTAAAAAAAAAGGACCTATTCATTTTTCTGAGCTTCTCAAAGACTGTTGAATCTTTAGTGACTCCTGGTCATTTGATAATTTGTCTTAATTTGGGGCAGTTCGGAAGAGACGTGGACGTTTGCTTTCATAAACTGTAGGTAGAGGAATGCAGGTGTTTGACTTGGTAAGTGACACTGAGGTGGTTTTGTAGATACTTGTGATGGCAGAGGTGTGCTGTGAGGAACAAGAGATCTGGAACAGTAGTTCTTCAAATAGCGTTTTCAGGGCCTTGTTACCTGACTGCTGTGTGACAAACTTATTGAGTGAAAGAAATCTATTTGGGTTACTTCGTAATAACTTTCAGTTCTCTGGCAGTGCCATATGGGGACTTCAGAGTCCCTCTGGTAGCTGATGTTGCCTGGTTACCGTGTTGTCTGCAGTGGACCACGGGCATCCTGTGTCCCACAAGGCTCTCTGTGAGCACAGTGTCCTGACTTCCTGCGTGGAATTTGGGACCTGCCTGAAGGAATTGAATTCACTAATGAGCTTGCCCTGGGCCTTGGGGACAAGAAGGAGCTGCAGGTGAGGAGTCCTAGCAGCTGCTTGGTGCTCCTGTGCCGACCTCCATGTACATGTACTAGAACATCCAGTGGTAGCTTGGCCTGGCCTTCCCGTGTGTCTGAAGGAGACAGTGAGGTGGTGGCCATGAGCTATGTTATAGAGAACCATGCGCAGCTCTGTGAGCACCAGGAAACACACTTCTCTCTTTGAACAATAAGTCGCTTGTGGAGGAGGGCCAGCGTTTACCAGTAGGGAGGGGAACTGGCGTTTTGAACCAGTTGTTTCCCGGATGTCATGGCCAACCTACCAACCACTTTCTTCTTCCAGGGGTGTACGTTATCGTGATAGTGGTTTACCTCAGCCATCTCTGCTAGTCTTAAAAAACTGTGGGTAAATTGGCTTTGTATGGTGATGGTCTTTGAGTCATTCTCTTTGGCCATTTAAACAGATGTGTATTTCCCGTATCTTTGTTTTGAGTTACCTTTGCTTATTATCTATATCTCCAGGAACATTCTACTCTAGCAGACGAGGCAGGTGCCACCCGGGTCTTCAGGAAGCCAGGGGTCTTTGACCGCAGACTGCCTTGGAAGTGTTTTACGGTGGTATATCTGAATGCCCAAACTCTTCTTAAAACCCGTCTGGGGAGGGCCATAGTTGTATTTGAGGGATTTGTGCCCACTAAAACACTAAGGCCTTGGCTTCTGTCTCTCCCCTTTCTGCCGTGATGACGGTTCACGGTTCCCTCACAGGCAGCCCGGCTTGCGTAGGCTCTAGAATGTCTATGCAAAGGGTACAGAAAGACGCCATTTTGACTGCTGGGAGCAGGCAGAAGCTTCCATCCATGGCAGTGCAGGCCCAGGAGGGGGTTGCGGGTGTGAATGAGGCCATCTTCACCCCTCAGTGTGCTGCTGTGAGAACCGTGAGGAGCGGTTCCAGGCCGGCGGCGGTGGTGAGCCCTGGAAGAGTTTTCACAGACACACAAGATTTATTTAGCAAGCTCTCTTGGCTGCATGCTGCAGTTAATGCATGAAAAAGAAATTTGGGGCAAAACCAGAGCAGAGTTCCAGGTGGTTTTGTGTGTGTGTGTGTGTGTTGTCTCAACTGTAAAGTATCCATTTTTATAAAATGAGAGTGAATGGCAGCCTGTCTGTATAAATATTATATTTCTAAGTTTTAGAAGTGGTGGAATTGAGAAATAAACGAATGGCATAGCACTTCATTGAGACTTGTGTCGAATGATTTACTTCCTAATTTTTTACTGAAAACTTTACTCCCCACCCCCAAAAAAACCATTACATCTCTTACTCCTCCTCTAAATGTAATTTCCACGCACATCAGTCAGGAGTCGCGCTGGCTGGCTGCGGTCGGGTCCTGACTGCTGATGTCTAGTACGTGTATAAGGCCCAGTGACTCACTGGGCCTTTGCTTTCTCATTTATAAAATTAGGGCAAGAGCATATATATCTCATAAATTGTTATAAGGATTAAATTACAGGCAGACCTCGGAGATATTGTGGGTTCAGTTCCAGACCACTGCAGTAAAGTGGAAATATCCCAATAAAGCAAGTCACATGGATTTTTTGGTTTCTCAGTACATATAAAAGTTATGTTTATACTATACTGTGGTCTTTTGAGAGTGCAATAGCATTTTGTCTAAAAAAACAATGCACATACCTTAATTAAAAATACCTGATTGCTAAAAAAAAGTGCTGGTGACCATCTGAGCCTTCAGTTAGTCATACTCTTTTTGCGGGTGGAGGTTCTTGCCTCAGTCATGGCGGCTGCTGACCGACCAGGGTGGTGGTCATTGAAGGTTGGGGTGGCTGTGGCAGTTTCTTAAAATAAGACGACAGTGAAGTTGGCTGCTTCCTTTCACAAAAGATTTCTCTGTGGTGTGTGGTGCTGTTTGATAGCATTTTACCCATAGTAGAACAACTTTCAGAATCGGAGTTAATCCTTCTCAAATCCTGCTGCTGCTTTATCCACTAAGTTTATATAATATCTAAATCCTTTATTGTCATTTCAACAATGTTTACAGTGTCTTCACCAGAAGTAGATTCTGTCTCAAGAAGCTATTTTTTTTGCTCATCCCTAAGATGAGCATACTATTCAACTCTTCAAGTTTTATCATGAGATTGAAATAATTCAGTCCCGCCTTAAGGCTGCATTTCCATTTCTGGCTCTCTTGCTGTTCCCACCACTTCTGCAGTGACATCCTCTACTCAAGTCTTAAACCCCTCAAAGTCATCCATGAGGGTCAGAATTGACTTCTCCCAAACTCCTGTTCATGTTGACATGTTGACCTCCACCTATGAATCACAAATGTCCTTAGTGGCATCTAGAATGGTAACTGCTTTCAGAAGGTTTTCAATGGACTTTGACCAGATCCATAAGAGCAGTCACTCTCTCTAGCAGCTATAGCCTTATGGGATGTATTTCTTTTTCTTTTCTTTTCTTTTCTATTTTTTTTTTTTTTTTTGAGACAGGGTCTCGCTTTGTTGCCCGGGCGGGTGTCGTGGCATCATCATAGCTCACTGCAACCTCAAACTCCTGGACTCAAGTGATCCTCCTGCCTTAGCCTCCCAAGTAACTGGGATTATAGGTGTCCGCCATGATGGCCAGCTAATTTTTCTATTTTTAGTAGAGATGGGGTCTTGCTTTTGCTCAGGCTGGTCTTGAACTCCTGACCTCAAGCAATCCTCCCACCTTGGCCTCCCAGAGTGCTAGGATTACAGGCATGAGCCACTGTGCCCGGCCAAGGAATGTATTTCTTAAATCATAAGACCTGAAAGTCGAAATGACTTCTGACCCATGATCTGCAGAATGAATGCTGTATCAGCAGGCATGAAAACAACATTAATCTCCTTATACATCTCTGTCAGAGCTTGAGGTGACCAGGTACATTGTGAATGAGCAGTAGTATTTCAAAAGAAGTCTTTTTTTCTGAGCAGTAGGTCTCCATTGAAAATATTCAGTAAACCATGCTGCAAACAGATATGCTGTCATCCAGGCTTTGTTGTTCCATTTATAGAGCACAAACAGACTGGATTTAGCATACTTCTTAAGGGCCCTAGGATTTTTGGAATGATAAATGACCATTGGCTTCAACATAAAGTCACCAGCTGCAGTCCCTAAAAAGAGATTCAGCCTGTTCTTTGAAGCCTTGAAACCAGGCATTGACTTTTCCTCTCTAGCTGTGAAAGGTCCTATATGGCGTCTTCTTCCAATAGAAGGCTGTTTTGTCTACATGGAAATCTGTTGTTTAGTTTGTAGCCACCTTCATCAGTGATGTTAGCTAGATCTTCTGGGTAACTTGCTAGAGCTTCTCCATCAGCACTTCCTGCTTCGCTTTGTATTTTTATGTTATATAGATGGCTTCTTTCCTTAAACCTCATGAACCAACCTCTGTTAGCGTCCAGCTTTTCTTCTGCAGCTGCCTCATCTCTCTCACCCTCCATAGTATTAAGGGGAGTTAGGGCCTTGCTCTGGACTAGGCTTTGACTTTAAGGGAATGTTGTGGCTGGTTTGATCTGCTATCCAGACCACTTAGACTTTCTCCCTATTGGCAGTAGGGCTGTTTTGCTTTCTTATCATTTGTGTGTTCACTGGAGTAGCACTTTTAATTTCCTTCAAGAACTTTTCCTTTGCATTCACAGCTTGGTGAACTGTTTGGCGCAAGAGGCCCAACTTTCAGCCTGTCTTGGCTTTCAACATGCCTTCCTCACTAAGCTTAATCATTTCTAGCTTTTGATTTATGACTCTTCCTTTCACTTGAAAACTTGAGGCTATTGTATGGTTATTAATTGACCTAATTTCAATATTTTGTGTCTCAGGGAACCAGGAAGCGAGAGGAGAGGGAGAGATAGAAAACAGCTGGTCGGTGAAGTAGTCACAAGGTGCACATTTATTGATGAAATTTGCCATTTTATATGGGTCCCAAACAATTACAATAGTACTGGGAACATCGAAGATCAGTAGGCACAGATCACCATAATAGATATGTTATAATAATAAAGTTTGAAATATTGTGGGAATTACCAAAACGTGACACAAAGACATAAGTGAGCACTTGCTGTTTGAAAAATGGCACTGATAGACTTGATAACTAAAACAAAAAACATGTGATAAAACAAGGTATGCCTATATATAAAACCACACAGCGCTTGGCGTGATGCCTGGCACGCAGCTTTTATCTTTAGGAATAATTTCATGTAGATATAATTAAGCAGCATGAATGTGTGGTTTTTTTCACTTCTTTAGTTTTTTTATACCTGGTTCCATGTATCTACATGCTCTTCTTGATTATTAAATATTTTTTAAAAGTGACCTCATACTCTTTCACAATTAATATGCCATAATTCATTAACCATTTTCTCAATTCTTTTGTATTTTCTTATTGTAAAACAAAATCTTGCCTTTTGCATCTTTGCATGCAGCTTTGTTTCTTCTTGAGTGAAATTTTTGAATGAAAGGGTATGTGAATTTTAAAAAATGAGATCTAATATATATTACCAGATTGCCTTCCAAGAGGATCAATCATATGTCCAAAACAGTGTAAAATTTTCACAGAGTGGTATACGAGGTTTATTTTTTTCTGCAACCTTATATGTATTGGTTTATAATTTTTGCTAACACTATTAAGTACCACCTCATGTTTTAACCTCATTGCATTTTCTCAATTACTGATTCTTTCCTCCTGTGTCTCTTTTTATAGTGTTTAATTGTTTGTCCCTTAGAGATTTAGAGGCTTATTTTATTTTTGAGACAGAGTCTCGCTCTGTTGCCTGGGCTAGAGTGTAGTGGCATCAGCCTAGCTCACAGCAACCTCTAACTCCTGGGCTCAGGTAGCTGGGCCTATAAGTGCATGCTACCATGCCCAGCTATTTTTTTTCTATTTTTAGTAGAGATGGGGTCTTGCTCTTGCTCAGGCTGGTCTCAAACCCCTGACCTCAAGCAAATCCTCCTGCTTCAGCCTCCCAGAGTGCTAAGATTATAGGCGTGAGCCACTGCACCTGGCAGAAGTTTGTTTTAGAGATTTATATAAGCTCTTAGTATATTCTAGGTACAATTTTTTAAAATTATGATAAAATGTACATAGCATGAAATTTACCATTCAAATCATTGAAAGTGTATAATTCACTAGCATTAAGTACAATCAATTGTTGTGTGACTATCACTACTACTACCTATTTCCAGAACTTTTTCATCATCCCAAACTGAAACTCTGTACCCATTAAACGAAAACATTCTCCTCTTGCCCCTGGTCCCTGGTAACCTCTGTTCTACTTTCCGTCTCTATGAATTTGTCTAGTCTAGGTACCTCATATAAGTAGAATGAGTTATACCTTGTGTCTGGCTTATTTCACTTGACATAATGCTTTCAAGATTCATGCATGTTGTAGCATGTATCAGAATTTCCTTCATTTTTGAGGCTGAATCACGTTCCATTCTATGTATATACCATATTTTGTTTATCCATTCCTCCATTCATGGGCATTTGGGTTGTCTCCACCTTTTGGCTATCTTGTGAATAATGTTACTGTGGACATTGGTGTACAAATGCCTGTTTGAGTCCAAGCTTTCAGTTCTTCTGGTTGTATACCTAGGATTGGAATTGCTGGATCATATGGTAATTCTATGTTTAACTTTTTGAGGAACCTCCATACTGTTTTTCCACAGTGGCTGTATCTTTTCACATTCCCAGCAGCAATGCATGAAGCTTCCAGTTTCTCCATGTCCTTGCTGACACTTGTTATTCTCAGGCTTTTTTTTGGGACAGTAGCCATCCTATCATCCTAATGAATGTGAAGTGTCTAGGTGCAAGTTTTATCTGTTATATTTATGATTATACATTCCCCCCATATCACTGTTTTCTATTTTATTTTACCTCTGTGACTTTTGTAGAAAAGGAGTTAAAAAATTTAAAAATAATTGTGTCTGAGCATTTTTAAAATGTGTGTAATTTCACCTTTTGCTTCAGTAAGTGAAAAAGTTCTCTTGTCTATAAATGAGGTAAATCCTGTTTTCTGTTTACTTTTGTTCCCTATGATGTTATGTTAAAAAAAAAATATCCCCTTGGAATTTATAGTGATATGTGATATATGTATCACTATAACATATAATATCAGTATAAATATATATATGTGTATATGACATATTATTATATATAGGCATATATATATGTACATATATATATATACATATATATATATAAAATGAGAGCTAGGTCTAAGCTAATTTTTTCCTACATTGAGATCCTGTTATCACAGAGACATTAGGTAAACAGTTTCTTTTTTCACTGTGATTTTACTTAGTGTTTGTCACTTACCACATTTTTATGTACAGTGAGAATTTGTTTCTTGTTTTAAGTCCCATATGATTTTGATTATTGATGTGTTACAGTATTTTTTCAATATCTAGAAGAGCTAGTTCTACCTTATTACTTTTCTCTGTGATATTCTTGAATAGTTCCTAAATTTTCAAATTTATGAAAATTTTTGGATTCTTAGAAGCATGGTGGAATGTAAGTGGGAATTGCGTTAATCTATATATTAACCGGGGAAGGATCTAACCTTCCCGTCAATCAGGTAACATGGTATGGCTTTGTCCATTTTTAAGTTTCTCTCCTTTTTTCCCATGTTTTAACCTTTTCTTTATGTAAGCCTCACTCATCCCATTCCACGCTAATTATAAAGTCTTTTTCTAGTTCTCGTTGCTCTTGAGGCAGTATAGTTGCTTGTGTTCCGTGGGTGAGAGATACTGACTGCTTTACTGTGGATTGTATGTTATGAGCTGAACTTCATTAGAAAAAGCTTCTGTTGTTGGCGAGGCCTTCTACGTGCCTGAGTGTAGAGGCTGCAAAGACCTGAGTGTACGCCACGAGCTTGTGCCACACCACACGCACCTAAGCATCTTGGAACACACAGTAAGCTGGCAGCGTGTCTAGGATTAAGAAAAAGTATTTCCAATTCCTGATCTTTTTTTTGGCTGTGACTAGATTATGTCTCAGTCCTGCATGAATATGAGGTTCATAAAGTCAGAATGTTTAACCAGCATCACAGAGAGAACCTTGTGAAGTACCCACAGTTGCAGGAACCAGAGCCTGTGCATGTTACCATGTTACCTGCACGGGAAGGAAAGCCCCCAATTGAAATCCCGTATGGGAAGCCATCTGTGCCATCTTCATCTTCCTCTCCCCCGTTTTAGCTCACCGTGTTCTGTGTTTGAGTACTGGTTCACTACTTGCTGACTGCATGGCCCCTCTGTGAGTGGTCCCTCCGTGAGCCTCAGTTTTGTCTTCAGTGAAATGGGAATAATAGTATCTTGCTTATAAGGCCACTGGGAGGATAAATGAGCTAATAAAAGTGAACTTACTAAAGGCAATGCAGGATCCTGGATTGGATCATGGAACAGAAAAAGAGCATTAATGGAAAAGCTGGTGAAATCCAAAAAAGAGTCTGGGGTTTAGTTAATAGTAATATACTAATTAATTTTTTTTTTAGCTTTGGAAAATGTACCAGGGTTGTGTAAGATAGTAATATTAGGGGAAACTGGGTGAAGGGCATACTGTTTTTTTCAACTTTTCTATATATCCAAAATTATTCCAAATTAAAACCTTTTTGTTTTAAAGAACCTGCTTTGCAAATGATATTGTTACACAAATGTCAAGTGATTTTATTTCAAATATCTTTCTTTTGCTAGATTATTAGGTTTATTGAGCAAGTATTTATTGAACAAATATTTCTTAGATGCCATTTTGCTAAGCAGTATGGACAGTGTAAAGAAATGTAAGATAAGGCCTCCATCCTGTAATCTCTTCCAGGGAAAAGAGTTGAAAACGCACCTCAGCTCAGTACAACACAGCTGTTACAGGGGCTGTGTGGCTGAGTAGCCGAGACCACAGGGCTGTGGGGTCCACGAAGGTGGACGCTCGCTGTGGGCTGCAGTGGTGGGGAGGGCGTCTGGGGAAGAGGCTGATGTGAGCAAGGAGACAGCAAGAACACAGGAGTTGGCGAGTGGAAGTAGTGAACAGTGAGGAAAACAAATTTGCCCTTGCTCTCAAGAGGGGTGCAGTCTTTTGGGGGAGATAAGGTGTATACATCAAGTAACTAGGATTAAAAGTTAGAGGACATTGGCTATGTTGAGGACATTGGCTATAAACTTAAAATGTAAAATAACAGCAGTTCTCTAAGGCATGATGAAATTGTAACCCCTTGTCTTTGACAGTCCGGTTTTTCTCTCTATGCGAAGCCCCGTGATGCTTGAGTGAGGTGCCCTGTCACTGGTTTACCAGGGTGACCATGGGCCAGCAACTAGTTGTCAGAACTTAATTTCTTGTAACTATAAGCTGTGATGGGGTGGATTTCCCTCTGAGGTTCTTTCAAGCTCTCACGATCGTGTATACACACACAGACATACACACACACTCTGAAAGCAGAAGAGTATAAGCATGGACACAGAAAGCTCGTCAATGCTAGGACATCTGGCTTTCATATTTCTCTGTTGCCAAATCTGAACTCCAGGTGCAGCATGAACTCTTAAATGGCTGAGCTACTCTGGTCAGTCAGAGCCTCCTGGATAGCTCCGTGGACATCTGCAGTCCTGGTGGGAACTCTTCTAACTGGATCTGCAGCTGCATGAACAATCAGATCCAAATGGTGTCGGTGGGAGTGTCTTCTCCATCGGCATGCCATAGGGTTCTGCTTTTGTTCTTTTCCTGGTCAGCAATTTCATGGTAATTATTTTAAATAATAGTACATGTATGTTATTAAAACTTTAAATGTATAAAAGGTTAAACAGTATAAAGAATGCCTTTTACCTATTCTGCCAGCATTCCAGTTCTTCCGTAGAGGCAACCACTGTTGTCTTTCTTGTGATTCTTCCAAAGATGCTTTTTGAATATACAAGAGTATGTGTGTATATTCTTTGAAAACACACGTGTGTACATATACAGACACACACACAAATGATAGCACATTATGTACATTGTTCTGCACTTTCCCATTTAATAATTATCTTTGTTTTCCATAGTACTTGAAGCCCACTTGAAGAGCTCTGTGCCCCTCACCTCCTCCAACTAAGTCTAGCCAAGGATGGGGACCATTTTAGTATTATTAAGAACATTATCACAGTGGATTGAAATATTTTAAATATGCTTAAATCCAGTACCTCATAAGGATTTTTAAACAAAAAATCTTTGTTGTTTATTTTTAGAGGATACAAGGAAATCAACTCATTATTCTGAAAACTGGCAAAGGGAAAGAATCAAGCATTTCTTCTGATTTTCCTTCCCAGACTGAATCTCAAGGTAGCCAAATGGTTGATGAGAGGAAGTTTCTCTTGATGAAAGTATTCCAGCTAATAAGCAAGGAGGGCATGATAGAATTAGGATATTACGATTTTACAACCTTCAAATGAATTATTTAATTATTTAAATCTACTTGGGAACTTTCTTGTTTATCTATGCCTTCATGCATCAGTACCACATTGGTTTAATTGTTGTAGCTTTAGAGTATGTTTTAACACTTTAAAGAACAAATTCCTCCTATATGTACATATAGGACTCTTCTTTAGAATTTTCATAGCTATTCTTGCATATTTCAGTTATCATTATAAATTGTTAGAATAAATTCATCTAGCTCTGCAAAAAAGTCATGATATTTTCAAAAAATTGGAATTGAGTAAAAATTTATAGATTTGAATAGAAAGAATCACCATCTGTTGTGTTTTACTAGCTCGGCTGAGATCGCATGGGAATATAAATATAAAGGCATGCTTTTCTGTTGGGGAAACATTAATTGCACAAGATTTAGTCATTTATTAAACAACTTACTTAGCCTGTATGCCAGACAGTATTTCACATAATGGGAGAAAGCTGGTGAATAAATCGTAGGCAGTTTCAAGCCTCAGGCTCGGGTCCATTTGTTAAGATCAAGCTGGCTATCCATCTCATCTTGTGAAGAAATATTGTTTTCAGCAGACCACCAGTCTCCTGTGAGCCAGTAGGATCATGTGGTTACTCAGAGTTTTTATAACGTTGGGTTGAATTAGAGGATGTGCAGAGAGAGAGAAGTAGAGTGAGTGAGGGATGTAAGCTCTGGAGCCAGACAGCAGGGTGGGAATTAGATGCTCTAGCACCTTGGCAGTTTTTTTTTTTTTTTTTAGCCTTTCCAAGCCTTAGTTTCCTCAACTGTAAAATGGGGGATACCGTTTGTACCTTGTGGCGTCAGATACAATGTGAGAGGTTTGTGTGAGGCTTAAATGAGATAATGCAAAGTGCTTTGCACCTTGCCTGGCCCGTACCGGTGTTCCGCAAATGTCAACTGGTATCATTTAAATTGCTGATCTGATTCTGCTGGTCTGGTGGTATCTGATTTACTACATTCAGGTCCTGATATTGTCATGTAGGAGAGGCAGTAGAAGAAGATATGTAGAAGAGGGCAGCCAGGTGGTAAGGAAAGGGGTGGCCTAGAAACATTTAAGACATAGTAGGCCTTTTTACTGGAAAGGAGAAGACTAATGAGAAACAGTGGCCAAATACTTACTTTGAATTGCTTTGGGGATAGCGGTGGGGGGACTCAGGCCAGCCTGTGGAATTCGGCTTAGGATAAGAAGAAACTTTTTGGCAAGTTCATCTGTTCACCAGCGGGATGATTCTGTAGCGAGCTCCCTGTCGGAAGAAGTGTTCGAGAAGAATCGGGGTAGCCATTTGTTAGGGAAACTACAAAAAGAAATTTTGAATTAAGAAGCAGCTGAGGCTAAATGGTGACTAAGGAGCTTTCCTATGAAATTCTAATGTAAATGTGCACATATGCAGTCACATATGTGGAAAATTCTCTGCATATGGCTTATACATTTTCAAAGAATCACAGTCCTTTGAAACTTGTTTGATCCTTTTTTGAGTTAGAGGATTTTGCAATGCCTTGGGGTCCTTGTGACCATAAGTGATCATCAAAGAAGTGAAGAAATAGGGAAATAAGGAGACTTGGGGACTAGCTTATTTCACTTCTGTTTCTCTGTCTATTGTTATCTCAGAGACAAGTCCCTTAGCTTTTGAGCTCCTTCTTTTTCATCTAGAGTACTAATCCTTGCTTCCTACTCTGAGCTCGAGTCTTTAAAGGAACAAGCACATTATTGTAAGTTTTCTGTCTCTTACGGTGTATGGAGGTTTTTGAAGGAAGGTGCTATTTGTGTCTAGCAGACAGGTGGTAAATTTAAAGAAAAGAGTGTGACCCTATAAACTTGGCCTTGCTCCATGTAACACCAACACTTTCCTGTTACGTTCTTCTTTCCTGCTATGTTATTGCAATGAATGTATCCACAGTATGTTAGAAAGACCTGATAAAGTTATATAAAAGAGGTAGTATTGAACATTTTTATTTCAGATTCATCCCCTGATTTTTTTTTTTTTTTGTACAGGCACTATTAACTTGCTGTAATTTCCAAAGTTATGTTTTGTAAAACTTTTTGCTGTTGCCCGATACAGGCAGGGTAACATTGTAGATACTGTGTTAGCACATTAAATGAAAAGCCTCGTAAGTATGAACAGGATTCTCATTCTTAGTTGAACTTTAAAGTATGATTTGTGCATCTTCAGTGAACGATGAACCCACAGCATCCGCTGAAGCTGAAGAAACTTCTGTGGTTGGCGTGACATCCCTATCTGCCACAGCCTTGAGCGTGACCCCGAACCCCAACACGACGTCTCTCCCTGCTCCGGCCACACCGGCTGAAGGAGAGGAACCCAGCACTTCGGGCACTCAGCAGCTCCCAGCGGCTGCCCAGGCCCCCGATGCTCTGCCTACTGGGTGAGTAGCCTTCTGTCCCCTAACAGCTCTTTCCTCCCCAAAGACTGAAGCTTCTTCACCAGGGCAGAAACAACGTGGTTATGTATTACCTAGTGGCCGGTGGTCTCTGGGGAGGCTGCAGCGCACAGAAGCAAGGGAGGTGTGGAAGAACTGCTTGTTCTGCATAAATCTTAAAAAGAATTTCAATCACCTGGGGCAGAATCAATGCCACCTTATACTGTGACTTGAAATAAGCAGCTTGACTCCAAGAGTGTGGCTCTTAGGGAACAAGGAGCTCATTTTGCCTTTCTGAATCGCTGGAAGGTGATTGCCTAGATCTTGCCTAGGAAACAGCTTTTCTCTCTTGAATTTTATCTTATCAGCCTGTGGAGGACTTGGGCTTTAGGCTCTGAATGGTGCTGTATGTTATTCCCATAGCTGGGGCGGATGTTAACGTGGGCTGCAAGTTTTCTTGCCATCCCTTAGTTCAGAATTAAATCTGATGTCAAAGACCTTGGATGATAAGAAGATGGCCCTTATCAGCCAAAGGGAAGTTCAAGTTTGGCTCCATAGTGAGTGGACCTGGGGAATCACAACTCTGGGTCTGAATCCACACACCCCCTCCATATGACCTTGGCCAAGGGACTTCCCCTCCATGAGGTGGAGATAATCATGCATCTCTCTCCAGGGAGTTGAGGGACTCAACTTAGATGGGAACATGAAGCACTCACTGAATGGTGGGCGTCACACCTGGTGAGTGGTACTTTTGCAGTGGCTGTGAAGGAGCAGTAGAGGGAGACCATTGCTTCTGAACTGGGACATGCATCTTATCTCAGCAGCTACTGACCACGGCCAGGGCCAGCCCCGCCGTCCACCCTGGGTAGCTGTGTGGTACGGAGGAAACCCAAGTCCCCATCGCTCCCGTCACCAGCGATTGGCTAATGTTGGCCTGGTGGTGCGTGTGTCCTCTGAGCCATTATAATTCATGAAGGAGACGGAAGGACATAAGGCCTGTTGCTTGATGTACAATGTGCTGTATTGTTCTCAAGCCACTTTCAAAAACCCAATTGTTGAAACAAAAATCCTAAATCTCAGGGCATATGTGATTTTTACCACATACATATTATATCCCCAGCAGTTGGCACGCTACGTAACTCATGACTCAGTCTGCTGAACAATTGAAAGTTATTGCAAATAATTCTTCATAACTCAAACCTGGAGAGAATTAGCGGTCTTGAGAGGCAGCTCTGAAAAGTTTTTCTGGGAGGTTTTTGATTCTGTGAAAAGACTACTAACCATTTGTTTGTATCCAGCTACTCCCCGCGGAGATTTCTTTTTCTCTTTCGTATGTGGTAAGGAATACTCGAAAGACCTTTGTTTGGTTTGTAATTTCAAATCTGTATGTTATAATTTGGGGGGAGCAGAGCGGAATCATTTTGGCAGAAAGGAGAGAAAATGGCCGCCTGAGTCCCCTGTGAGCTGTTTGTTTTCTTTCCGCTGAGCAAATGCCTGGAAGGCCGGCTTCACTCCTGTGTCAGTCACAGGCAATTAGGGCTAATGGCTCAACATGTCTTTATGTAGGGCGTGTGTGAGGGTTACTGTTCTTGAGGATTGGGCACTTCCTGTTTCCAGGCAGCTGGAAAACTCCAGGCTCTGAAAACGCTCTTTATTCTAAGTCTGGCAGATGCGGTGGCCCAGGGAAGGCGATTCTCCTCCCTCGTCCTGCCAGAGGCCGAAATACTTTTCCGAGGTAGAGTTTGAACAGCATCTTCTGCATGGAGCATTCAGAGCGTGACGGGGCCCGTGTGTGGGTCTGGGGAGGTGGCTCCCCGCTTTAATGTATGTGACAGTCCAGAGCAGGCTATTGGAGATTTGTTCTCCAGCCCACACAGTCTTCTAGGTGCCCATCGCTAAGACGACTGGGCTTACTCTGGCACTGTGTGGGCCGTTGCAGAGCCTGGGGGTCAACCAGCCCTGCTGAGTGTGTAATAGTGAGGGCAGCAGGCCTGCAGTTGGCTGATCGAAGCCAGAGAGGGCACGACATCTGCAGGTGACCCTTCCAGCTCACAGGCCTGCCATCCCCACCCCAGTTAATTTACAAGGTTTGGGACACCCAGGCAAGGCGGGTTATTAATTTACCCTTGGTGTCTTGGCTTCCAGAATCAGGGGATCCATGAGAGAATGAAATCTGTCATTCTAATTCCGATACCAGCAGAGGGTGTGTTGTGGCAGAGGGATTCAAGTGCTATCACCTAGGAAGTGCACCCGCGTGAATTTGCAGAATGCCTTCGTCTTTCAAGAGGATATATAAATGCAGCATCTCAACTGAGCATCTGCTAGTGCTCAGGTTATATATTATAGATTTTACATAATTCATCCTTCCGTTAAAGAAAATACTCTTTACCGTTCAAGAGATGTCAGGTCCAGGGGTGGGCATGGCAAATGCAGTGGGCAACAAGGAATGGTCTTTGCCCTCAGACTGTTTACAGGGCTGGCTCCGGTCACTCCAAGTCCCCTGGCCAGGTCAGTGCATCCATTCCCTTGCCTTCCTCTGGGATGTGGTGGCAACTCCCCTGTCTGTATCTTAAGCCCATTCCTCTCCCGACCCACTGCCCGAACAGCTCCACCTGGGGGTCTTAACCCAACCTGTCTGAAATGGAACATACCAGCTTACCCACCCTGTCCTGCCTAGGATCTGGTCTCATTCCTGATAGTGGCACCATCGTCCACCCAGGTGACATCTGGCCATATATTTTTCACCTCTCCCTGACGTCATCCAGGCATCATGCCCTGCCCCTGGCCCTCCAGGTTGTGCTTTCTCAGCTTCTCATACTTCTCCTTCTTAGCATTTATCACAAGTGTCATTTGAATAATGATTTATTTTTATTTATTTATTTAGAGACAAAGTCTTGCTCTGTTGCCCTGGCTAGAGTGCTGTGGTGTCAGCCTAGCTCACAACAACCTCAAACTCCTAGGCTTAAGCAATCCTTCTGCCTCAGCCTCCCGAGTAGCTGGGACTACAGGCATGCACCACCATGCCCAGCTAATTTTTTCTATATATTTTTAGTTGTCCAGATAATTTTTTTCTATATATATATATATATATATATATATATATATATATATATATATATTTTAGTAAAGACGGGGCCTCACTCTTGCACAGGCTGGTCTCGAACTCCTGACCTTGAGCGATCCTCCCACCTCGGCCTCCCAGAGTGCTAGGATTACAGGTATGAGCCACCGCACCTGGTCTGAATAATGATTTATTGAGTGGCTGCCTCCTCCAGCATACTGAAGTGCTATACAGGCAGGGAGTGTGTCTTTCTTCTTGGTCCTGTATGCCCAGGACCAGGGACGTAGTGGGACTCCAGAAAATAGTTAAATGAAAGGATGATTCCATCTCTTAAATAACTCTCAAATCTGCCCACTTTGCTGCTTGCTTTTGCAGTATTCCAGACCAAATTACTGTGATCTGTCACTCAAGTGACTGTTCTTGCCCTTCCTCGAACTATTTTAATGTCTTTAAATAAAACTCTGAGCATGACCTTTCACCACTTAGAAGGCTGCAGTGGCTTTTTACTGTCTTTGGGGACAAATTCCCAAATCCTCAATAAGGCCTAAAAAGCCCCGCATGATATGACCCCACCAACCCCTCAAACCTTCCATGGAAGCCTCTCTCTGTGTTGCTCTGTAAGCTCCAGCAATAATAACTGACTTTAGTTCATCGAATACACCACCCTCTCTCCAGACTTAGGACCCTCCCCCATGCTGGTCACTCTTTCTGCAACCTTCCTTGCCGTTCTGTCCGTTCATTCCTGTACACATTCAAGTCTCAGCTTAATCAGTAATTCCCCTGGAACTCCTTCCCTGATCCCTGGTAGGCAAGGTTAAACCATCACGTGTACTTCCACCGTAGCTCTTCTCACACCTGCTAATGCTTGTCTCATGTCTCTCTGCCCTGCTGGGCTCTACATGCCAAGATGGCAGGGAGCCTGGCAGAGGTCGGCCCCTAAGACATGTTTGTAGTGAATACATGAATACGTTTACATGCCATCTTTTTTTTCTTCCTCTTCTTTCCTCGACTTGGATGAATGTTTTCTGCTTTTTTGATGCCTGGAAGAAATCACCACTTTGATGGGAATTTTGCCTTTTCTTCCCAAGCGCAAAGTTGAGCCTAATGGCATCGTTCACTGGGTTGACTGGCTCTGGGTTCAAATACGCGTCTCGTGTGGGTCAGAATGCTCTTCCCTGTTTGACCCTCGTGCGCCGGCGGATGCTGGGAGCATGGCTCCTCCTTGCTGAGCATTTCCCAGCCAAGCTAGATTGCTTTCTGAGGCCTCCAGCCGACTCTGTGTCTTTGCAACTTTATCTTCTCAATTCCTTCTGTCTCCCTTACTGAGCTGCGGGGGCAGGTTCTCTTTGGGGGTCCCATGGGTCTGTTTTTCAGGTTGCCACATTCTCGTTTTGAAACTGGCAGCAGATGAGACTCCGGTCATAAAAGATCACACACATCTGTGTGTTTTCAGGGCTGACGATTACCGAAACTCGGGCTGCCCAAGTCCAAACACAATACTCCTCATCCCTTTCCTCTCTCCTCGTCTCTAAACCCTCCTGCTTTCCGTGGCTGCTAATTTACTTGGCACGTAAGAAGCCAACTAGAAGGGTATGGAGTTTTCAGGTTGCAAGTGTCTATGAAAAGAGGGGTGCCAGGAAGGCTCGGGTGACACAGTGAGATAGTGTCCAGGCTGCGGGCATCGGGAAACATGGCCGCTTAGGTCAGCTGGCCCTGTATCTGGTTTTTCTCAGCACTGAGCCCGCTTTGGGGACCGAACGCTCCTTATGAATGAGCCGACTGTGTGTACATGGCTTAGATAAACTGCAAGCATGTCCCAGTCGCTGCAGCTCGCTCAGTCCCCCACACACAGAGGCACATTATTGGGCCTTGGCAGCCGGCACGCCGCTGTGGTTTCTTACATAACGGAGGGCGTTGTGTTTGGACTGCCGACTTACCTCAGCTCAGCCGTTTCACACCGTCCCTCCTCTCCCGCACTCGTTGGCTGCCCTGTTTCCTGCCTCAGAGCAGAATTAATTGAGGAGGGGTGTTTTCTGGACCTTTCGAATTTGCCGTCTCCCCTAGCCCCGCGCCCCGTTATGGCGCTCCAGAGGCACTTTGCAGAGGTGGTCACTGAGGAGACCAGCAAGGGTGACAGCCTTGTAAGAGTTCTCTGCTGTTTGGTTTGTAGGGACACGCTAAGAGATGTTGGAATTTGGAGCTTCAGTGCTAAGTTATAAACCAGCCGCTGCCATTGAGTTTCATTCCAAACTCCGTTTCAGCACCAGCCAAGGAGACTGACCCAAGGAGTTTGAAAACAGTGCTTCTCAGAACCATTTGGAGAACCATTCCTTTTGTTGTTGTTGTGTTATTTCAATATACTTTTTTAATATTCAGGCCTTGTGAATCTCTTTGTCCTATACTCTGTTCGATGAGATGAATCTATGTATTTAGATGTGTGGCAGTGTCAAATTGGTAGAAAAATTTCTAAACGCTTAGAAACTTCGGTACTTTTCTGGCCGCAGATCAGTAACAGTCTGGGCTGTGGACTGTTCTTTGAGTAGCCCCAGATGAAAGGATTATGCTGGGAGAATCTGTGTCTTTCCTCAGTTTGTTTCTTTCTTTGCTGAATATGGTTTAGATCTTGACTGGGCAAGGATTATTACATGCTTAGGTCATGCCAAATAGCGCATGTTTCCGGCTTCCTCATCCTCATCTCAGAACATAAGCTGTTATTTCCAAAGATTCTACTGTTGTCAGAGGCTGGGCCATGAGGTGTTTTTGCCCTACCTCTATGTATGTATTCATGCATAATTATTAATTTTCATTTTTACTATACTTCCGTGAGAGCTCCTCAGAAGCAGGGAATATCGTGTCCATCCTTGTACCCCCAGCACTTAGCACTGTGCTTAGTATCCAGGAGATGGAATGATACTACGTATTTGCTGAATGAGTGGAAAGAAGATTTCACATTCTCAGTAGCCCTTCAAATTTTAAAAAGTTTCTTTTTTAGTCTTACTATAAAAGCCCATTGATGGAAAATTAGAAAAAAAAATAGGAGGAGGAAGAAGAAGAAGAACAATAACAGCAATAACAAGCACCCACCCAGATTTAACCATTGGTGTTTTTTTATGCACCTTGTGTATTTTTTTTCATGATCCTTAATGATAGGTACTGTGTGTTGTAAATGCTTATAGCATGTTGGGGACTGCTAAGTTTTGTACCTGGATTTATTTCATGCAGTCTTCACAACACTCTGTGAGGGAGTTGCTTTTATCCTCATCTTGCAAGTGAGGAAACCTTAACCGGTTTGACCACATATGTAGACATGTACATCTAAACACGCATCTACCAAAATTTGATAATCTGACAGTATGTGCTTTTAAAAATTTACTTATTTTGGCTGGGCGTGGTGGTTCACAGGTAACTAGCACTTTGGGAGGCCGAGTCAAGAGAATTGCTTGAGGCCAGGAGTTCAAGACTAGCCTGGACAACATAGCGAGACCCCACCTCTACAAAAATAGAAAAATTAGCCAGGCATGATGGCACATGCTTGTAGTCCCAGCTACTTGGGAGGCTGAGGCAGGAGGATTGCTTGAGCCCAGGTGTTTGAGGTTGCAGCGAGCTATAATCACACCACTGTACTCTAGCCCAGGCAACAAAATGAGACTCTGTCTCCAAAAAAAGGTCATTATTTATTTTTATTATAAAATATTGTAAGCACGCAGATAAAAATGAATGGTGAATAATACAAGAAATAACCTGTGGGCTTACTGCTCAGCTTTATCAAATTTTAGCATTGTGCTGCCTTTGCTGCAGATTCCCGCCCCGCCCCCCGCCGCCTTTTTTTAATCCTTTAATGTATAAGATGTAACCAGTACAGTTGAGAGTCCCGTGAACTCGTTTCTGACCTCGTCCCCTATGTACACAGATACATGGAACTTGGGATGTCTATTTATGCTGCTATATAGTATTCTATTGTAGGAATAGGTAAAAATTTATTTATCCATTCACTTGTTTCTTTACAATTCTAAATAATGCTATAGTAAAGTTTTTCTGTGCATGCCTTTTTGTGTACATGTTTGTTTCTTTAAGGTACATACAGGAACTGGAATCTCTGTGTTACAGGGAATGAAGATCTTCTATTTTAGTAGATACTATGAAATCACTTTCTTGAGTCACCTTACCAACTCATACCCCCAGGAGCATGCGTAAACATTCATGCTAGAACTTAGTATTGTCAGATTTTTTTTCATTTTGCCCAGTCTGATGGGTGTGAATGGTTCTTCTTTGAGGTTTTAGTTTAAATCTCCTTGATTACCACTGAGGTTGAACCTCATTTTACATGTTTTTATTTGGTTCTTTGGTTTCCTTTTGTGTGAATTGCCTATTCATTTATTTTTGTCCATTTTTTCTGTGTGGATATTTGTTTTTTTCTCTTTAATCTGCAGGATTCTTAATATATGCTAGATACTAATCACTTCTCAATTACATGCATTGCAAATATTTTCTCCCAGCCCGTGGCTTGTCTTTTCACTTTGTATGGGGTGCTTTTTATTTTATAGGAGTTAAAAATTTTAAATAGCCACATTTAAAATCTTTTTTATATACCTTTTGTATTTTGTGTATAATTTTTCCTTATTCTGAAGTGATAAAAACTTTGCACATACTGCAAATTTTGTTGATTCTGATATGCATATTATTTCACATTTTAACTTCTTTAAAATCAGGATGTAATTTCCAAGCACTGGGGTGTCAGTTCAGTTGGCGGTGCTTTTTTCTTTTTTAATGGTACGCTAAATAATTTTACAATTGGTGACATTTTAGATTTGATGAAAAACAGTCTATTTATGTCATTTTTAAACTAAATTTTGATTATGTTAGGGATGTTACTTTAAACTTGCTTTTTTCACCCAATATATTGTAAATATCTGAACAAGTCAATATTCATCTACAATGTTATTTTCAATGAATGAATATTCATTAGAGAAATAACATAATTTATCTTATTAATCCTCCACGTTGGGGCATTTTGGTGGTTTCCAGTTTTTCTGTAACTGCTGTAACATGCTGTAACAGATGCACTTACAGCTAAATCTTTGACACCTAATTATTTCGTTAGTATATGAGTCAACGGGTATTCACAAGAAAATCAAATAAAGGGTATTCCTATAGTAAAGCTTTTTTTTTTTTTTTTGCCAAATTGCCCTTTGGAAAGAGTATACCCATTTTTGTTCCCACTGCCTGTTTTTGAGAGTAACTATTTCTCTCTGTTGCCAACTGTTTATCTGCAAAGATGTTTAAAAGAATTTTTTAAACGTACACCATCTCCAAAAGGAATTGTCTTGTATGTCTATGAAAGCATATATTTTAATGTTGCCAGTTTCCATTGAACAGCTTTGGGGACTTTTCCAAGGCAAAGAAAATAGAATGGCCAAAGAAGAAGGAGAAGAAAAACAGACTTAATTCAGGAGCCCCAGTAGCTGCTCCTGTGCCACCCTGTGCTTGGAGAGATAGAGTGCCGCTTGTTGAGTTATTCAAAGGCGGTTAGTGTGTGCAGATTTAAAGGCTCATTCCATGTTTCAGGAAAGGTCCGTGGGGGAAGGGCTGAGTTTAACACATTTGCTTCCCAGTTTACAAAGGACCTACTGAAGCTCTGAACACAGCGAGCAGGAGACGTGTTCCACTTCACGCAGATTTCTGACTCGTAGCACAGCCTGAAAACATCTGTGCAGAGCAAATAAATCTTTCGGTTCACCCTGGAAGTGGCCGAAGCTTTGGGAAGAACAGGACTTGGTTCCGAGGCATTGGTTCTGAGCATAAAATAAGAAAATGTGAATTTCATATAGTTTTTACCTGTGTGAATTTGAACTTCTACATAGGCACCTTTAAGAATACTTGAGTACAGGCCGGGTGGGGTGACTCATGCCTATAATCCCAGCACTTTGGGAGGCCGGGGCAAGAGGATTGCTTGAGGCCAGAAGTTTGTGACTACCCTGGGCAACATGGCAAGACCCTATCTCTACAAAAAAATTAAAAAATAAATTAGCTGGGTGTAGTGACTTGCCTCTAGTCCCAGCTACTTGGGAAATTGAGGCAGGAGGATCGTTTGAGTACAGGAATTTGAGGTTGCAGTGAGCTATGATTGTGCCACTGTACTCCAGCCTGGGCCACAGGGCGAGGCTGTCTTGAAAGAAAGAAAGAGAGAGAGGAAGGGATGGAGGGAGGGAAGGAAGAATAGAAGAGAAAGAGAAAGAAGAGAGAGAGAGAGAGAGAACACTTGAATACTTCTAGTGTATTCTTCTGAAGTTTAATTTTTCTCTAACCAGCAAGTCATCTTTTTATTAGAGTGTGTAAGAGTTTTGGTGTGATCTTGTTTTCTAATGGAGAGAGCGGATTTTTTTTTTTTTTTTTTTTTTTTTTTTTGAGACAGAGTCTCGCTTTGTTGCCTGGGCTAGAGTGAGTGCCATGGCATCAGCCTAGCTCACAGCAACCTCAAACTCCTGGGCTTAAGCAATTCTACTGCCTCAGCCTCCCTAGTAGCTGGGACTACAGGCATGTGCCACCATGCCCAGCCAATTTTTTTTTCTATATATATTTTCAGTTGTCCAGCTAATTTCTTTCTATTTTTAGTAGAGATGGGGTCTTGCTCAGGCTGGTCTCAAATTCCTGATCTTGAGCGATCCACCCACCTCGGCCTCCCAGAGGGCTAGGATTACAGGCATGAGCCACCGTGCCCGGCCAAGAGAGAGTGGATTTTGATTGAGAGTTATTAATAGCTTTACTAATGCCTAGTGCCTGTGTTAATAAACAGCAAGCAAATTAATGAAAACAGGTTAATAATGCTCTTACTAAGATTGAAATTTTGAACATTGTGATATGTAAGTTTGTAAGGGCCATTTAAAGAGAACTTCTCTGATAGTCACCTCAACTCTTTGCCCAGCTTTAATCCCTTCTCAGTTTAACCCTGCTGTTGGTGAAATGGTGATCTGTTCAAACATGGGGGAGTCTGACCAAGAAATAAGTTGATCAGGAGGGCTGAACATGCACTGTAATGGTGGATCACTGAGAATGAATTTCCTGAAGACCTTTAGGAAACCTTCTACAAGCAAATGTGTTTCAGGAGACCAGACAGTGTCCTTTCAGATAACACAGGAGAGACATGACTGATGTCATCCTAATAACAAGATCGAGATTTTTAGCCTTTACCTTTTTAATGATGGCGATTGTGAGGGAAATGGGAAATGGGGATGGAAGATGTAACACTGAATAGAGGGCAGTTAAAATCCATAACAGCAAAGGTAATTTAGGCAGAAGAAAAAGTGCCTAAGATTAATTGAAATTGGAGACTACTTTTTAAGTACTTTCAAACACAAAGACCATGTGTAGACCCTGTGTAGTCCATTCAATCCAACTGAATGTTACTCACTGAAGGCCAAGGAGCAATGTGTTGGGTAGGGACCCGAAACAAGCTTGGTGCTTTGAACACTGTTCCTGAGAGCATCAAAGAAAGCTATTCAGGGGGAGAGGATATGACCCACGTGACCAAGATGCAGTATGGAGACCCATGGGTAGTTTGATTAAAAAGCCTTTTAATCTCAGTGTGCAGAAGATGCTTCTAAGGCACAGAGCCTGACCCCTGACAGGGATATGCTGATTAAAAGCCGATGCCAGTATTATTTTCTTGGCATGGGGGGACCAAACCAAGACAGTCGGAGGCTTCATCTATGTCATTCAGCAGCCACCGACGGGGAATGAGAACCGGGAGGCCTGTTGGGTTGATGACAGAATGGACCAACTGTGCAGCATGAATGGAGGGGAGAGGTGTGTATGGATTCTGAATAGCCATGCAGGTGAGGGGGGAGTGGGAGTTCTCAGCAGGCCAGGTCATGCATGGATCAGGGAGGACCCACACGGACATTTAATCTGAGCAGGGGTCCAATTGTGAAAGGAAAAATGTAGGTATCAAAAAACGCAATGGAAGAAAGGTCTTGTTCCTCTGGCAACTATTTTTCTAGCTAAGCCCATTGAGAGGGTTCACAGGAGGACATTGAGCTTTGCTTGACAATAACGGCCCGTGAAAGACAGACTTTCATTTCTGGGATCAGCTGCGATCAAAGATGGAAGGGCAGATCTCGTCTGGGCCTGCACACTCTAAAGACCCACCGAAAGGGTTGAACACAAGGGAAGAGGACTTAACACCGATTTCATGTCTAGCAGTGTGTGGGAATGCCACTGTGTCAATTAAAGGCATTTATCAACTTCATGGAATTTGAAGTATTATCCTATTCTCAAATCAAAATATTAGCCAAAGTATAATTAAAGCCAAAGTTTTCCTCTTGTCTCAAATGAAATGTAAAAGAAGTCAAAGGTGGAGACGGCTTATAAGATGAAAGCTATAAGAAAAAAATTGGGGGAACAAAAGAAAAATGCTAGTGAATTTTTTTTTATCTCCTGTTGCTACAATAGATATTTTGTCTTTATAAAAGGAAGAGCCCACTCAGATATTATGGACAGTGTTCCGAATGTTGACTGCAAAATGAGTGTTGTGGGACTTTTGTGCCATGAAACTACCCAAGGAACCCCTGTTTTCAAAGAAGGGAAGGATGTAGCTGACTTCTTAGTAGATGCTGAAGAGTTCTCAGCTACTTAAATCATTTTGGGGGCAATGTTAGGAAAGAGTGGTTTGCTGCCGTTGGCTCTAGGTGCTCCATTTTTCAAAGCCAATTATCTTTCTCAGGACTCTCCTCGTTTCCAAATTCAGGTGAGCAAAGAGGGCATCAGATTTGCTCCTCTGTTACCAAGCAGACAGAGGTGTTTGGAGGGTCCGTGTGAAGCTACAGTAGCCGCCCTGCCTTCTGTGCTGGAAGACCCCTGCAGAACCCCAGAAATGAGATGGGGTTCAGCCTCTCGAGCTGACCATATTGTTCCTTTTTCATCTTTAATTCAGAAGGGCATCCAGAGGGAGAAGATCTTTAACTTCACCCAGTGTGCCCTTTCATCTGGCCACTTTTGCCCGGATCCTGCCCTTTTTGTAAAATACTGAATGCTGATGATCTTCCTTTTGCAGTGGGAGGGACCGGGATGCCTGGGTCAAATCCCAGGATTCTCATCAGTCAGAGCCTCGAGCAAGAATAAGCAGAAGAGAAAATGTTCCCAAGTGCATTTTAATGGTGTTTGTAGTGTTAAATAAATAAGCAGGAGCCATTAGCCTGAGACTGTCTCTGTACTTTGAGTTCTTACATAACAAACAGCAACCTAACTTAGTGCGTGAACAAACTAAAACCTAAATTAGGAGTATATTTTTTGTAACAAATATCTGGGTTTCAGCCATTCACAGGCAGCCTTCTGATTAGAACATGCCCAAGTAAGGCAGATGCCTAACTATAGCCGGTCAGATAATTTCTCTACCTTGCTTCCATTTCAGCCTCTAAAAACTCACTGCTCACACTGCTGGGTGGAGCTCTCTGAACCTCTTTGTATTCTGAGTGCTGCCCAATTCATGCATCCTTCTCTACTCAGTTTAACTCTGCTAAATTTTATGTTTTCTAAAGTTTTTCTTTCAATAGGAGCACTCTGGTCTTACAATAAGTATGGTATCTTCCCTTGAGAAGATCTGAAGTTTGCTTGTGGAAGCGGGTGTTGGGAGGGTTGGAGCTCGTGAGTGTTACTGTGAAGTGGTGCAAGGAGGGGTATCTGAGACCAGTTGGGGGCTGTAACACCAGATGTGGATGGTGTGGCATGTAACACCGCTACCTTGTCCTTCTTCCTTTAGCACAGACAAGCCATCCTCAGCACCCTGATCATTATATTAACTTACACACAGACTTGGCCTCGTGGATAGAGTAGTCAATAAGTAACAATATGCTGTGATCTTCTGCAAATGAATCCTGTATTTTAAAAGTAAGTGGGATCATGAATATATACAATGCTGGGAGAACAGGAGTAGTCATCTCGTTTATGACTTCAGCAGGTTGTGTGGCTGAAAAGGCTGGAGGGTCCATGGATTACCTTTTGGAGAGGTCAGTGAAACCCAGAAACTACACAGAAATTTTTTTTGTAAGTGCATTTTGGAGGGAAAGGATCTCAGTTTGCATCACATTCCTAAAGGGATCTTTGATCCCCAAATGGCCAAAAAACACTGATTTGGAAAGTCCATGGAGCGTAGATTCATACGGTTCATTTAGGGGAATTCAGAGCCATCTATGATGTATCCTGGGACATTGATTCCATGAAGGGAGCTTTTAGCATTGCTAGGTGGCACCGTCTGCAACAGCACAGAGCTGGCTTGACCGCTGGGCTGACCTTCCGTGTCATCTTTGATGTTTCCCCCAAGTTAGCCACACTGGCGGTGAAGGGCTTCCTCTCTAAAAGGGCCTTTCAACCGTGTATCTCATGCTTCCCTTGACTTTATTTTTCAGATGGGAACAGCGAGAGCTGCCCAACGGACGTGTCTATTATGTCGACCACAATACCAAGACCACCACCTGGGAGCGACCTCTTCCTCCAGGGTAAGGCATGAACTGGCAAGCCCTGAGCCTCCAGAACTGGCCCCAAGAGTCACCCAATGGCTTCTTGAAACGGTCCCTTTCTACAGAGATAGCAGAGTACAGTGGCATGTATCCTGGGTCACTTGATTGCTTTTCCTATCCACTTAGCTTAATTTTGCTCTTGTTTCTAAGGACAGTCTAGAATTTTTAGAGGATCGCTTAGAAACAAAGGGAGCATGAGAGGCCGAGAGAGAAAGAGCACTGATACATTTCACTGTACCCTGTGCCCAGCCTGCCCCTAAAGGCAGAGCGCTTCTCATTCAGCTGGGCTTCGTGAGAGGCCTCTGAGTTCTCCAAAACCAAAGGATGAACGAGGCTTCCAAGTGAGGGAAGACTGTCCAAGTTCAAGGAGAAGGGGTTTTGTTCCCTCTCTGCCAGGGACAGAAAGTTCTTTCCACATGTGTCTCCTGGTCCTAAGAGCTTTCAAAAGGGAGTGTAGTCTGCTCTCGAGAGAACCACCTCCCAGTAAAGCAGCCACGCGGGGCTCCTGCGTAGAACACACACGCTTCCCCTTCCTAAGTTTGCAGAGGGCAAGGCTGTCGGAAGTTGGCAGTCTTGGGAGAGCCCCTGTGCCTTGTTTGGTTCGGCTGTCAGGCGTGTGCCATGCAAATACCACCTCATCTTCTGGTCCTACAAATTTCCGTGGATGGGTTGCTTATAGCTTCGGTTTTCCACTAGATGCTTGGCTTTTCCTTTTTTTCCCTACATTCTGGGGAGGAAACTCATAATCTGTCATCATTAGTGCCCACTCCTTTTTTTTTATTTTGTTTTTTTTCTTTTTCTTTTGAGACAGAGTCTTACTCTGTTGCTTAGGCTAGAGTGCAGCAGCGTCATCATAGCTCACAGCAACCTCAAACTTCTGAGCTCAAGTGATCCTCCTGCCTCAGCTTCCCAAGTAGCTGGGAATACAGGCGTGTGCCACCACAGCCAGCTAATTTCTCTATTTTTAGTAGAGGCGGGATCTCGCTCTTCCTCAGACTGGTTTTGAACTCCTGACCTCAAGCTATCCTCCTGCCTTGGCCTCCCAAAGTGGTAGGATTAAAGCCACCATGCTTGGCTTATGTTTTTTACTTTGACTTAAAGTCAAATGTAGTTACCAAAGTTAAACATTGACTTCTTAAATTTAAAAAAACCGTTAAGCATTGAAAGAATTTTTTTTACAGAGATGGGGTCTCACTATGTTGCCCAGGCTGGTCTCAAACTCCTGGCCTCAAGTGATCCTCCCACCTTAGCCTCCCAGAGTGCTAGGATTACAGCCATGAGCCACTGCACCTAGCCATAGTGGCTCTCTCTTAAAATGTGAACAAACAGCCAAATATCAGCAGACAGGAAAAAAGGAACTTGGTGTAAACAAATATGGGGAGCTGGAAGAAAACGTCGGAAAAGCAAACCAAATTATAATTAATATCCTCAAAGATTTAGGATCTGTGCAACAAGAACAGGAGGCCATGAACTGGACCATACAGAAAACAAGAGCTTTTAGTAAAATATCTGAATGGTAGTTCTAGCAAGAAAGAGTAGAGAACCAGATAATAGGAATGATAAAAAGAAAAAAGAGAATTACCAGAACTGAAATACACAGTGTCCAGATTCAAAGGGCCCAGCAAATGGCCACCCCAGAAGATGAAGAAAGACCCATCCCAAGGCACAGGTGATGGAATTTCCTAGCGCCGAGAGAAGATCTCGAAAGCTTCCTGGGAGAGAAAGTACACAGGGTTCACAGAAAGGGGCCGGGATCAAGAATGCCATCCTCCTTCTCAACAGTAGCTACCGAGCAGGGCCGTCACCGTTCTGGTGGAAAGTGAAATCAACTTTTAGTCTTTTTAACATTATAGCGTGAGTGTAGAAATAAAGGCATGTTCAGACATGCTGGGTTTCTGAGAAAGGTGCATCCATTCTCGGAAGTTACTAGATTATTTATTCCGCCAAATGGGAAGAGGCCGAGAAAGAAGGAACAGGCTGCAGGACACAGGGAACTCAGCCCGAAGGCCCTGGGAGTTCCCAGGAGGAAGAGGAGGGAAGATAAGTCTGGACAGTAACGTCAAGCAGCTGGGATGTGGACGTGCAACTGCCCACCCCTGACAAAGGAGAGATGTGGCTGAGAGATTAACGCCACCGACAGGACGGGACACCTGTCCTGGCAGAGATTGTAAGGGTTATTAGTGATAGTTTCTTGAAAACCAAGTAGAAGGAAACAAGGAAGTTCTTACCTCCAGAAAAAATACCAAAACGTTGTTACAAGTAAGGAAATGTATTTATAGTATTCTACATCATCATCGTAGGAACCCCGAATATTGATTTAATGATGAATTCCCATGTTGAGAGACGAGGGGAGGAGATAGCAGTGTGTGGGCCGGGGGTGGAATACGATAACTAAATCCTCATCTTTGGTGGCGGAAAGTCCACAAGTAATATCAAATATGGCAGCAATCAAGAAATAATGGAACAGACCTGTTACGTAGAGACATGGGCGTACATGTATCCTAGCAGAAGCAGCTGAGAGTTGAAAGTAGTTGCCTTTAGGGAACAAGACTCTGCAGTGAAGCAGGAGGCCATGGTTTCTCATTATGTCTCCTGCAGTCCTTTTTGCATTTTAAAGCTATATAAACATGATTTCTTTAATAACAAATAAATAAAAATGACTGGTTTAGAGAAATTATGAGAAAGGCGGGAAGGTTCCAGATTTTTGTGAGCCTTGAATATTAACTAAAGGATTTTGACTCACAAGCTGCGGGGAGTCCATTGGAGATTTTGGGCAGGAGTGGGACACACGGGCCAGTCTAGTGGGTTACTCTGATGGCTGTTTTAGGGTGGATGGACGTGGGGAGGTTAGTCCAGGGGGGAGGTGACACAGATCTGGACATAAAAACGGAGAGCCAAGGCCAGGGAGAGAACACAAAAGAAGCCCTGGACTGAGTGATTTACTGCGGGCAGTGGGAGTGGCGGTGGTCTGTGTTCATCCAGAGGGATGAGGGCCTGAGGGAGCCGGGGAAGGCTCAGGTGTGGGGAGAGAGCTGTGGCATCACCTGACTGCACAGTGACAGCTGGTCATGAAGACCAGGCAGTCTAGTGGTCAGCGTCCAGACAAAATCTGGGAACTGGCTGTGGGGCCTAGGAGCTGCTTGGGGGAAGCCATTTTTAGGGAGATCTGGAGTTTAAAAAGGTCATTGAAAGGTGGCCAGAGAGTCAGCTAGGAGGAGAACCCAGAAAATCAAGGCAGGTACCAGATGAGGCACAGTAGTCGTGTGCATAAGATGAGAATTCAGAGGAGATGAAATGAGACAGTGGTCAGGGAACAAAGGCCTCCAACACTTTGGAATCATCAGTGTAACCCACACTGGGTTCCCTCTGCATTGGCTTCGTCCTGTTGTCTTCAGTTGGTACCTCTTTCTTCTTTTTTTCACGATTTCCCTGCTCTGTTTTTCACATTTATAATGGAAAATTTCAAGCATACACCCAATTGGAAAGAACAGTACAATGAATCCCTTGTCACCCTCTTCTGGTTTTAACAATTAATAACAGCTTGTTTCATCTGACCTCCCAGGGGCTGATGAATGTTAAAGCAAATCTCAGACATCATATCCTTTGACCTATAAATATGTCACATATGTCTCTAACCAATGAGTTTTTTTTGAAAAGAAAACATAAAAAACCACAATACCACTATCCCACCCAACACAATCAATAATATTTCCTTATGTCATGTCATACCCAGCCTGTGTTCCATTGTCCCCAAGTGTCTTAAATGTGTTTTTGTCCTTGTTTGGTTTGAATCCCATCCAAACCCAAGGTCAACATGTTGCTTTTGGCTGATATGTCTTTTAAGTCTGTCTCAGTCTGTAAGTTTCCCAGCCCTTTCTTATTTTTTGTTTCCAGGACATGTATTTGTTGCAGAAACTGGGCATTTGTCCTGTAGAACTGCTCACATTCTGAATGTGGCTGATCGTGACCCTGTGGTGTTTTGTAACATGTTCCTCTCTCCTTTGTCTTTCCTGTGAACTGATAGCTAGATATGGAGGCTTGATTGGGTTCAAGGTCACTTTTTAACCTTAGGGTGTAATTTCCATGCTGTGAGATGCACAGACCTCAGGTGTACAGTCCGTGAGTTTTGACACTCATGGAACCCACACCCATCAAGGTGGAGAAAACCTCCATCACCCTAGGAAGGTCCCCTCCTGCTTTCTTTTGATCACTTCTCCCCTGTGTTTGAGGAAATCAAATTCTACCTGCCAAGCACTGCTGAGGCTTTTACCTTCCGTTCTAGCCCTGCCTTACCCGTGGGTGTTTTAGGGCCAACTTTGGGAAGGTGATCATGGGGAGAGTCCTGCTGTCTGGACCAACTCATCTTTTCATGACCTGCAGTGTGTTTTCATTGCCACTTTCTCTCGAGAATTGCAGTTGCAAGTAACAAAAATTGGTATCCAGATTGGCTTAAGGGAATTTACTGGCTGATGTAACTGAAAATTCTAGATATAAATCCTGATTTCAAGTGAAGCTTGAGCTAGTGGCTCAACAGTGTTACCAATGTTTTCTTCCATTTTTCTGCTCCACCATCTACTGGGTCAACTTTATACTGTATTTGGGTCCAAAATGGTAGTCACTGGCCCCCTGGGACTGGATCATAATTCGGAAAGGACAAGAGAGTATGTTTTTCCTAGAATTTGTAGCAAAGGCCTGAGATTTACCCTGATTGGCCTGGCACAGATCACATGCTCACTACTGGTCCAGTCGACCGTTCAGCTCTGGGGCTGGGAACAGAGTCCGCTTCCCTAGAAGCGTGTGGGTCCCTGGACTGGAGATAGGAGGTAATGGCAAGGAGGGATGGATGGCTGCGGAGGCAGCCACAGATGTCTGCCGTAACATCTAAGCCCCAGAAGCCCCTGTGATTGGGATTCCGGGCCATGCCAGACATCCCCCCTTGCCCTCCCCCGGTCCTTCCTTGCCAGCCATCCTGAGATCCTTCTAGCATTTGGGGGTGGGGTGGTCACTATATTCATTCGAGCTTACTGTTTCCAGCTGGGAAAAACGCACAGATCCCCGAGGCAGGTTTTATTATGTGGATCACAACACCCGGACCACCACCTGGCAGCGCCCGACAGCAGAGTACGTGCGCAACTATGAGCAGTGGCAGTCGCAGCGGAATCAGCTCCAGGGGGCCATGCAGCACTTCAGCCAAAGATTCCTCTACCAGGTGAGAGGGCAGGGCCTTGCCTCCAGGCAGGGAGCCTCCCCGAGCTTCAGAATGCCCGGCCTCTGTTGACCTGCTGGGCGAGCAGAGGAAACGGTGGCTCACGGTGTCAGGGCCCCAACCCTGGAGATTTTACTCATCACAGTGAAATTCCTCAAAGGCCAGTGTTTCTAACTTAGCAACTCCACATCTAGCCTCTGTGTTTAAGGAATCAACATGCCTGAAACAGAATTCACCATTTTTCTTCCAAGACTGGCTTTCTTTTCTGTCCCCTCCATTCAAGTCCATTTTCCCTGACCTGAAACCTGAAGGTCAACTTGGCCTCTCCCACACCTCAGATCAAAGCAGTCATCCCAGTTCTTCTCTTTCCATTGCTGCTGTTGTTTTTCATTAGAGCTTTGTTACCTGACAGATTCTCAAGGATAGGAGAGGAGACCTTCTATAAAATTCATCTAGATCAGGGGTTGGCAAATAATAGCCCCTGTGGCAAACCGGCCCACTGCCTGGTTTTATAAATAAAGTTTTATTGGAACATAGGCATGTCCAGTAGTTTACACAGTGACTATTACTGCTTTCATGGCACAATAGTAGAGTTAAGTAGTCACAGCGGAGACTACATGGCTCAAAAACCCTAAAGCATTTACTGTCTGGCCCTTTACAGGAAAAGTTTGTAGACCCCTGGCCTAGCCCAGCGCCTTGTGTGTGATATTTTCCTCTGCCACCTCCCATCTGAATTGGAGCAGCCTCTGTGTTATTCTCTCTGTTGGCCTTCTCTCTCTGCCAATCCGTCTGCTTGTTTCCCACCAGAGCAGCCTTTAAATATATCATTGTATCACTTTACTGGCACAAAATCTTCTGTTGGTCATTACCTACAAAAGAACATTTAAAGTTTCTAGTCCAGAATTCAGGGTGCTCTGGTCCCAAATTCACTGTCTAATGGTCCCCTATACTGTGTCCCTTTAGGGCTCCTCCCAGCCCCACCTGCTGGAGTCTCTATCCCATTAGAGCCTCCACCAGTGATCTGGAGCTGGGAGGAGCCCAGCAGGCAGGGAGAGGTGGGTTCCCAAGCTGGAGTTCTGCTCGTGTTTTCTCCGAGCACGGTGAACATGAAGGCTGGGATCCATAGTAGGACCAGCACTGGATGTGGTGCCCCGTCACATGTGCCCAGCATCCAGTTCTAGCATGTTTCAAAATTAGATGGAGTCTGGTCGTTCTCTGCATTTCAGAGATTGCTCCTTTTGACCTGGGCCCCAATGACTTGGCCTGCCATTTTCTTGAGTAGTCATGGCTACAAAACAGGGAAGGTCTTATTTGACCTGTCTGTCCTTTGACTTAGAAGCAAGGACACATTTTAGGAGTTTCACATGGTTTTGTCTCCCTGATTATCCAGCTTCTCTAATTAAAAAAAAAATTCATTAAAGGAATTTTTTTTCACCTTCCATATCACCCACCAAGTAGGTTCTAGAGGTTGACCGAGATGTTTGGTGTGTGAAAGGAAAGATTGACAGAGTTTGGAGCATGCATTCCTCTCGCCTGCCTCTCTTCTTTTAGCAATGCCATTCTGGGCTTATAGAGGTAAAACTTTGACTTGGAGGGTTCCCTAGAAGTAAAAACTAAACACTAAAAAGTTTTTCTTTCTGAGTGCTCTTAAATGGTTTTCTCAGCATAGCTGGGGATATAGGAGGATTCTGCGTGGAGGTGATGTTACCTTTTCTCCACGAAACAAGACTCAGATTGAAAAACGTGGTAGGAATCTTTTTTTGGTCTGCTTTCAATGTCTCTCTGTTGATTTTCCTCCCCCTCTGGATTTGGTTTTCCCCTCTTGTTTGCTATGGTGCCATGTCCTGGTTACGAGTAAGAAGGGTTGCTTTCATACAGTTATTTTGGGGTTTGGCTCGGGCCCAGGGTTTGACTCGGAAGACTTGAGAGCCGATACTACGCGAGCGGCTTTCCTCCTCCCCTTGCTGGGCTTCAACGGAGACCTTGTTCTTCTTCGCTGCGCTGCAGGGAACACGAATGACAGTTGGGGATGGCAATCAGGGGACTCCCAGGTTGCAGCCTCCTGCGATTCCTGCTGCCGTCAGCCTCAGCACACACCGTTTACCGATCCCCATTCCCCTGCGTTATTGTTCCCCTTGTTTCTGCCCAGTTTTCCTTTCCTAACTCCCCAGTGAACCTTGTTGCTTGTGATCCTCGTGCATGTTTTTTTTTTTTTTTTTTGTCATTTGTTTCGCCCTTGCAGCTTCCTTTTGCCCTCTGTGTCGTGTTCCTGCTGGGAGCACCAAGGATGCTCGGCACAGCCATGCATATTGTGCCATTGTGACGGGACCGTCACACATTCCCCGACCTCTAGGGCACCTCTTCCTTTACTCCCATTTGTCCCTCCCCTGGTAACTAAAGGAGGTAGCCAGTGTCTGCAGGATTGAAACAAACCACTCTGTGGCCCTTAGCGTGTGGACTCCAAATTGCATTACCCAGAAACAGACAACTCGTTTCTCACTCTGCAGAGAGCCCAACTGTGGATTGAATTCTCAAGCCACCTGGGTTTTGTTTTGCGTCCATCGGGTGTATCCTTAAAAAAAACGATGCCCGCTTTGGACACACGACAACCTTTATGCCCTTCCCAGAACCTTTCTTGCCCTCGGCTGTATTTGCTAGACATTCTTTATTTCTGAGTTTATATCTTAAAATATTACTGGAACTTGGTGCTTAGTCCCCGAGGGACTTGCACTCATGTGAGCTCTCTGCCTTGGGGCTACATCCAGATCTCGCAACGCAGGGACCGATTCAACAGCGCTGCTTTCTGTTCCTAGCGATGAATGGTACCAATTGTGTATTAGAGTTACCTGCACATCCCAGCATCTCTCTCCTGGCCGCAGTCCCCTCTTACTCCTGTCTGTGTGCTTTTCCCCTGTGCCCCACGCAGCACTTTGGGATCTCTCATCTCAGGGCAAGTGCTGGAAGGGACAGTGGGTTGGCTCATTGGAGGTGTGGGGTTTTTGGCTTTTGGTTTTCTGGCCATGATGTGTAGCTCTTATTTTTCGTTTCCCCTTGGCATCTGTTTACTTCCTTCCTTCTGGCTTTCTTTTCTTATTTTTCAAGTTGTACTGTGTATCTCAGGGAAGAAATATCCAAAAGAGTCAAGTGCTTCACTCTGACTATAAGAAGTAAGATTATTACGAGCATCAGCTTCCACTGGATCTGATTTCACATGCTGGTTGTGTTCATCAGTCTCTGGTCTCTCTCCCTTTCTCATCTCTTCCCTCCCCTTCTTACAGGTTAGGGAGGGTGGAGTTCTGATAGAATGAGGATGGGACGACACCAAAGAAAAATTTTTAAAAACCCCTCTGACAAAAGAGCCAACGTTAAATCAACTTTGGGATATTTTTTAAAAGGCAGGGGTAAAGAAAAGGGCTGATAAATATTTTCTGCTCCTGGTTCAGTGCTGGTCATGGAAGCTGTCAAGAAAGGCCTTTTGGTCTTGTCGATTTGTTCAGTTAAGCGGAAGAGGACTGGATGCCCACGGAGGCCCAGTTGGTCCCAGCTGGAAGCCGGTTCCTGTCGCAGTTCCTGAACACTTTATAGATAGATGATCTGCTCATTCTGAAGCAAGACCTGAAGCAGCAAACAATTTTGCACCTGGTGCTTCTTGTTTTGATTTCTTAAAATAACCTCTCCCGTGGTTATTCCCCTCTTGCAAGGCCATTGCTGTCGCTCGGTGCTTAGAACTGCGTTCCGTTTGTCTTCGGTGTCTGCAATACGTGCGTTTTCACCTTCGTTCCTTTGCTTCTCTTGCCGAATGTTTTAACAACTACTATTCTTACGTGTTGACTACAAAGCAAAGTTAGAGGAACTTGGATTTTGTGAGATGCTTGTACTCTGTCTCCCCAACCCCCGACACACAAACACGTACTAATGTGACTTCTGCAAATTTGGGAGATTTTTTTTTGGTCCAGTAATGATCAACTATGAATTGTGACGGAGATTTTAAGCACATCCGTGAGACTGATGTAACGCGCCTTAAATCTGGGTCGGCTTCCCCCACCTTCATGCGGTTCCGTTCCGTGTAGGTAGCAGGCCTTTCTCTGAAAGGGGGCCCTGTCCCTCCAGGGAACCTATGGTTTCCAGACTTAAACGTCTTTGTTGGAACTTGCTTGGAAGAGGAGCCTGTGTTGCCACCTTGGAAAGAAAGTTTCTCTGTCCTTTGAGCTGGGGGGCGGAGGGGGGGCTGTGAAGGGGGTTCGCTGGCACTCGAGTCCCACCAGTGTTTTCTCAAGCCGAGACTGGGCTCCATTCATCCTCCTGCCCGTGTGTGGCTCCGTCACCCCCAGACGGGGCCAGCCTGGCAGCCCGAGGTCTGCATTTAGAACTTGATCCCCTCATATAACGATTAAATTTTAGTAAGTGAAATAAAAATGTTTCAGTAAAAAAAAAAAAAAAAGGAAAGAAGGAAAGAAAGAGCGGAACAATACTTTTATTTAACTATGACAAGTTTTTGACAGCAGGCCCCCCCCCTCCCCGCAGGATATGAGAACTCTCGGGCCACTGCAGCCCTTCCCCAGGGACCTCCAAGCAGAGTTAGGCCGGGGGGGGGCTTCTAATATAAACAGTGACCCTGAAGTCCTGGAGCCAGTTCCCCCCTTCTCTCTCCTGTCTCCCCTTCTCTCTTGCCGCCCCTGTCCCCAGCCCCACCTCCCCAGACGGGCAAACACAGAACACTGAGCAACTTCAGGTTCAGGCCTGGGAAGAATAAAGGTGCTTTGTGAAGGGGAAGGAAAACATTCCTGGGGGAGGTGAGGGGCTCGGGGCCTGAATGTGCCCTCAGTCTGGGTGGATGCCGCACACCCCGGAGGGAGGTGGGGGCTGGAAGCCGAGGTGGAGGGAGGAGGGCCCGGCCCCAGCCAGGAAGCTCTGGGCGTGGGCAGGGCTTGTGGGAATGATTTCATTGGAAAGGCCTGCGATATTTTTTCCCCTCCTGTGTGTGGTTCTTGGAGAAAGTTGGAGGTGGTGGTGATTTCAGTCGCCTTGGCCGCGGCGAGCGGGAGCTGAGCAGCGGCACCCGGCCGAGCTTGCTGGGAAGCCCGCGCCTGGCCCTCCTGCCCGGCCCGGCCGCTCCACCTTCCTCCACGCACCTCTTCCTCCCTGTCGCTCGACCTTTTCCGAAACGCATTGGGGCCCTCCGTGTGTAGGGTTCTTTTTTGACTTTTCTTTTAAAAAAGAAAAAAAGACTTTTTGAGAGGAGCGGATGCCACCTAAGGTCCCACTGCATCCTCTGCAAAGTGCTAAACTATGGAAATGAGTCGTTGGCATTTTTATTTTTTATCGATTGATTTGTTTTTAACCAGTGGCTCTTCTTAACCTCTGTGTTGTGCTGTGTTTCTTGTGTTTAGTCTTCGAGTGCTTCGACTGACCATGATCCCCTGGGCCCCCTCCCTCCCGGCTGGGGTAAGTACCGAGTTCCACTTCTGTGCCCTCAGCCTCCCGCCAGCCATGACGCTCTGTCTCTTCTCCTCCGGGTCTTCCCTCCCCTCTCCCATGCCTCGGTTTTCCATCTCTCCCTCTCTTTCCAGCACACCCCGGGCGTGCCCAGCCCGAGTGATTACAGGTGATGGGGCTGGAAGGTTGGGGACATGCCCAGTCCCCGCTGTGTCCCTGTAGCATCTCCCACCATAGCTAAAGACTATGAGAAAGACGTCCCCGAGCAGCTGGGGGACTGTTGGGTTTTGGACTTGAGTTTCAAGGTGTCTGCTCCAGAATCTGTCCTATTACTAAACTTTGTTGATGCTGCCTGATGATGCCCAAATGGATTTGTTTCAGGTCTTCTGTGACCGTATGGTTGGAAAGAGCTACGTTAACAAACCTTTCTTTGCAGCCAAGATGTTGGAGGACTTCAGTCTGCTTTTGACTAATGGAAGCCACCTTTTTATTTGCAACACAGCAAAAAAGAAAGAGGCCAGAGTGAGGCAGATAAGAGGGTTGAGCTCCGGGTAGCGACTCTATGGAAGTGCACCATTGCTAGTTAATGACGGCACGCAGGGTCCTCCTTGCACTTGGCAGCTGCCTCTTACCCCTTCCGAGTCCTTGGTGTGATTCGCCAACACCGAGCTGAAGGATGGACACTCATGACTTAGGAGACATGATGGGCTTTATGGCTGTTCCGGGAAGGAGTGATCACGCGAAGGGTCATTAGAACGCTGAGACTTGGTGCATTTCGTAGCTCTCAGAGCCGAGGCAGGGTTTATTCCATCCTGCGAGAGTCCCTGGGAGCTGCCTTCATCAGGAGGTTTGCAGGAATCAGCATATGTTGGGTTTAATTTCTAGGTTAGGCCAGCCGAGGACAGTAAGTGCTGGTTTGGTGGTGTTCGTAGGTGGCAGTAAGTTGGGAAGGGTGTGGGCACCAGCAGGGTGCTGGGAAGCTGATGGCAGGATGGGCCTCGCCTGGGAAATGCAGCTTTGGGGCCGGAGCCTCCTGGCGCAGACACGGCTGCTCCCTGGCAGTAATTTAAGAGGTTGTATCAACTCCCTGCAACCCGCAGGTTATCACTTAGTGAGTTCCCACTGCATTCCAGAGCGCTAGCAGGACCTTCTGGTTCATTCTTGCAGGAGATACTAGTTCGTGAAGCTTCCACACATTTCTTGATTTTCAGCTACACACACAGATGACCCACCTGGCTCCCTGGACCAATGAAAGGTGTCATTGGAATCTCAGAAATTGGCAGCAAGTCACAGCGAGAGGGTGAAACACTTAGGACCCCTGCCTAGGCATAGGCAGGGGAAAGCGCATCAGATTAAACAAGAATCTGAGAATCTGTAATGCCTGTTTGGCAGCTGGTGACCTGCAGCCAGGGACCTGGCTTTGTTTCTGGCCCTATAGAGGCAGGTGGTGTAGCCCAGTCAAAGGGTTTTCTTTCTGTACCAGTTCTGCTAAGTGACAGTCACCAGGTAAGAGTAGCCAATAGAGACTTGAAAGCACCTTCCAGATGCCAAGTGTAAAAATCGTTGAGATGGGAATGGAGGCGCCACGGCCAGAAACAATGCTGTTTATGAACGGTTAGGAAACAGCCACCAAAGTATAATAGTACAAAATTGAGGAAAAGAACATTCTGGCTAAAGGCCAGCGTGCCTTCCTGATCACAAATCCTCAGGACTCTGTGCTGGCTTCCCTGGGGCTGTGGCAGGGGCTGCCTGTCCAGGGCTCGTTAAGAATGAGCTGCCAAACCTGGCGAGAACTGCATGGATTGGCAGCCTGCTGGTGTCCCTCTGCTGCTCCAGGAGAGACTCTGCAATGTCCCCATACACTGCTCTGGGACTTGGGACCTCTCGGGCTGGCTTAGATCCACATCTGCTCCTCCGCAGCCCTGGCTCTGGGCGTGTGACTGAATTCTCCCGAGCCCGCTCGCCCCTAAAGTGAGGTCGAGCCAGGCGCTCGTTTAAGGACTTTCCCAGCCCCCAGACTGCAGTGAAACCGTTTGCAGCAGGGAGGCAGCTCAGTGGGCCGCGAGCGGCCTCCACGCAGCAGCAGAGCCAGAAATGACGGCACAGGCCTCAGACCCGCTGGACAGATCCCCCGGCCTGGCGGTTAGCCTTGGCTTCAGCCCTTGGCAGGGCAGACGCGGAGGATCTAGTTCAAAGCGGTAGCTGCTGGGCGGGGAGCGGCCCCCTCCCCTGGAAGCCTCTCGGCAAGTCTTCCTTCTGTGGGCGGTCACACAGCCGAGCTGAGATGGTGGCGGCTCTGGAACAGTTCAGGGCACCTCCTTTGCTTGCTTTCCTTTTGTCTTTCCTTTCCTTTTATTTTATTTTATTTTATTTTATTTTTATCTGTCTGTCCAGATTTATTGAGGCAAGATTGACAAATACTGCCTGTTTGAAAATTTCAGTTGAGTCGTGGATACCAGTTAAGGCCGAGAGTCAGAGAGAGACCATGACCTTGGGTTGGTCCTGGGCACGGGCAGCTTCATTCCTGTTGCAGGGGATCGGGGGCTGCTGGTCCTCCCAGTTCTGTTCCTTTTTCAGGTTTTGAGTTCTCTGCAGCTTCTGGAACTGATTATTTTTATTTCTTTCATTTCTCCCTGTCATTGTTAACGAGGGAGGGCCATTAGTATCATTTGTGTTCAGGACAGAGACAGATTTGAAGGCTCAGGAATGGCCTGGGAAAGGTGACCTCTTTGGGGGTCGGGGGCCTTGCCCCTCGCTTTTCCTCCCATTCACCCCTTTCAACCCCTCTCAAGGTCCAAAGTCACCAGCCAGGCTTGGGTCTAGCTGGAGCTCAGACTGCCACCCCTGGGGGTCCCAGAGCCACCATCAGTGTGTCAGTAACAGGCAAGAGATTAGAGACGGGCCCGACCTGAGCAAAGTGTGTCTGCCCCTCCCCCTCCCCCTGCAAACACTCATCTCAAAGCATACACTTAGGTGTGGAAGCAAGACGGGCATTTTAAGTGTCCACAGCCCCAGCCATAAATTATTTACTTATAAGCGAGATGGAGGTTTTGCTGGGAAATCAGAGTTTTAGAACAAAACTTTGCCTGTAAGCAGGAGAAGAGAGAGAATGTGGGGGGTACGGGGGCCCCATGGTGCAGAATGCTGACCACAGAGGTACGGGGGGGGACGTGCAGCCACCCCGCATGGACCCTGCCTTGTGGGACAGAGGCACCCAGCTTGGCTGCCTCCAATGGACTGAGCGGTCGCGGGACCAGGGATTGGCCCTGAGGGACAGGGGCGGGGGCCTGGCGGGGCGGGCAGCTGCGGTGTGTCCATGCTGCACACAGCTGGCTGCAATTACGCCTCTGGTTTCAGCTGGGCTGCTCCGTCCCCATTGCCACACCACCCCCGCCCTCCACCAACCCAGACAACCGAAGATGCGTTTCATCTTGAGCTGGAAATGTGTCTGTCCCCCCCCCCACACACACAAGGAAGGCCTGTGTTTGTCCTGTTACCCAGTGACAAATGTGAGTGGGCCAGGCTTTGGGCCAGTGAAACGTCTCTAACAGGTTGGCAACGGGCAGAAACTCAGACCCAGCGCACGGGGTCGGAGCCAGACCGAAAGAACTCAAGATGTTTGAACCTGACTGTTTTCTCTTTCTTCCCCCGTGTCAGAGAAGAGACAGGACAATAGCCGGGTGTATTACGTGAACCATAACACTCGCACCACCCAGTGGGAGGACCCTCGGACCCAAGGGTAAGCCCTGGGGCTGAGTGGCCTTGGACTGCTTTTGTCCCAGAAGGCTGATGTCAGGGGACCTTTAGCCACGCGCAGGTGCCCAGAGACTCTCATGACATGGATGTAGTGTTGGCCTAAGGAGAGCTTGAAAGTAGCTCCTTAGACCGTCTTGGTGGGTGGAGGGCGGCCCTGCTGGAAGGCATCACTGGTCTTTGCGCGGACTGTACAGGCTGCCGACAATCTGATTGCAAAAGGGTTGAGGGCACCTGGCTCCCCAACACCCCGGGAGAAGTCAGGCTGGGCCACTTGGTGTCTCGGCATTGCTGGTGGCCGCTCAGCGTCGTGCTGTCCACTCAGGGCTGGCATTTTGGCCTTGGGATAGTGAATGACCTCTCTGTACTGCAGAAGTGACCTCACGAATTGGGTCATGCTGGGTGTGTATCCTCAAGGCCCCCCGCCCGCCAAGGGCCCTGCAGAGCCTGGGGAAAGCAGAGACAAGGCAGCACTTTGGGGACCCCAGCCTCCTACGCTTTGAGGCCCAGAAGGTGGGGACAGCCCTTAACCCCCTGCCGCTGTGTTTTCAGGATGATCCAGGAACCGGCTCTGCCCTCAGGGTGGGAGATGAAATACACCAGCGAGGGGGTGCGATACTTCGTGGACCACAACACCCGCACCACCACCTTTAAGGATCCTCGGCCAGGGTTTGAGTCGGGGTAAGGACTTCCCGCCGGGGACAGCAGCATCTGTGGGCACAGGCCCAGCGTGTCCCTGTCCTGCTGGCTCTGGGGGCCTGTGCTGTGCCCTGCTGCTCCTGCTGCCCTCTGGTGCCCGGTGCTGGTGTCACACTGAAGGGGCTGGGGACCAGGGACAGTCCTGTTCCTTCACAGTAACGCTGGACGTATCTCTCTAAAAACAAGAGGCCTGGCTTTATTTCTAGATTTTCCTTTTCACTCCTGAAAGATCTGAATGGCAGTCACTTTCTTTCTTGTGTGCCTCTCTTTACTCATCTTTAAATTAACATAGCGTGAGCTTTCCTTAGGGGTAACAAAGACAAATCATTGATTCTTTGAGAAATCATGTGGATTCTAGAACATCTTTTCTCTTCCCAGGCCGAAGCAAGGTTCCCCTGGTGCCTACGATCGAAGTTTTCGATGGAAGTATCACCAGTTCCGTTTCCTCTGCCATGTGAGTTCTGGTCTTGGGACTCCCAGGGCAGCTGGGGTTGTTGACTTCTCTCGCCCGGCTGTCCCAGCCCAGCCGCAGGTGGTGGATCGTCTGTTTTAGGTGGCAGCGAGATGCTGGTGTAACCCCAGCTTCCGTTCCTGGGGACAGCGCTCTCCCTGTCCCGGCCCAGGAGTGTTGGGGATCCCGGTTCATACAGACAGGAGACCAGATTACCACTCATCGCCCCGAGTTGAGGTTTTTCCCTTTTCTTTTCAGTCAAATGCCCTGCCCAGCCACGTGAAGATCAACGTTTCCAGGCAGACACTTTTCGAGGATTCTTTCCAACAGGTTAGAGCATAATTATGGAGCCTAAGACCAGGGGCAGGCAAGAGCCCTCCGCCCACCACCCTTTCTTCTACCCCATGGCCTGTTACACCCACACTGTTGCGTGTCCAAGGCGTGGGCCTCAGTGACCGTGTCTGCTGGGGAGGAGGCCTTAGAATCCCCCTTTCTGTCCCCCACCTGCTGTGGGCGGGAGAGTGGCAGGCTGGCCAGATGCTCTGTCTCCCCAGATCATGAACATGAAACCCTACGACCTGCGCCGCCGGCTCTACATCATCATGCGTGGCGAGGAGGGCCTGGACTATGGAGGCATCGCCAGGTGAGCTCGCGTGCCCTGAGGCTGCACTGTGCCCGCCTCCCCCGGCTGCGGGGCCAGAAACCTGCCTCCTCCTCGCGCAGACTCACTCCCGAGCTCTCGTGCATCTTCAGAAGTCGGCACGGGGCGCCGTTCAAAATACTGAATCCGTATGGCCGGTCCAAGTGGGCCTAGAGTAGGGTCCTGGGGTCCCCTGTCTTGGCTAGAACTAACCCCGTAGTTATGGGGTCATGGGGAGACTTGGGGGAGGGGCTCAGGACAGTGGCTCTTTTACCAATCACTGTGACGTTATTTCTGTACTTTAACAACCAGTCCAGCAACACGTGCATTAAAATCAGCCCTGGGCTTCCCTCCTCTTGAGGCAGCTGGAGCAGGAGAAGTCAGATGTCTCAGTGTGCATAAGCTGTGTCACGGCCAAAAGGGCCTTGGATCAGGACTCAGCTCATGTCACATGCACGGGTCAGTAAATTGAAACAACTGATGTGACCCTGAAATGAGCCCAAAGCATGGTCTTGCCCTCAGCCCAGTCCACCTGCAAAAGTTAACAGCTCTCTGGGAAACGGTGCCTCGGCCCACGGGGCAGAAGGGCCCCGACAGAGGGAAGGAGCACCTGGGCCCGTGGTGACCTCTCTGCTCACTGACCTCTCAGGGTGTGAGGACGTCTTCTCGCTTGGTGTGGGGTTAACTTGCTTCTGGTCCTCTGTTCGCTGGTGGTGTTGCCTTCTGCGCTGGCCCCCCGTGGATGGATTGTCCTTTGTCCGTGGTGACCTCCTCTCCAGGCTCTGCTTGGTGGGCTTCTGGTGTGGCTCGCGCCCTGTGTGTGTCTCTCTCTCTGTGTCCTGCCAGTGGTTTTACCCTATGGTAGGTTACGTCATGCTGTTCTACCACAGGGTAGAACCACGGACAGGATACCGGGGCACCCTCTGCATCGAAGGACTCCTCGTCTGCCCAGCCACAAACAGCCCAGCAGCCAGGGACTGGCCTCCTTGGGACGTCCCCCTGCTGGTTTAGTTCAAGCCCAAAAGGACTCTGGATTCTGGCTTGAGGCTTGTACCTGGGGCACAAACAGATGCTAAGGCGTGGGTCTTGGTCGTGTAACTGCGTGAAAGTGTGGGAAAGGGCACAGTGACGGGGCCTGGGAAGAGGGGAGGGCAGGGGCGAGGGACGTGAGATGCCCGTGGTGTAGCTGCTGGGAGTGAGGTTACGATCTAGAGGCAGCATGGAGTACAGTTTTCATGGGTCAGGAGTTGGGAACATGTTACCATGTGTTTATGTTGTGCTGCCTCCCCAGGTCGGGTGGAAGCAGGGTGGTTGCTATTTATACAGCACCAGCAAAGCAGGAAAGTTGTTATAATAAAGACGTAGGTCTGTGATACTTCAACATAGTGCCCTTGTGCAATGCACAGCCTTCACAACTGCGTGGTGGCCCAGGGTGCAGGGAGCCCCTTTGCCATTAGAAGCTCTGGATATTGTCATGTAAGGTCCTAGAACGCACCACCTGGGAACCAACAGGTTCACAGGCAGGTTTTCCTAAGCATCGTTCTCAAATGCAGTTGCCGTCCTGGTTTGCCCAGGTCTGAGCCTGCCCCGCGCACTGCCCAGCTGTTAGTATGGGCTGGCCCAGGCACTGGTCCCGGCTCTACTCCCCAGGACACATGTCTCCAGACCACCCGAGCCACACTGGCAGAGAGTCCTAACTCCGTTGTTCTTGTTTTTTTCTCTCTCTTCCCTCACAGAGAGTGGTTTTTCCTCCTGTCCCACGAGGTGCTCAACCCCATGTACTGTTTGTTTGAATACGCCGGCAAGAACAACTACTGCCTGCAGATCAACCCCGCCTCCTCCATCAACCCCGACCACCTCACCTACTTCCGCTTCATTGGCAGGTTCATCGCTATGGTGAGGGGCGCCGGGGGCGGGCCCTTGTCCCAGGGATTCTCTCCTCTCTCCTTCCTCTTCCTTCTGGTGAAGTGTGCAGGGGCACAGGGGCATCCGCCCTTCCCCGCGGCCTCCGGGAAAGGCAGCCTGCGGGGAGGGTGGGCTCTGGGCCCCCGGAGGCAGCGGGCCCGAACAGCAGCCCCGTGGGCCGGCGCTCCCTCTTGGGGCCCCCCTGCTTCATGCCCACAGAACTCCTAACCTAAACACGCAAAAGCTAGAGAGAGTTCTGGAGAAACCAGAGCTTTCTCGGTGGCCACCCCGAGGGTACCGAAGGGTTTCCCGTGTCGATTTTTGCCGGACTTGTCAGGCAGATGCCCAGGGTCTTTGGGCCACGGATGTCACTTAACATTAAATGCGTCGGGGGTGTTGGGATGACAGAGCCGGGCGAAACCGTCACTGCCCACCCGCTGCCCGTCTCTGGGAGGTGCCACTGTGTGTCACGAGCGTTTGGGAATGTCCAAGTGAGGCACTAAGGCCTTGTGGAAGGGGATTTGGAGGCAGCACTGGCTTAGAGCAGAGCCCAGCAGACTGCTTGGTGTGCGAGGTGTGGGAGGCGTCTGTCGAAGGTGGGCGAGCAGCGCAGAGGGGGCGTCGCAGCATCTGCATTGACCTAGAAACGGGCACAGTGTGAGTTTGGAGAGGGGGCTCCTGCCCTGTTGAGTGTCTTGGGAGTGTGGAGAACCAGGATTGAGGAGGGGGCCGTGGGAGCCACAGTCCTGCTGCCACCTTTGGTGGTTTGAGATGTTTCAGCGCTAGCTGTCCTTCGCGTCGCCCCTGACTTCCCGAGTGTCCGGCCCAGCTCCCCTCCAGGACCCGAGGGCCCCGCCGGTCCATGACTAAATATGGCCCTTCCCGTCGTCTGGAGGTTCTTGGCCAAGGTGCTGGGCTCTGGGAGCGGGCACATTCCTCCCAGGTCTAGAGACTCGCCTGGCCCAGCAGCGACAGGACAGACCAGTAAAACCCCAGACTATTACTCACCATTGGCCGCCAGCTCTAGCCACCAGTGGTGTCTGCATTATTTTTGGCTGCCTCTGCCACCCAGCCCTGCGTGCCAGTGAGTCAGGGCTGCCCCCGGGGGCCGTTCTGAACAAGTCCTTTCTGTGATGGTGGGGCAGAGCTTTGCTAGGCTGGGAGCCAGCCTGGCAGGTGTGCAGGGCAGGTGGCGGGCCTGGAGGTGGGCTCCCAGGCAGGCTGGATGTGCAGGGTGGGGTGGGAGGGCATCCCAAGGTCCCGGGAGGGACAACGGTGTTGCAGTTTCCCAGGCCCCCGAGGTTCTATCAGGGAGAGAAGGCAGGTCGTGGAGGCAGGTTTTGAGGCCGCATTCAAGAGCCTGCGGTGGGCTGTGGCCAGGGAAGGCCAAAGCTCTCTGCCATGCCCCTTCCGTCCCCAGGCTCTGTACCACGGAAAGTTCATCGACACGGGCTTCACCCTCCCTTTCTACAAGCGGATGCTCAACAAGAGACCAACCCTGAAGGACCTGGAATCCATCGACCCCGAGTTCTACAACTCCATCGTCTGGATCAAGTGGGTTCTTTGTCGCCCTGCCCTGCGAGCAGCCAGGTCTCCGGCTGGGGAGTGGGTTCCAGTGGCGACCACGGAGGTCCCCGAGCACTTGTGTTTGTGAGAGCTTGGGCAGAGGAACAGCTTCTAGGTCCCCTGTAGGGCAGTTCTGGAATTCTCTCCTTGTGCCCAGGATTCTAGGCCACCTGTGAGCCCTTGGGGACTCGTGGGCGCTGAAAGTGAGCGATGGCGCAGGATCCTGGGAAGACTCTGCCGAGATAGACGTCTTCCCTCTTGGTGTGCTGTGTCCCCAGGGAGAACAACCTAGAGGAGTGTGGCCTGGAGCTGTACTTCATCCAGGACATGGAGATCCTAGGCAAGGTGACAACCCACGAGCTGAAGGAAGGTGGCGAGAGCATCCGTGTCACCGAGGAGAACAAAGAGGAGTACATCATGTAGGTCACCAGCGCTGGGAGCTCCGCAGGCTGTGGAGGGGGTTGGGGGACAGGGGAGCAGGCGGGTTGCAAAGAAAAGCTTTTCTATAGGTCACCCCCGACCCAAGACCCTCCCATTTGCCTCTGCCTTGATGGCATCTGCTGGCGCCAGTCACATGATGACATGAGTTGAGGGAGCCAGAGCTCGAGGTCCTCTGTCCCTGACTTCAGGTTGCTCTTTTTTGCCATGTGGGACGACCACAGGGCTGGATTTCTTTGAAGAGGCATCAAGCTTAGGTGTCTCTGCCTCCCTCCTGACTGAAAGGACTTCCGTGTGATACGTGCTGGGGGCACACTCCCCACTGCCTGTCCTTCAGGCCGCTTGGTCTGGCCTGTGACCTCCACACTTGCACGTGTCTGAGGCTCAGTCGGTGATGGCGGCAGGAGCAGGAGGAGCAGGTGCTGGGGGTGAGGAGGGTGATCTCAAAGACTGCGATCTCCGGGTCACTGTGAGTTTTTCAAGGTTCTACTCTGGGGCCTTCAACACACTGGGTCTAGGTGTGCCAGAAGTTTCTCTGCTGATTTGGTGCCCCTGTGCAGTATTGGCCACATGGTCTTGGGCTCCACTCATGTTGGGGTTTGGTCTCAGGCTGCTGACCGACTGGCGTTTCACGCGAGGCGTGGAGGAGCAGACCAAAGCCTTTCTGGATGGCTTCAACGAGGTGGCCCCGCTAGAGTGGCTGCGCTACTTTGATGAGAAGGAGCTGGAGGTGAGTGTCTGGGGCTGCTGGGACTCCGAGCCCCTGCTTGTGGGGTGATCCTGCTCTTTGATGTGCTCACTGTACACCCACAGAAACTCACCCGTAAAACCGCCACTCCAGCAGGGCAGATGGGTTTGATTTGGGTCCTCAGTGTCCACCCGTCCCTGGATGCTTGTTTTAAGAAAGCAGGGACTTGCGTTACCCGTATTATTAAAGCCGCCAGCAACAGTGGCTAGTTGGAAACGTTGGGGACTGTTGCATCTGCCGGTGAGTGGAAGACCTCCCCGCGGGGAGGGCCGGCCGCGTGCTGACGGCCTCCCCCTGCTGCAGCTGATGCTGTGCGGCATGCAGGAGATAGACATGAGCGACTGGCAGAAGAACACCATCTACCGGCACTACACCAAGAACAGCAAGCAGATCCAGTGGTTCTGGCAGGTGCGTCCTGGGGCCCCAATTAGACCTCAAGCCCAGGAACCCTTCGCCTTTGACCTTCCCCTCACCACTGCCCCCCTTGCCCCCCAACCTGCAAAAGGAGACGGTAAACCCAGCCTTGGGGTGAACGGAGGCTGCTGCAGCTGGTTCGTGGCCAGTGCGTGTGACAGGAGGTTGTCAGTGGTCGGCCTTGGGCCAGCTGCTCTGCAGGGCAGGGGGTGGCCTGCGGGAAGGAAGTAAAGCTGCCAGTTGTGTGGTCCCCTTCCAGCCAGACAGGACGGGAAGGCAGTCCCCTGGCTCCAGAAAAATTGAGTGAGCTGTCATCTTGGATATAATGAATTGAATTCTTTATATATATGGGTTTTATTGTCATTATGAAGTACAGCATACATAAGAAAATAATAAGTTTAACATACATATTGTTTGTGTATGTACTGTTTGTGGAGGTGAAATTCATATACAATTAGTCATTTTAAATATTTTAAGAAATACAATTCTGTGGCTTCTAGTACATTCACAGTATTGTGCAACTGCCACCACTCTCTAGATGCAGAACATTTCATCTGCTCCCGAGGAAACCCCATACCCGTTAAGTAGTCACTGCCATCCTTAGTATATTTTTAAAAGCAGAACTTGGATGGGAAGAGAATACCTGGCCCAAGGTGTCCCTGAGACCCAGAGATGTCCTGTGGACTGGTGGGAATGCTCTGCAGACACAACCTCTTAGAGAAAGCACCTTTGGGGTCTCTCAGGTTGGTGGCTGTCACCCCCTGCCCAACCTGGCTTTGTCTTCTCAGCCCCAAAGAGGGGCCCCGCTGACCTGGGGAGCTCCCCGTTAGGGCCTGGCCAAGGGGCCACCTGATGTGCCTTGACGTGCGGCGTTCCAGGTGGTGAAGGAGATGGACAACGAGAAAAGGATCCGGCTGCTGCAGTTTGTGACCGGAACCTGCCGCCTGCCCGTTGGGGGCTTTGCCGAGCTCATCGGTACGTTTCCCTTGCCCTGCTGGGGCCCTGGCTGGGGGTGAGGACAGGTGTGTTCCTGGAAGCAGGTCAGTGGGAGGGGGAGGAGCCTGTCTGTGGGTGGAGCCAGAGGGCCCTGCTTTGGGAAGGGACGTTTCAGTTGACTTGCGGTGTGTTTGACCTTGGGTAACAGGCAGCAACGGACCACAGAAGTTTTGCATCGACAAGGTTGGCAAGGAGACCTGGCTGCCCAGAAGCCACACCTGGTGAGCCTGCAGGTCTCGGCAGCAGATCGGGGAGCCTCTTAGAACCGACACCCCCCTGGGGCAGCCCAGTGGGTGCAGCCACTTCCGAGCCTTGACTCTGGCAGCTGTTGGTGGCTCTGGGGTGGTGGGTTGGCGAGACAGGGCTGTGATGTGCTCGGGCTGCCACCGCCTTGGGCCTCCGACCCACTAGGTGTCACCGTGCGGCTCCTCCCCACTGTGCAGCCATCCTGGCCCCTCCCCAGCCCCCATGGTCCAGGAGCTTGCGCTGTGGGGCCTGCTGTGTCAGCCCGTGGCAGTGATGTGAGCTGTGTGGCCCCCCTGCAGCTGGGCAGGGCTGCTGAGGGTCCTGCTTCCCTCCCCACAGTTTCAACCGTCTGGATCTCCCGCCCTACAAGAGCTACGAACAGCTGAAAGAGAAGCTGCTCTATGCCATTGAGGAGACCGAGGGCTTTGGACAGGAGTAACCAGGCCGCCGCCCCATGCCCCCCAGCGCACACGTAGTCCTGAGTCCTCCCTGCCTGAGAGGCCACTGGCCGTGCAGCCCTCGGAAGGTCCCCAAGGACAGTGGCCCTGCATGGGACCACCCTGTCATCATGCTGGTGGCAGAAGAGCCTGACCCTGGGAGGCTGCAGCCCCCCCACCTGCGGGTGGCAGTCTGGAATAAAGCCCCCAGTCACCTTTGGCCCCACCACCCATTGTGTGAAGTCTGGAGGGCTGGCCCTCTCTGCAAAACTCTGTCCCCTCCCCGGGCCCAAGCCTGGGTATGCGTGAGTGTGCCAGGGAAGGTGGGCAACGGCCGGAGCCCTGGGCCGTGTGGGCTGGTTAGGCGGGAAGGAGACTGGCCACTTGGGGTAGCCGTTCTGGACCGAGAAAGCCAAGGGTCCCTGCCAGTAAAAGAGGTTCTGTCTCAAATAGAACTTTCCCGATGATCCATGTAAGATGAAGGTGTGCGGGTGAGGACTCTGGGTCAAGGCTGATTTTACTTTCCTCCCTGGTGGGCTCTGGCCGGGAGGGCAGGGCAGCAGGACTCGGCCGCGGCTAGTTCGTTCTTTCTCAGCAAACAAAATGTCGTCCAGGCTGCCTGGGTGCCGGTGGGATGGAAACGGCAAACTCCCGCAGACTTCTTTGTCTGTTCATGAACTTGAAGCCTTCGTGCATAGGGTTGCTTTTGGTTTTCTGGTGTGCTGCTTTCACTTTCTGTCCAGGAGCTGGTGCCCCAGGTGTTCCGGGACCCTGAGGGACCCAGCCCCATGGGTCTAAGAGTTTCCCAAACAGCTGCTCCTCTCAGGAACCCGCTTAGCAGTTCCGTGAGCTCAGGCAGGCTTGACCTGGCAGTTTGTCCTCATGGTGGCCTGGTCCCTGAGCTTGGCAGAGAGGAAGGGGTTGGTGTCCTGAGCAACACTCCCAACCTTGCAGCCTTTAATAGAGAAGAAGCCCCTTGGCTAGATACAGTCACCCAGGCAGCCCCTGCCATGGGTGTGTGGGTCTGACTGTGTCCCCCGCCAGCCCCTGGAGCTCCCGGTGGGTCCGTAGTCCCCTGTTTAGGATGCAGTGTGGCCCCCCCTGGCTGAAAGTGCTCGTCCTGCATAGAGGCGAGGCTTTATCTGCACGCAGGCAGGGAAAACCAGCAGAAGGGCCCTGAGCTGCTGCAGAGCCTGCCTTGATTTCTGGAGTTCCCACCAGCTGCCGACATGGGAATTCGGCCGTTCCTTGAAATCTCCAAGGTGGATGTGCTCCCGTGGGGCGCTGGAGTAGTGACCGTTGCAGACTCCCCAATCCAGGCCCCCGGGGTTCTAGTGCCGAGCACCAGCTGCAGACCAGCTGCCTCGAACCCCAGACAGGCCCTCAGGCTGGTCGTGGGGCGCCCTCCGAGGATGGCCTCATGTGCCCAGACCTTGTCCTTCCGAGGCCCGTGGAGGCACAGCCCCTGTCCGCCCGTCGCGTGTGCTGGTCTGAGCGGCCCAGCTTGCTGCAGCTCAGCCTGTTCTGTCCCTCTCCGTCATTTGCTGCTCCCCCTGCGGCACGTCCCCACACGGGCTGCTCTGTCGGGTGGGCCGGGGCGTGAGCTGTGGTGTGAGGTTTGGAAGTGTCAGGCTTGCGGGTGTTCATGTGTGTTCTTGTGTGTGCGTACATACGTGTAAATAACTGAAGTGTCTGTACGGAATGCCCTTCGGTAGCACTGGGTCGGTCAGCAGAGTGTTTCGTAATGCCCGCCCCCCGCCTCGATATTGCCAGTTTCTTGTGCAATAAACAATCAGCAGCTGTGGGTGGTGTTGGTGTGGATGTCTGCAAAACTGTGTCCTCCAGACAGGGGGCCTCTGGGCCCATACACCCTCCAGACCCGGATAGAGGTGGAGATGCTTATTTTGAGAAACGTGTGTCATTCACCGAGGCAGCCCTACTTCTGGGAAGGACGGTCGAGTCCTTGTCCAGGGATCACTGGCTTCAGCCCTCGGTCGGCTGCTTCACCCTACCCTCTCGCCGTCCTCAGCCTCCCCCTGCCAGGCCTGGGTTTCTTGGAGCAGTTGCCGTGGGCAGCAGACCAGGAACAGCTATAGGTTGCTGGGCTTGGGGGAGAGTGTTCTGGGCATTCATTCATTCAAGAGATACTTACCGGGGTTTCCCGAGTTCCATGATTGTAGAGGGACCTGATCTGGACCTCATGGTCACACAAGGGCTTGCCGCTCCCTTTTTTTTTTTGCCAGTGAAGTGTTAAAGCTGGGGCAGGTCACCATGCTGATGGAGCCGGATGCATTTGACATGGAAATGTGGCCCATTGGTGGCCTCTTCTCAGGGAGACAGAGATGTCCAGAGCTCCCTGGAGCCCATCAGCTGAACTCACTCCCACCAGCTCCAAAGCCTTTCTTTCATGTGCCAGGGCAACCCTGTATTTTGACAAAATCATTGAAAAAAGTCCGCGTTACACAGATGTCTCATAATGACTTCAAGTAAGACACGCTCAAGCAGAAATGCCGCTCCCCGCCCTTCTCTCCAGAAAGAACCTGTGCACAGCTGGCCGTGGGCCTTCCAGACTATTTTGTGTGCGTACGCAAGTCATACACACAGGATTTTAAAATATACCAAAAAGGGATTATTACACATGTGGAACAACTGACTTCTTTCATTAAATGCGACACCTTTCCCTGTGTGTCAATATAAACTACTGTGTGATATTCCATGTTGCGGTGTTTCTAGAATACGCCCATCTCCTTCCTAGGGGCGTCACAAGGGTGTGTCCAACAGGCCGCTGGTGGCTGCAGAGCTTCGGCAAACGCCTTTGGGCAGGTCTGTGTGCTGGGGCTGCTCTTCCGGGAGAGGACAGCCCTGGAAGTTGGATTGTTGATTATGCACCTTTATGTTACAAAATTTTACAAGGTTCAGAATTCAAAGATGCAAAGGGTCTGCAGTGAGAGGCCTCCCTTACTCTTCCGTCCCTTGGCCCCCCCACCCCCATCCCTCCTGGAGGCAGCTGTTGTTGCTGGCTTCTTTTGGATCCTTCCAGATACACTTTAAAAAATTCCAGCAGGTCCTACCAAGTGGCCCTTCAGGTTCTTGTCTGGCCACCCTCACGACCGGGCAGGATCTCTTGCTGCCCCTCTAAACTGATCTGAGCTCCCTGGTCTCTGGTTGCCTTTGACTTTCACACAATCGAAGTTGTTTTAACATTTACATTCTACTGTGTAACCAGAATGAGATGTTCCGTACTTTCTCCAAAGGTTTATTCTAAAAGCTGAAGAGCAACAAAAATGTTTCCATTGCTATGATCACGTAAATATACAGTTGACTGAATAATATAATGCAACTTATTCTTGCTCAGATCTTTTCCTCTGTGGTTTCTAATTACCCCTCTTTGCTTTTATTATATTCTTAATTTTTTTCTTACTCTGAAGTGTTTCAAGTAAAACATCTAGGTACTAGTTCTATTATGGTTATTAGAACCCCCCCCCGCCTCAGATCCCTAGACATTGTAATAATTTCCTGATATAATTAGCCAAAGATAAGATAGAAAATGATTTTGGAAGTGGAGGGTGATGCGACTACCTTTGGTGCCCAGAGTCCCCAATGGGGCTCCCAGGTGCCAGTAAGACTTTATATAAGATGGGACCTCATGAGATCCGGAAAGCCCAGCTCTTGCTATACCACGGCCCTTCTCCGTATTGGGGCTTATGTCACCTTTCTAGAAAAACACACTAAAGATCTGTGTGTGGCTCATGCCTATAGTCCTAGCGCTTTGGGAGGCCGAGGCGGGAGGATCGCTCGAGCCCAGGAGTTAGAGGTTACAGTGAGCTGTGATCGCGTCACTGCACTCTAACCTGGGTGACAGAACGAGATCCTGTCTCTTTAAAAAAATAAAAAAGATTTGTGTGCTTGCATTTAAAGGAATGCTTACAAATCGTAGGCTCTCCTGCTGGTTGAACCAAACTCCGCGTCAACAAGGCTCCAGCCTCATCTTGGGGAAGAAAATTGAGCCAGTAGCCAAAGTTGTTCCTTAAGCTCATTTCCCTATAGTCTACCCCTGGGTCTGATTTTACCTTTTCTCCAGCTACCTCTGATTCTGAGGTTGGTTCGAGTACCACAGTCGGAAACCCACTTTCCTACGGTCCATGGCTACACCAACCAATCGATGCAGACTGCAGTGTTGATTTTCCTTTGGTACTTTCTGTTGCTTGTAACTTTTAAACATTATCATGGATTCAAGGTCTAACTCTCGTCGGTCTCAGTGATGCATTGTTTTTGGTTTAGTTTAGTTTTTTTATTGTGGTAAAATACACACAACACAAAATTTACCATGTTAGCCATTTGTAAGTGTACAGTTCAGTGGCATTAAATACATTCACCTTGTACAACCATTGTCACCGTCCATCTCCAGAACTCTCTTCTTCTTATAAAATGGAAACTCTGTACCCATTAAACAGCTTCCTGTTCTCCCCTCCCCCAGCCCCGGCAACCACCATTCTACTTTCTGTCTGTATGATTTTGACTACTCTGGGACTTCAGATAAGTAAAATCATACAGTATTGTCTTTGTGACTAGCTTAGTTCACTTAGCATAGTGTCCTCAAGTTTCATCCATGCTGTGGTATGTGTCAGAATCTCCTTCCTTTTAAGGCTGAACGATATTCCATTGTATGTATGGACCCCATTTTGCTTATCCAGTCATCTGTTGGACATTTGGGTCACGTCTACATTTCAGCTATTGTGCATAAGATTGCTATGAACCTGGGTGTATAACTATCCCGCTGACACCCTGCTTTCAGTTCTTTTGGGTACACCCAGAAGTAGAATTGCTGGATCATATGGTTAATTCTTTTTTTTAAGCCCTACTAGGTGCCAGGCACTTTGTTAGATACTCTTTTTTTTTTTTTTAAAGATATGGGGTCTTGCTATGTTGCCCAGGCTGGACTAGAACTCCTGGGCTCAGGTGATCTCCTCCTGCCTCAGCGTCCTGAGTACCTAGGACTACAGGTGCATATCACTGGCACCCAGCTTGGATCCTACGGTAATCCTATTTTTAATGTTTTGAGGAGCTGCCATACTGTTTTCCTCAGTGGCTGTACCATTTTACATTCCCACCAGCAGTGCACAAGGGTTCTGATTTTTTCAGCATTTACTATTTTCTGTTGTGTTTTGATAGTAGCCATCCTTATGGGTGTGAGGTGGTGTCTCATTGTAGGGTTTCTTCCCTCTTAATCCCATGACAGATTATCATTGTAGTTTTGATTTGCATTTCTCTAGTGATGTTGAGGATACTTTCATGTGTTTATTGGCCATTTGTACATCTTTGGAGAAATGTCTGTTCAAGTCCTTTGCATTCACTGTTTTCTTTTTGAAGCTTGTTATAATTTTGGCCCCTTCAGTTTGACTCTGTTGTCACCCTTTGATGGCCTGCAAGATATTCTATTCCCAACCTTAATTCTCTTGCCCAGAACATGGAAATCCTTTTTGGTGTAAAAAAATTATTAGAAATCAAAACATGGGGTTCTATCAAAATGCTCCAAATAAAGACACAAAATGTAAGAAAAGAAAAACAAAAAGACTGGTTCAAAGACAAGGTAAATAATTCCATGGGTCAGAAACAGAACAAAAGTGCAAAACATTGGGTGAGACTGAAGTGGTGGCCCTGCTGTACCCGGAGCCTGGCAGTGGGGCTGAGAGCTCAGCCGCCGTGGGCTGCAGGGGTCTGACTAAGTCCAGCACAGGCAGGGGCATCTTGCCGGCCAAGCAGCAAGCAGAGACCAAAGCAAACTGCTGCTGTGCACCTGGGCTGTGGCTTGGAGAACAACCGATGGAGGCCTAAGGAGGCGGAAACTCACCAAGCCAAACCCATCCCAGGGTTCTGAACTGGGTGTGTGATCGTCCTAGGTCGCCCTAGGCCAGGGCCCCACTCTGCCATTTCAAGATGAAGCTCTAGGGTGTGGATGCCCAGAAGGACAGGAGGAGGCAGGACAGGGCGCAGGAGAGGGAGGGAAAGAACAACCCCTCACTCAGCACGCCTGGCTCTTGCTAGTTCAGTGGGAGACACACGGGTGGGTCTTGCTTGCTGGTCTTTGCTGTGAGGGATTTGGTGGCAAGTGGGCCCTTTCTTTGAGGCTCCAAGCATCACTGTTCAGGGGTCTCTTGTCTTCGTTGGCTGATTTCTTTAGAGTTGAATCCTCCGCTGTCCCGCCTGCGGAGGAGGAAATGCCTGAGCCGGGACCACCTGCTTGTGGGCTTCCTGGGAGCAAAGACCAGGAAGGAACCGGGGCTCCCAAAGCCCAGGCCACTGACTTTACCATTTCTCTGGCTTTCCTGCGCTGCGCCTTCCCCCAGCCTTCTGCTTTGACTTGGGTCCCCACGCCTGGGGCAGCCTCTGGTCTCCTGCGGTTGGGAGCAGGGAGGTAGCCAGGCTGTGCGGGACACGGGGGAGGACCCGGGTGTGCCACCATTCTGTTCAGAAACGTGTAACCACCCCAGTTTTCAGCTCCCCCCTCACTCTTGCCTTCCTGCTGCCTCCGAGTGCTGAGTCTGTCTGGGTCCCGCAGGACTGGGCTCCTCATCTGCGTCTCCCTCCGCAGTGTCTTGTGTTAAAAATTCTGCTTGGCAGTGACACTCTTCTACCTGGTTTGCACCGTGTCAAACCTTGTTAACCATCCTTGTCCATCGCTGAATCCTCTTACATTAAAACTTTCTTCGCTGTCACTTGAGCTGGGCTGGATTGAGAGATGGTTAATCTGCTCTCAGTTAACTTCCTTTTCTTTGCTAGATCCAGCGGGGAGCAGGGCAGGACAGTGTGTAGCCGGCAACCTGTGCGGACAGGGCCCAAGAGGGCTTGAGTTTTTATTGTACTGACTTCCAACTAACTGCCTGCCGCTGCCCTGCCCCAAGCCTGCCCCAGGTCTGCAGGGCTCATAAGCGCCTCACACCGGAAGTCTTGGCCAAGGGCTCCCTCTGCCCAGCCACTCCGCCTGCTTTACACTTTCTAGAAATGTGTTCAGCTCTTTCGTCCACGTCTCTGATGCGACCTCTCAAATTGGGACAAATGGCTAGAGCACAATGGAAACATTTTTCTGTTCGTTCACTGTCATTTGAACGGGGTCTTGGGGAGGAAATAAAGGCAAATAGGTGTCAGAACTGAGTTTTTGCCGATCAGCCAAGATGAAGCCCACGTCGCCCCGCCTCTCCAAGGGCGCTGACGGGCGTCCTCGTGCCTGGTGGGTGGGTGGGGTCGGGGGTGAGGACGGGACGGGTTTGCTTTGCTTGGTTGTCTCCAAAGACAGTGGTGGCCATAGGTAGTTCTGTTTATAGACAAGAGGGATCTTTCGCTTCTGTATTTTCTGCTAACGTTGTCCTCATTCTAAGACATTAATTAGGCACCAGAATTAAGAAAGAAACCCCACTCTGGGCTCTTGTCGGTTCCCCTCTGGGCTCCCGAGGTGGCCCCGGGGCTGCCCTCCCGGGGCTCACACCCTGGAGTGTGGGCTGCGGCAGTGACTTGCTTCTAACCCACGGACTACGGCAAAGGTGACGAGATGTGACTTCTGTGATTAAGTTGCAAAGGATTGTGACCTGCTTCCTGCCACCTGACTCTCCCCCTTGCCTCCTTGGCGCATGTGCTTTGCTGGAGCAAGTGGCCGTGCTGGAGGGGCCCACATGGCAGGGGGCTGAGGGCAGCTACATGCGAGCTGAGGCCCTCGGTCCGGCAGCCCCCAAGGGGTTGAATCCTGCCCATAGTGACATGCGCTTGGAGCCAGGTCTTTCCCTCGCTGAGCCTTGAGGTGACGACAGCCCACTGACACCTCGACTGCAGCCTGTGAGCACCTCCAAAAGCAGAGGACCCAGGTAAGCGAGCCGGGGCTCCTGACCCACGGACACTGTGAGATCGTAAATGCGTGTTGTTTTAAGCTGCTACATTTTATGGTAATTTGTTACGCAGCAGTAGATAGCTAATACTCCACCCCAGATAGATTAAATGTCCTTGGATTAGCATCTCTTCCATCTCCCAGTTCCTGAGCGTGGCCATGGTTTTAATTAATATTTAATAAGAAATGAAAGAGCCACGGCATCGAGTTATCTGTAGATAAAAAAATAAAACTCATACTAACCAGGAAAACAGGCAGGAAGATAGCAGTATTGCTCTTCTCCCTTTTCTTGGGGAAGGAGAATCCCGGAACGAGGGGGTAATTTTAAGCCCAGCCCCAGTCCCGGTTCCCAGCCTGGCATCGTCTGCCCGGCAGCACCGATGGTCCCAGAGCCCTTGGGTCTTGCCTTGCCTGCCACCGTGGCTCTCTGCCTTGGGATGTCATCAGTGCTTGTCTGGGCCTCCAGCCAAACCCAGTTGGCAAAAGTCATGTCCAGTCTCTCAAGGACAATTTTGGGGCTGTTTCCTGTGTAATTATAGGGAAAGCATCAGCGTAGACGGTGCTGGGACGGTGGTAAATTAGCTCGAAGGACGCCTCTGCAGCTCCAGGACTCCTGTGGGCTTGGCTGGGGCACAGCTCCTGCCTCAGTGGTGGCCTCCTCGTGAGTGTCTGGGCCGGGGGTGGGGGGGCGCTGTAGAAGCCTGGTTTCCTCCGGGAAGGAATCCATTTCCCACCTGGACTTTGGGACTGTATAGCCTTGGTGTGCCGCTCCCTGCAGTGGGTTCCCATTGGTTAAAGTATGGAGCACGTGTGTGTGGGGTGATGAGAAGTAGCTGTGCAGCCTGCTGGTACCTCGTGACATTAAATACGCCTGCATTCTATGGTCCAGCAAACCCGCCGGGCGCGGGCTCCATAGAAACTCTGGCTCAGGTCCTTACGATGACATGTGGTGGCTTTGTTTTTGGTGGTGGAGAGCTCGAGGCAAGCCAGGTACCTGTCACTAGGAGAGCAGACGGTTACGTGGACCCTCCCTGCCTCAGTGGGCCAGCCAGGCCAGGCTAAGGCACATGGCAATACCAGCCAACCTGAAATCTCAATGGCCGAACACACTTAAGCCTTATTTCTTGCTTACATCAAGTCTAATTCAAGGCCAGTGTTTCTCTGGGCCATCGCTTCTCCCTAAGGGACTTAGCAATCAAGCTGCACCCTGTGTGACTTGCCCTCTCCACATGGGCCTCCTCTGTCACCAAGGCAGGGGACGAGAGACTGAAGGGGCCTTTCCCTGTCTCGGCCTACTCACATTTTTTCACTGTATTGGACTAATCCCATGGGCTTCTCTACAGCAAAACGTGTGGGAAGTGGAGTTTGCAGTATGAAAAGGGATTTGGGAACACACAGTATTGTCTCTCCTACAAGCAGTTAAAGCTGTGAACTAAACACGTCTATCCATACGGCAATGAAGACAGATCTTTCAAACATAGTTTTGAATTTTAAATAAAGGCAGGAAAGAATGAGATCTAAAGGGAAATATTATACATATAAATTAAAACACACACATGCAAAATTATGCCGTATGTTCTTCAAGGATCCATCCGTATCTGAGGACATTTATTAACACGTTTTAGTGGCTATCCATTGTATGTGTATGTTGGCGGGGGAGGTGGTTTAGAATGATAGTGGAAATCAGGATAAAGGTAAAAAAATCAAGAGAAGAAACTTTAAAATGATGGTGATGATAGAGGCATGACCTGAGGATTCAGATTCATGCAACTTTCTACATCTGAAGTTCTTCCTCCCGCCAAGTAACTCTGGCATCAGAGTAGAGTAAGGAGGGGGAAGGTGACAAGTAGGCAGGAAGGCCAGCCAGGCAACCACAGGAGCAGGATGGAAGAGAGAGGTGACTGTTTGCACGTAGGCAGTGGCAGCAGGAACGCCCAGGGGCAGGTGTAAGAGGGGGTCCACGTGGTCAGAGCAATAGGCCCAGCTGGCCGAATGCAGAGCTGAGGGTGAGCAGGGCGACCAGGAGGACTCCCAGGTTCTGGTGGTGGGTGGTGGCATGACCAGCCGGGATCTGGGATAAAGAGGAGGAACAACTGTTGGAATCAGAGGCATCAGATACAGATGTAGGATTCTTTAAAATAGATGAGATAGGTCGAGTCAATGAAGGTCTAGAGGAAACTGAGCAAAAGGGGTCCAGGAGTGTTCAAGAGAAGCAGGGAAGAGGGTCGTGACAGAAGTTTTCAGAGATGAAGTCAGCGTGGTAAGGGCTGGGAAGGGCCAACCGGACTGGCAAAGCAGATGCCCTGGGTGACTTGGTGAGAGCTCTTTCAGTGGAGTCGTGGGGGCAAAAGCCAGATTACATAAGATTAAAGAAATACCTGGAAGATAAAGAAGAGAAGGCAGCAAGCGTAGACAGCTATTTGCTGAAGGTTAAGGGAAAAGAAGGATGGCGACAGGCTACATTGGGGGCTGCAGAATGCAGGGGTGTGTGTGCAAGACGGAAGAGGGTTGAGTGTTTATGTGCTGAGGGGTAAGAGGTAGGGATGAAGTCAGGATTGAAAATGAGGAAGAAGAGAGGGGATACTAGATGAACCGAGGTTCCTGCTTGGTTATTTTGATGGAAAGCTTACCCAAATTATGTTAAGATTCATCAGACTTTAGCTGGAGCACGTATGCATGGATCGGGTGCTCAGCTGCAGAGAAGGAAGACACTGCATGGAGTGAATGTATGAGAACAGATTTGGGTTTTTGAGCTGGGAAAGGACTTCTTTTTTTTAATTTTTTTTTCTTTCTTTCTTTTATTTATTTTTTTCTTTTTGTTAAGCACAAACCTAAAGGAGAGAGACTTTTAAAATATGATCCAAAATTACTAACCATAGGCAAAAATTTGACAGATTTTTCTACATCCAAATAAGTTGATAGCGTCCTTTCAGCCAGAACTGCCATCTTCCACTAATTCACCAAAATGATGACCACAAAGGAAAGGGAGAGGTACCTGCAATATATTCTTGGCTTTTTAGAAAACATGAAGTTGTTCCTTTGACCATATATGTGCAAACCCACAAGGTGATATTGTAGACGTCAAGGGAAGGGGTACTGTTCAAAAAAGGAGTGCCCCACAGTGTTACCAAGGCAAAACTGGAGGAGTCAACGTATTACCCAGCTTGCTGTTGGTATTGTTGTAAACAAGCAAGCGAAGGCAAGATTCTTGCAACTGGGGATTAAATAACAGTCCTAAGGGCAGTGGTTGCTGGACTGGGGAGGGTGGGGGCGCTGGGAGCCCACACTCACTGGTGGTCTTGCAGTCAATTTGTACACGTTTGCAAGAGCCAATTGTTATGTTTTCAGGAATTTTGCAAGCTGTTGACTAAACACAGCCATCATTAAAAATTAAATCATATAAACTTACAATTAAATAGATTATATTTTTAAAAGTTTAAAAAACCCTCAAAATGGGTTGCATCTGATTATTTCACTACATTTTACTCTCATGTATGCATTTAAGGTTAGTTTTGTCTGTTGTATCTGTATGGTGGAAATACTATATAATGCCATGCTAATGTGCATGTCTTCCAAACTCATGTTGTTGGCTTGAAATAGCTGGTGGGAGTATTTACACCAGGGAAATTGGCAAATGCTACACATCAATGCCCCTCACCCTCATTTTAGAAAACTGTTTGTTACACATTTACCAGCACATCACTGACTATGGTCCTTAAAGAAATCAGGAGTGATACCAGGAGTGAGGGAAATCAAAGCATGAGCTATCTGCAGGGCAGAGAAACTGTGTACATTCTTCCCCTAAGCACTAGTATGGGCAGAGTACAGCAAGGGTGGAGGCCTGGCAGCTCGACCCAATCTTTTGGTACCCATACGCTCTCCAGATTTCTTCAAAATCTTGCCGGGATAGTTGCAGCCCAGAGCAGAAGTGTCAGGAAGCAACTCTGGGGGAGATTCCCAGTTCTGTGCTGAACTGGGAATCACACGTCTCTTGCCAAGAGATGAGATGAGATGAGATGAGTCAATGGCGCCATCTAGTGTCGAAGAACAGATTGGCTCCAAAGAGAGTGATCAGAAAAAGATTTCTCTTGATTTGGGCCCTGGTAACATATTGACTTCCAGTTTCTTCTTTTCTTTTCCCCATTTTCTTTCCTCACTTCCATTTCCCCACTTCCCAAGTCAATTTTTATCTACACCCCCAACAAAAATAGCCATTAAATTTTTGGAAGATCTCAACTTTGTGTTGTTCCCAGGCAAGAATGGATAATGCTGACTTCAATGGCATAGGACTTGTCTATATTATGAATAATAATTTCTAGTGAATTTACTTAAGGAAGTTGTACACATTTTCTCTTGCGAGTCACACGAATCAAATGTTTCTCTGCCTCCTGACATGTCCATATCCTTCTTTTTCCAGGACAGGGCAGGTAGAAGAGTTTTGTTAGCATATTGCAGTTCAACAACCCACCCTAATTAATTCTCAAGTTTTATAATATTATATGTTATATATATGTTTTACATATTATATTTTTGTAGGGAAACTGTAGAAGAAAAGGCCTGTTCATAACTTTCCAGTGAATGGGATATTTCATTCTTTTGCGAGGACCTGTGTTAAGTCATTAATAATTGGATATGGTTGAATTCGCGTAGCTGAAGGGTCCTCCAGAAATTGGAGTAAAATTCTGGGTCTCTAGTTCCTCCTTGGAAGGTTCACTTTGCATCTAGCTCATGGAGAGGTAACACAGCAGCCCCTCAGTAAAGATGACTTCTGTTTTGTCCCTTTAGTGATTGACTGTCTGAGCAAAATTAAAGAGGATTTAGTGGGTTGGTCCAAAGCTCTCGTTCCAATTCTGACAGGTTATATGTCTTCATTAAGGATAACTAACCCATCAGTTGAGGGATATATCAGATGGTTTCAAACAGAAAACCCGTAAGGAGTAAATACCCTCCTCTCTGTAACGTGTATAACAGGGTCCGCCTGAACCCAGTAACGAGACATTCTAGAAGGTGTCAGGAAATGAAGTGAAGCCAATGGTTACAGCTGTGGAGATGAGATGCAGGCTTGGGACTAGGATACTTAGGATACAATGTTTTCAAAAACAAAAGTTACTTAGAAATCTCATGTCCTGACTGCCAGACTACGTAAATGTAAGGCTTCGTTTTAGGCGTGGGCCGTGGGTTTTGCAGTGCAGCCAGCTGCTATTTGTATAAGCCAGACTTCAACAGCAGCCCCTCTAGGCTCCCCCCACACATGATGGCAGCAGTTTTGCCTTAAAAAAATGTGCCTAAGTGACTCTGCAGGCTACTGGCTGTTTTCTTTAGAAGTAGGAATTGAAGACCCTGTTAGGAAGGTAGAAGTCAAGTTTGCCCCTATGTGGCTCAAACTATTAAATATAACAAGGCCTGGGAACTCCCATGTTCTTAGATGCTCAGTAAACATTCCAATTCATCAAACTGTGACAAACTTAAAAGCCCGTGGCATTGTGCTATTTCACGGGACTGTGCGGAAGCCGTTCAGGTCCAGACTTGAATCCTGTGTGGTCTCAATTCAGGTGTGCACTCGCCCTCAAGCCTTGGATACAGGACTCACTCCTTAGGATACCTCTCCACGTCCCCTGCCTGAAGCCGGCGTCTTCCCTCAGAACTGTTTTCCTCTTGTCCATTCCCTGGAGAGGGTTAACGGTCCAGGTCCCCTGTCCCACAGCAGCCTATTCTATACATGGCAACCAAACCTCAAAAGCTTCTTGTACGCTCCTGGGCTTTTGGATATATCTTCAGTTTTACACTATGTATTTCTAATGTTTTGTGCAGTTAGATACAACCATCTGACTTCTCACTGCTGAAAAAGTAAGCCTTTGTTCTCTGCAGTTTTTCCTTTACCATCTCTTTTTATCTCAGAATCTTAATGAACTCTGAGGGGACCAAGTGTCCATGTATATGGAGTAAGAGCTGTTTTACACCTTACTCCAGGTTGACTGTCCCTGATCTGGGAATTAGAAATGCTCCAGAATCTGAAACATCTTGAGCACCGGCATGATGCTCAAAGGAAATGCTCACTGGACCCTTTGGATAAGGGGTGCTTAGCCATTTATTAAGTATAACGGAAATATTCCAAAATCCAAAATATTTCCGGTCCCAAGCATTTCAGATAAGGGATACTCAACCCAAATCCACTCCCAAATTTCTACCACCTAGCTCTTCAGCAGGTCTATGGACTAAAAATCAAGGCTTCTGATCACTTTGAGGCATCGTAACCTCATCAAGTGGTTTCTGAGATTCAACTGACTTTTTGTGCTATTTTATTGAATTCTTAAATCTTTGAACATCATAACCCATAGAGTACATTAAAGAACTCCTAAGGAGCTTCTTACTGCTCAAGAAAGGGAACTAATGTCCACGTGACCACTGTATGTCAAGTGATTAAGTACCTTATTATTTTATTTTTGAAACAGGGTCTCACTGTCACCCAGGCTACAGTGCAGTGGTACATTCAAATTCCTAGGCTCAAGGGGTGCTCCCACCTCAGCTTCCCAAGTAGCTAGGACAAGTGTGCACCCACCACCAAGCCTGGCTAATTTTTAAAATTTTTCATAGAGGTGGGGTCTCACTATTGCCGTGGCTGGTCCCAAACTCCTGGCCTCAAGTGGTCTTCCCGCCTCCAGCCTCCCAAAGTGCCAGGACTGCAAGCGTGAGCCACTGTGTCTGGCTAAGTACCTTATTTAATTTGCTCCTCTAGGAGTCCTGTGCGCTTATTTTGGGGCAACTTTGTTCCACTCTTAGTACCACGCCTGCTAACCTTGTGGTCTGACGTCCTTAAGACCTGCCGCAGTGGTAAATGAATGTGTCTCTTTTGAAAAACTTGACAGAAATGACTGCAACCTACTACTTTACAGATGAGGACGCTGAGGCACAAACTAGATCCCAGGTCTTCTGGGCTCCGTGGAGAGCTCTCCTCACCATAGCAGTCTGCCTGTTTTATTTGAAGGAATGAGATCCTCTCTTTCATAAGATACTAAAAGAATTCCTTAAGGCAGTTTCATTGAAGCTGTCTTGGCTGCTTCTGAAAACAATGGATCACTACTCCCAAGGTCAAAAACGACTAGAACACAGATGTAAAAACCAAGCCATTTAATTGTGTCTTTGAAGGTAAACAATATATGGAGCTGGATCCCAAGCCCTGAGAATGCCAGAGCTACAGGTCCAAGCGCGGCATGGTATTCTCAATGGAGTTCAGAAGGGCCAGACCTCACGCTGTTACGAGGCAGAGAACGTATGGAACTCATGCATTCCATTCAGCAATTTTGTTAATCACCAGAACCAGATCCCAAGAGTCTTTCAAGATGGGGAAAATTCAACTCCTGGTTTTACAGGTTAAAGAATGAAGAGTACCAAAAATGTTATGTTGACTTCTCTTCGTTTTTCTCACACCATCTGGAGCCTGAGCTAACACATCCCCAACTCCCAGCAGCTGAAGCTGCAGTTCAGGTTCGAGATCAGTCCCTCCGTCCATTCACTTCCGTGTAATGCCACAGCGAGGGTGGCTGAAGGCAGAGAGCTCTCATCAGGACAGCTTTGTAACAAGCACTTAAAGTGGAAAAGAACCCTCTAGCAGCACACTGATTTAGTTTATAAGATTTTAATTTACAGATTAAAAAAAGCTACATGTTTTACTTTTTCTCCTTTTTCTCTTCTTTCTTCATGTCGCTCTTTTCCTTATCTTTATCTTTCTCTTTGTCATCTTTTCTATCCTTTTTGCTCTCCTCCTTTTCCTGCCCTTCCTTCTTCTCTGCATCCCGGTTGGCAATCTTGTTGTTGATGAGGTTATGCAGGGCCACCACGGAGCGGATCAGCGAGGCCAAGTACACCACCAGCATCTGGTCGTTGGTCTTCAGGTAAAAGGCCTTGACGAACTCCTGCAGGCTGACGTCGGGCAGCAGGTTGAAGACATCCTGCAGCTGGTAGATGATCTGGTGGTTGATGGGCAGCTTGCCTGTGGCTACTTTATCCAGGTAGCTCCTGATGTCCAGGAGCTTGGAGTTCAGTCCCTTCAAACCATGCACCTGGTTTGTGATCCGCTGGGAAAGAGTGCCCACTGTAGTGTCTTTGATGTCTCTGTAAGAACCCACAAGAAGGGTGGGAAAGAGCATGAGGCCACCAGATTAGTGGGTGAGTTCTCCCATCCTAAAAAAACACCCAGCTTTGTCCAAGGGGAAAGTTTTCAAAAGAAAAATGTTACTTCTCCATTTGCTAAAGATTTGGGTATAAATTGCTTTAATTTTGTTTTCACTTGGGGCACATATTTTAACTTTCTCACCAGAAGGCATTTTTCAAAAGATGATTATAACAGCTAAAACGAAGCCATTTTCACTTAAAAACAAAGACTGCCTGGGCCAACAGTTCAGATCTGCCAATCACTTTCTGGGTAACCTTGTGTTATAAAGCTCTCTACCTCAACTTCCCGGTTCCTAGAAAGGATGGCATTTCTCCACCTCTGTCTCTAGGATGTTTTGATCCTAGCTTCAATCAGTTGTGATTTTTAAAACTGGAAATTACTCATCAGTTGATAAAAACTATGACCTTTTGAAATAAGGGTTTTATAGATATAGGATACTGACTGACTGATTGATTGAGACAGGGTCTTGCTATGTTGCCTGGGCTGGTCTCAAACTCTTGGCCTTAAGCAATCCTCCTGCCTTGGCCTCCCGAAGTGCTGGGATTACACGCATGTGCCACCACACTTGGCCAGATAGATATAGGATGTTAAAACAAAACCTATCCCAAGATGACGATTTTCTGCAGACAATGGGCCATACTCGTTGGCAGTCACATCCAATGGAGTGTGCAGGCTGCGTCTATGTCACACATCTGTTCCTGTCACACTCCACATTATAGTTTCTGAACAAGATGTGTTACCCACAGTCATAAACTGTAACTCAAGATACACTGGTGATGACCTTGTAGTTCAACCACCTCAATTTATAGACCAGAAAACAAAGTTTCAGAACGGGACTGTGATTTGTTCAGAATCGTTAGTGGACGGCCAGGACCAGAACCCAGGGTCCCACACTCCTGATACAGGTTTCCTTACACCGTGCAGCCTCTCGGCAGCTAACGACTACAATGCTGTGCAAGGGCTCACCGTAACAAGTGTTCGACTCCAACTTCCTCAGCTTCCTCTGCTCCAATTTCACTGGTCACGTGTTCGAATGTTTTTGAGGTTGGAGTTCCGTCCTGGGAGAGGAGGCTTACCTATAGTTATTTACTTAAGACAAACTGAGACAAACTGGCATGCGTTCCTTTTCACGTTTGGAGGCTTCTGTGTTAAGTCAGCTCATTTCATGGGTGCATTACTGAGACTTTTCCATGGAAAAGGTGGGTAACGCTTGCTTTGAAAGTTTAGCCTACACAGCTAAAATCACCGTGGTGATATTCAGTGATGAAGTCTGCTGGGGCATTATCACGAGGTTGTTTGTTATGTTGTGGTGGCCACTAAATAGTTTTCTAAGGAAAATCTTTTTTTTAAAAGGAAAATCTTAATATTCCCTCAAGCCTACGCTGGGGATGGACACTCAGAGCTGAGCATTCTGGTGTCAAATGATCACACAGAGAGGTCTTGCCATCTCGCTCTTGGTGGTGCTCACTTATTCTATTTGAAAACCTAAGATCTAGTCCATAGGGGCGGGAGATCTCCAAGGAGAAAAGCACACGGGCACAGAGGAGGCTCAACAGTGGACACAGCACGAGAGTCAGACCCAGCTCACCAGGTGGTGCATCTCCTCTGCTGTGAACATCTCGGCCAATTGTTTGAATACTTTGGTATTCCATACTCAAATTTCATTTATAAAAGGGGAATTTAGATTTCTATGGTCCCTCTATTTCTAAATTTGAAGATTCAAAAAAACTCAAAGGGAGAAAATTTAAGATCAACCACCTTCTCTGTGTTACAGAGAGATAAGGCATTTGTTGACTTGAAAAGGGAAAAAAAAATCACCCAGTAAGTAGCAAATCTAATGTCCTAGGCTCACAGCAAGATGACTTACGTCGTGAACTTCTTCCACTGAAATATACGCTTCTGTGGGCAGCCCCAGGTCCTTCGGCTTCACATCGATAATGACCAGTACCTGGCGGAGAAACACATCTTAGCAAACCACCTCGCACCTGGTAATTTCAGCCATTCTTCTAACAATTTCATTCATTCAATTAGAAACCAGCCAGAATTTTTAGCAAAAATGAGTTTATACTTCAAATTGTCTTATCATGTGCTCTGTTCTTTGTTCCTTCCCCTTAACAAGCTGAGGGGCAGGAGACTGTGGTTATTAAGCAGAGGGACATCAGAGTCAAGAGAGCCAAAATCTCAACCCCAGCCCCACCACTTACCAGACTCACTAACCATTCTGAACCTTAGTTTTCCCATTTGTAAAGAGGATATGTAGTTACCCAGAGGATTCCTTGAGATAATTCACATACCTGGTACTTAGCAGGTGTTAACTGTTATTTACCAAATACATTAGGTTACAGTACACTTCACAGAACACTACAAATTGACACAAGTTTATGAAGAAAAAGCAGTGAACGGATTTGCTACCCAAATCCTTCCTAGGATGCGCTTGCTTGAGTTGGCTGGCAAAAAATATCATCCAAGAGCTTTAAAAACAGCACTCACTGAGTTGGGACAGTATCTTTTCATGAGTTCATTGATGGCGATGTCATTCTTGTGTAGTTTAGGGCCCGTGTGGTACCACCCAACGATTCTTTCTCTGGCTGGGATGGAAAAAATTAGTGGGTTTTAATGGTTTCGTGAAGATCTGCACAATTCCCTCAAACAGGATGAAAATACCAGTGGTTATGTCCTCTATCTTTTTGAAAACTGCAGACATCTATTTTAAACCTTGACATACGTATGACATCTAAAACTCAAAAACAGAATTCTCAGAAGATAAGCAGTATAGGAAATCCAGAGACAGCTATATCCCAGACTAGTTTAGGAAACTAGTCATATAGCAAACAATTTAGAGAATAATTCTAAGGCAATACGTAAACAAATGCAAGTTCACGTCACAAAAATGGCAACTGTTGTGGGAATAAACATTTCTAAAGCAATGTTGCTGGTGTAATGAACTAAAATGAAAACAATACCAGTGACAGAGAGATACTCCTCTACTACCACTAGTCTTACTTAAGTCTAGATAAGCTAAGAGCCTTTGACATTACAAGGAATAGTTATAAAAAAAGATAGCTGCACTCGTGTGTGTGCACGCACACACACACACACACACACACACACACACACACAATGCTATGCTCTAACATCTTCTAAGAAAATCAAGACATACCATTGACCTTCTTAAACATTCCATACATGTTTTCCAAGTAATCATGGTCTAAAAACCAGACAGAATCATCTTTGTCATCTTCATCAAAAGGTACTAAAGAGAAAAAAAATACATAAGATTTAGTTTAGGGTTCTCAATAGAAATCACTAGAAAGCAGGTCACAAGTAGAGACCCCAGGCCAGATCTGATTCACATGTTTGATTTATCCAAAATGGCATGAAAAAAAAGATTTTTTTTTTTTTTTTTTTGAGACAAAGTCTTGCTTTGTTATCCAGGCTGGAGTACAGTGGCATCATCATAGCTCACTGTAATCTCAAACTTCTGGGCTCAAGTGATCCTCCAGCCTCAGCCTCCCGAGTAGCTGGGACTAAGTTTTCTATCTTTGTTAATAGAGACAGGGCTCTCATTCTTGCTCATGGTGGTCTTCAACTCCTGGCCTCAAGAAATCCTCCCCTGCCTCAGCCTCCCACAGTGTTAGGATTTAGGTGAGCCACCATGCCTGGCCTAAAATTTTTTCTGAGTTGCTCTCAAGAACTGGGAGAGTTTAAATAAAAATCCAGACTTGCAGTTTCCCTTAAAAAAATGGAAGACCTGGCAGCTACTGGCTATAGGGAGACAGGGGCTGCCTGCTTTATAACAAACCATGCTCTTCAGTTCTCTAAAAGCCCCACCACTTCCTAATTATTTCCCATTTGGCAAATGACACTACTGGCTGGTCCTTTCAGACACTGGAGTTAGTGACCTGTAGTCGAGAGGTCATGCCAGCAATTACTTCCTTGTTGTTGCTTTAATCATAAAAGTAATACATGGATACGTTCTTGTAAAGATTCATGATACGCAGTAAAAGGGCAAAGTTGCCCATCTCTCCCCTTGCTTACCCACAACCATAAATAGTTTAGTGCAGGAGTTGATAAATTGCACTGGCTGCCTGTTTTTATAAAGTTGTACTGGGATATAGCCACACTCATTTGTTTACCTACTGTCTATAGCTGCTTTTGTACTACAACAGCAGAGACGAGCAGTTGCAATGGAGACCACATGGCCTGCAGGTTTACAGTATTTGCTGTCTGGTCTAGTGTATGGCCTGTGAGCTCTCTCTTCTGTACTTTAGCAAGTCTGAAATAGAATCTCTGGGTTGTACTAAAAAATGGTAACAAATGTTTATTTTAACCATGCTGAGAAAAATGTAAAATTTGTGTCTTTTACCTGCAAAACTGTTGGATACATCAAGTACTTTCTTTTGCCATGACCCCAAAAGCACACCAACAACGCGCTTCTGATTTCCAACCTTGCCGATTCTGAATGAGAAAACAGACGATCAGTCTTGGATAGGCGTTGAAATGTAAACTCAACAGTTACATACTTAATGGGAAACATCAATGGCGTAGATACAATTTAGTTTACCCAGGGAACTAAACTCCGTGAACAAATATATTCAACAATAGGGTTATGTTAGTTCTTAATGCAAAGGATAATTCGTGAACTTTGTACCTACTGCACACTGGTAGTTCTTACTTACCACTGACTGCAAAGTAACACATTCCTGGAAAAACTTCAAACTTCATAGAAATTTAAAATGAAGAAAACGCAAACTTCCCAGATCTTAGGATTTTAGACTGCTACTTGTGAAAGCACATTTAAGTTATGCTACCACATTTAACCTTTTCTTTGCAGCTCTTCTTTCTCCTTTAAACTTTGTCCATCCTCAAATCTTTTCAGGGATAAAGATGCTAGAGTAGAACCAGTTTTATGGCCTGGCTTCTGGGTTGCCAGTTCTCCTCTGGAATATATGCTCAACGTCTAAAAGCCCCACTAGATGTAATTTATTCTTTGTGAAGTCTACAGGCTCAGAAAGTGATTCTGACCCAGAGGCATGTGTGTGCGGTTTGTGGCCTCTCTGGTTGGCTTATTAGACAGAAGCCAGAAATGAGCTGGTGACTCATCACACAAAGGAGGACTGAATGAGCAAGATTTTACTTCAGAATTTCTATCTGCATTGCAAATCCCTCCAGTTGTTTTCTCCTAAGGAGTTTACAGTGTTTTGCTTACACACTCTCATTTCATTGGTCTTCAAGAATGCCTTAACCACTAGCAAACGTGAGACACGAAAACAATACAATTCTATGCTAAGGAAAGACAAAAGCCACTACATTTCCACTACATAGGAAATTACATTTCCTCAAAAGTTGCTCCTTTCACATTGGTTTAATTGCAGTATTTTTCTTGACATATAGTTGGCAAATCTATAAATGCTTACTAAACTTGGGGTTTGGATCAAAAAGAGTTGGTGATTCTGTATAACTTGGGGCTGTGAAAAAAATTTTTTTGGGGGGTGGGGGGAAATGAGTTCAGCACACATAGGAATTGAGTTTCCACACTTCCAAAGAAACTTCCACACTCATAGGCTTTTCTTTTGGTCTACAAAAGTCCATTTGTGTTTCTTAAAACCCTGCATTTACCTGACACAGCAGCTAGAGCTCTTAACAAGTGCCTGAATACAACTGAAATGGTGCCTGCCCATCAGCACCCCTAATATCCAGTGGGAGAAAAACAGTAATTACTGTACAGTAGAAAAGCCACATATCCCGGTAGACTGACGGTCGTTTCTGGCTCTGGATGAATTAGCTGTACAAAGCAAGTTGCGGGAGAATGGATACTTAGCAACTGTAACTTTACAGCAGACGCTCCCAACTGCTCTTCCCATTTGCCAATTCAAGTAATAATCTTGTAAAACTTATGAACACGTGCAACAGGTCTAGCAGGATGAACAGCTCCCAAACAAGCAAGGGGTGGCGGATGTACACCCTCAAACAACGAACTTACTAGGTGTCCTGTGAAGTTTTCTGACCTGTGAATCACTAACGCCAGAATCTCCAAGTGGTCTCGTTTTTAAAAGAAAAACTGACACCTCATCTACATTTTAAGCTATCATCAAACTAGATTCCCACTTAGACACTTTCACAGGTTGAAACCTCGGCCCATCCAGGAAGCGCTTAGGAGCGGTGAGATCGGAATTTCGGTGACAGCCTTCAGAGGGCACAGAAGCGCGAGTCTGAAGTGCCTTCCTACGAGACCCAGTTTTCTCGGTGAAAAGGGGCAGACGAAGTGACAGATGGGCACCGATCTGGGGTCGGGGTTCAAGGCCAACTGGAACTTGCCCCCCACACCCTGGCATCATCCAGATCTTGGAAAAAGGAACAGAGAACCCAGACCCCAGGGTGGCGGCTGGAGCAGGGGCGTGATGCCGGGGTGACTTCGGCTTCGTAAGCCGAGGTTGGTCTGGGCCCGTCGACAGTCAGAGCCGCCCGCCGCCCCATCTGCGTCCCCAGCTCGCCCGCGGCCACCGCGCCATCCCCAGCGTGCCAGTGACTCAGCAGCGGCCGCACCGCCAGCCCGGCTAGGTCACCCGGCGCCGCCCGCTCACCGGTTGAAATGATCCACCACACTGAGCAGCACCAGGGGGTGGACCACCACCTTCTGCACCGCCAGCTCTGGCATCGCGACACACCCTGCCCGCCAGGCCTGGCTCCCCGCGACCCGCAAATACCGGCAGCGGCTCCTCCAGGCCCAGCGCCTCCTTTTCCGGTTCAACCGCAGCCGCGCGGCCTCCTTCTTCCGCTCCCAGAGTGCCTTGCGCGGCGTGCCCGGACTGTCGCCGTGGACGCCATCTTGAGAAGGGGAAAGCCCCGGAGGAAGGCGGGGCCGCCCGCGGTCCCCTCCCTTGCGTTTCCCTGGACTTTAAAGCCAAAGGGACCCTGGCGGCCGATAAAGCTTGACCTCCTGGTATTGGACCTGTACTGTCACCTGCAGCGGCTTTTCGCTTCAGTTCCTTCCTAGTTCACTCACACCCCCTTTTGAAGAATATAGAAAAAATGCTTAGAAATAAGTAAATAGTAAGTTTATATTTCCACCACCCAGAAAATGTTCACCTTTGCTTCAAGTCAAAATCCTCCAGGATTCCTTAGAGGACCTTGAAGTCGCTAACATTATAGCATGGTTTTAATGTAGGCTTGGCAATTTATCTCATCATTGTCTCCGTCGGCGGCATTTCTCCTCTGTCGTTTCTGTGGACATTTGCAGATAAAGTGGCAACCTGCAGGTTTCCACCTGTCTTTCCATTACTGTGTAACCAGGGCCGCTGGGGGAGCGAGATTTGTGCCCAGGGTCAGATCACAGAGGTTGCTTTTCAAATCAAAATTTACATAAGGGTTGAAGAAAAAAATGGAAGGCAATAAGGAAGTATGTTGTGATATTTAGGTAGGAAAGAGAAAAAGGAAGACCAAAAGGGGAAATGTAGGAAACGAGGGCTTAAACTTATTTGGAGAAGGAGGCAGGTTACATTAAAATTCATACAGGTTTATATCCTGTCTCATTTTAAGTTGATGTTTCTGTAAACAAAAACAATACTGTAGCACCTTGAATTATTTACTTATTGCTTGTCATGTCTTTAAACAGCTTTTACCTTCCTTATATTACCAGAGGATTTTCCTCAACAGTTTGGGTTCTTATCCTTCTAAGGTAGACTCCTGATCTCTAAATGTCAGGGGACACATACAATCTCCGTGTCGTTCTTACCTGTGGATTGTGAAAAACATTATCAAAGACGAGCCTGGGATCTGACTACCAAGGAAAGAATGACTTTAATAGAGTGAGGAGTTTTAATGTGTCTGCATGTGCATATATCCGTGTCTTCTGTCTACCACTTGGTTTTCTTTTCAGGTTTTCTGGTAGATCCACGAGGCAGTAATGCCAGGATATACTCATTATTCAAAATTAGAAAGAGAGATGCTCAATGTTATCTTTATTCTTTATTATCATTAGAAAGTTTTAAGGGTCACGTCAAGGGAAAGAAAACCAACAATTATTGAATCAACTGAGTGTCATATGCCAGCCTTGGTATAGACATTCACAAACATTTAATCCTTTTAATCAATGCTTCTCAAACTTTGATATGCTTACAAATCACCTGGAGACCTTGTTAAAGCACAAGTTCTGATTCTGTAGGTCTGGAATGGAACCTGAGCAGTCTTAACAAGCTTGCAGGTGAGGCCCATGCTGCGTTAACAAGGCATGTAGCAACCTTGTGAAGTAGGTATTTTCTTCTTTTACAAATATAAATTGTTGCTCAAATGTTGCTCCCATGGTGGGCTTTTCTTGACTACTTTATTTAAAATTCCATCTTTCTCGACTACCTATATATTTCCGCTTTAGCTTTATGTAGAGTTTTTTTTTTTTTACCATGTTTGAATAGTAGTAGATTTACCTATTCATTGTCTTTTCTCCCCATTAGACTATGAGCTCTTGTTTAGTTCACTTTTATATCTTCAGTGTCTTGAAAAGTACCTGGCACATAGGAGGCGCTCAGTAATTATTATAGAAATGATCAATTTGTTACATGAATGAAATGGAAAACAATGATGAGGCTCAGACTTTGGAAAGGAGTCTTTTAAGATCACATTGCTAGTAAGGATCAAGCCAGATTTCTGTTTTTTTTTTTTGAGACAGAGTCTCACTCTGTTGCCCGGGCTATAGTGAGTGCCGTGGCGTCAGCCTAGCTCACAGCAACCTCAAACTCCTGGGCTTAAGCGATCCTCCTGCCTCAGTCTCCCGAGTAGCTGGGACTACAGACATGCGCCACCATGCCCGGCTAATTTTTTGTATATATACACTTTTTTAGTTGGCCATATAATTTATTTCTATTTTTAATAGAGACGGGGGTCTCACTCTTGCTCAAGCTGGTCGCGAACTCCTGACCTCGAGCGATCCACCCGCCTCGGCCTCCCAGAGTGCCAGGATTACAGGCGTGAGCCACCGTGCCCGGTCCAAGCCAGATTTCTACGATCCCAGTTCCTAGGCTCCTGAATGTACCTCTTAGAGGCAAAAGACTTGTGTTAATTTCATTAAGGTGTTGAATTTCAGCCTTTGGAAAGCACTATGTTTTATTTCACATTGAGTTCACATTGCAATTGTACAGACTAGGTAAGTTGTTTGGAAGCTTATTGGGAGTCTCTGCTCCTTACTCACTGAAGCAATATGAAATTGACTTTGAACTTAAAAAAATTATTCAAGCTACACATGATCATTATGTAATAGAATATTCAGATAAATAAAAATTAAAATCTCTTAAAATCTTACCACATAGAGAAAACTATTAATAATATTAACTATGGTCCAAACTGCTATGCGTTTTATTAAGGTGACTTCAGCATTAGCTTCCTAACTGGTCTTCCTGCTTCTAGTCTGATCTTCTCCCATATCCGTCTTCCATCCAGACTTTTTTTTTTTTTTTTAACAGAGTCTTATTCTGTTGCCCAGCTAGAGTGCAGTGGTGTCATCGTAGCTCCCTGCAACCTCCAACTCCAGGGCTCAAGCAATCCTCCTGTCTCAGCCTCTCGAGTAGCTGGGCCTACAGGTGCATGCTGATGCCCAGCTGATTTTTTTTCTATTTTTAGTACAGACAGGATCTCGCTCTTGCTCAAGCTGGTCTCAAACTCCTGACCTCAAGCAATCCTCCCGCCTTGGCTTCCCAGAGTGCTAGGATTAGAGGCCTGAGCCACCGCACCCAGCCAAAATGTACTTTCTGTTTCTAAGTGTACTCATTGTTAGAACTTCAAGTAGTACCGAAATATTAAAACTTAACAAGTAAAAATCTCCCACAATCCCACCGCCCAGATGTAATCACTAATAACAGTTTGGTGTGTATTCTTCTAGATCAAATATTTGAAAGTTTTGAAGAACCTGATTTCATAGTGTAGTAGTGACCATGGTGTGTCTTTGTTTTGGGATTACTCAACTCGATAGCACTCCTCATTTTTTATTTTCATCCCCAATCTCATAACTAACTATAGGCATAATTAGTTTACGTTTTGTGGTTGAGTCCTACAATTACTCAGGATCCCTGACCTCTGCATCTTTGAAAAATGACCAGGAGACTTTTGCTCTGAATCTTATGAGGGAACTTTTGATATTCTGTCTGGGTCCCACTGATCGTTTTCATTACATGTACTCTTCCTACTTTGGGGAACATTGCTTTGTTTTTTTTTTTTTTTGAGACAGAGTGTCACTCTGTTGCCCGGGCTAGAGTGAGTGCCGTGGCGTCAGCCTAGCTCACAGCAACCTCAAACTCCTGGGCTTAAGCGATCCTCCTGCCTCAGCCTCCCGAGTTGCTGGGACTACAGGCATGTGCCATCATGCCCGGCTAATTTTTTTTCTATATATATATATTTTTAGCTGTCCATATAGTTTCTTTCTATTTTTTTAGTAGAGACGGGGTCTCGCTCTGGCTCAGGCTGGTCTCGAACTCCTGAGCTCACACAATCCGCCCGCCTCGGCCTCCCAAGTGCTAGGATTACAGGCTTGAGCCACCGCGCCCGGCCCATTGCTTTGGATTTCCCACATTTCTTTTAATATTTTTGATTTGACTATCAGATGACTGCTCCTACTTCCTCAGGTAACATAACTTTTAGATTAAGTCCTTGTGTTGAAATCTGTGCTGTGTCACTTCTTCCAGTTTTTTGACATTGCTTTTGTAGGGGAGGACTTTTCCTTAAAGATGTATATATGTTGTTTTTTTGGGTAGGCTTTGATTTTGGGTGCCTGCAGTAGTGTGATCTGTGTATGATTTCTTTGGTTGTAAACCACATCAGTGGTATCTATGATTTCCTCATTGGGTTAGGGTGTGGTTATTAGCGGAGGCTGTGATGAAGTTTTACTGGGGACTTGGATGCCAGGTGGGCCGGTCTTTGGGTTCTGGTGGTGGCATCAGTGGGCTGCGAATGCCTGTTTTGGGGCCTCAGAGTGGCTTACACTGGCATCAGTGTTAGTGGGTCAGGAGGGCTGCTTCTTGGGCTTCTAGGTGGCTTTCTTGGATGCTGGTAGTAGTGCAGTGAGCTGGGCATGTGGGCAGATTCTTGGGCCCCTGGGTAGCTGGCATGATGTGGGCAATGACAGTAACAATGGTGGAGCAACCCACTGGAATCCAGGTGGTCCCTGCTGGTGTTGGCAGTGGCTGTGGCATGTTGGGTGGGCCAGTCCCCTGGCTTGCTGGTGGTTCATGTGGGTGGGTGCCAGCTGTGATGTTATCAGCAGGTTGGGTCGGCCTGACCTCACACCCCACCAGGAGTGATCAGGTGCCAATGGTGGTGGACTCGGCTGAGTGATTTCCAGACCCCCGGGTGGCAAGCTTGAGTACTGGGGGGATGGTATTGGGTCACAGACTTGTCCTCAGGCCCCTGGTAGTGTATTCAAGTGCTTTCTGTGCTCCAGGGGGCTCTAATGAAGTCTCTCTCTCTATCTTTCAGCAGCCTTTGGTGTTCTGGCTCCATTTTCAGACCAATTTTCTATCAATGACAGGGAAAAACAGATGGCTGTAGAGAGTCCCAGGGTTTTACATCTTTCAATGAGGGTATACTTTGAACTCCAAACCTTTATTCATGAAACTTGATTAGCTTTGCAGGACCAGGAGCCGTCCCTGAACTAGCCGCTGAGGCCAGGGGAGTGGAGTTCTCTAACTGTCCAGCTTGGGGTCAGTTAGGGGACGGGGCAGCTGTGGTGGGTTAGCTCATCAGGATCACATGGAGGGGGAAGGACACAGGGGGTGCTGTCACCAGAAGGGGGAATGAATACTGGACAGGCAAAAACAAGTCCATCCTGTGATATAAAGAACTTAGCACAGTTCTTGGGACATAGTAAGCACTCAATAGATAGTAGACATGGCCGTCATTAGAGTGTAAGGTTATTGTCATTATTACATTTTATTTCAGTTTTTAAGAATTTTACATTTTTATTACCTGGTGTTTATGTTTTAAGTAACCTAGCAAAATAAGAGTCGAAATTCACTTTTGCCTGTACTGAGTACTTCTTTATGCCTTATGTTTTCCTTCAGGGATTTTCAGTCTATGAAAATTGTATTTTTTAAAAATTCCTTTCCTAAAACATATTTATTTACTTATTTTTAAAAAATGTATTTATGACCCTTTTGATTTTCCAATGGCCAATTTTTGCAGAAAAACTTGGTTTGCTTAAAGAGGTTTTCCTTGGTTTTATGCTTCACACAAGCGACAACCCAACGCGTTGGCCTTGGATACCTACATAGTTGTTATTCCTCTTGCAGTTGTCATATTTCATTTAACTGCAAATTAAAAAGAACTCAAAAAATTACAGCAATTTCTAGTTCATATCCAGGAAATAGAACTCTCCACAGGATCCCTTGCATGGTAAAATTATGTTGGAAAATCATTTTCCATTGTGCCGCGAGAGCCTATAAGGCCGTCACGATGGAGTGCAGCTCACCTCTCTTGGACGCAACCCAGAGGGACCGCGGTGCACGGACTGCAGGAAATCCCCCCTCTGAAGAGTTAATTTTCTTTCAGAATCAGTGTTAGAGGCTGCTGAGATTAAAACAAGACACTTTAAGATTGGTACAGGAACACTTATAACTGCCGACTACAGAAAGAAAACCCAGCAGGTGAGAGGCAGCCTTGGGAGTCCCTTTGCTTTGAGCCTCCCAAAACCTTTATTTTGAGTTTACCTTTCCTTTGATTATGCGTGCTTTCAGCTTTCAGAAAAAGAATTCATTAAATGAACATAAATAAGCAAACAAGTAATTTAGTCTCTTTAAGGTTTCAAAATGTCTCGAAGTCACTTTTGTTTTTGTTGCAGTTGGGACTCGGGAAATGTATGGTGCTCCTGCTTCCAGCACCCTGAGCGCCTTGAACTGCGGGAGAACCAAGGTCTCTCTGTCCTCCTGCCGCTCCCGGTGTCTGCTCCTCTCTTCTCTAAGCTCAAGGAAGGGCTTTCTCTGAAGTTCGCTTGTGTGGCTGAGGGACGTTCCTCCAGAAGGAATGCAGTTGTCAGGAGCCCCCTGCCTATAATCTCATCACACAGGAGGGATTAACTCACAGCAAAGGAGACTTAAAGGCATCACCTATTCTGAGAACTACTACCTGAAAGGCTTTATCTGCGTAACAATATGGCCTTTGTTCGCCCTGTGTTTCTGCCCCTCAACTTCCCATAACCTGTCACCATCACCCCCCACAAGCCCCAATCCCCTGTATCTTTCTGTAGCTCAGGATACTATATTAACTTCAACCATCTGGACCTTCTTGGAGTCTCATACTTTGTGGGATCCCCAAGCATGTGTGTGTAATAAATTCGTATGCCTTTTCTCCTGCTGATCTGTCTATATTGTCAGTTTATTCCAGTAACTCAAATCATCGCAACTTCAGAAGGTAGAAGGAAAATTCCCTTTGCCCTAACATTGCCGTGCCATGCTGATTCTTTTCAGGGCCGCTCTTAATGACTGTGTGAAATCAAACATTTTTTTTTCCCCCTTCTCAGTTTTACCAACTTTTAGATGCAGATTTATGGATGTGATATCAAAGCAAGTCTAAGGTTTGAAAACAGACAACGCTCTTCATCTTTTTTAAAGACAGAGATACTTTTTCTTCCCTTGTTTTCTTCAAATCAGTAAGTCAAAGAAGCAATTATTTTTAATTTGAAAAGCCGAGGCAATGATATTCAATAATAGCTGTTGGAAGAAAAAAAATCAATCATAATCCTAATCTCAAATGTACCTTCCATTTTTGGGCGCATGCACATGTAGTTGATCTGGTTGAAGATGACTATAAACTTAAGATGCGTATTAATGCAATTAGAAAAAGTATCAAGAAGGAATTTAAAGTACATCTAGTCAGTTTGAAGTTGGTCTACCTTATGTTTTGAGAATATAGTTAACAACATTGTATTGTATACTCGAAATTCATTAAGAGGGTAGATCTTCTTTTTTTTTTTTTTTGAGACAGTCTCACTCAGTTGCCCCGGCTAGAGTGCCGTGGCATCAGCCTAGCTCTCAGCAACCTCAAGCTCCTGGGCTCAAGCAATCCTCCTGCCTCAGCCTCCCGAGTAGCTGGGACTACAGGCATACGCCACCATGCCCAGCTAATTTTTTCTGTATATATTTTTAGCTGTTCATATAATTTCTTTCTATTTTTAGTAGAGACGGGGTCTCGCTCTTGCTCAGGCTGGTCTCGAACTCCTGAGCTCCAACAATCTGCCCACCTCAGCCTCCCAGAGTGCTAGGATTACAGGCGTGAGCCACCGCGCCTGGCAAGAGGATAGATCTTAGGTGTTCTCACCGCACTCACAAAAAGGTAGCTGCATAGACGAGGTGATGGATGTGTTAATTAGCTTGGTTGTGGTATTTATTTCACAATGTATATGCACATTAAAACATTACATTGTATACCTTTAATATATACAATTTTTATTTGTCAATTATACCTCAGTAAAGCTGAAAAAAAAAAGTAATAGAGCAATGCTTGTCACCAATAAACTAGTTTTGTGCTCTATGCAAGAATAGGAAAGGGCAAAAGTCTTTAAAAAGTCAGTACATTGCTCATAAAACTTATGAAATTTTATTCTTTTTGATATGGAAGTAGGAGTTAACCTGGATTTGTGGAAATGCTTGGTTATCACTGACATCCTCTCAAGTCTTGTAAATATTAGTACCTGCAGTTTGTTGCTAATCTCAGTGACCATCTGCAGTGGCTTCTATTGCTTCTCATCGATAGCATTGCAGGTGCTTCTCACCTGTCTCCAGCCGGGACCTTCAAGCCATCCTCCACATTGCTCACCTTCTTTTCCCCCTCAAAGTGAAGTGCTGGGATTACTTCCTTAAGATCCTTCAAAACCTTTCCACCCTACAGGATAAAATCTGAACTTTAGGAAGGTGTCCAAGACTCTTCCCAACCTAGGCTCAACCAACCTCTGTGAAAGTCATTTCCTGTTGCTCTCTCCCTCTGCCAAACCCACCTGAAATTCCAGCCATCTCAGCTGTTTCCGACCATTTGCTTTTCTCTGTGCTCATTCAGTCGAACCCCTTCTGCACCAGGACCCATTCAGAAGGTCATCTCTTCTGTTGGAGCTTTCCGTGCCCTACCCAGGCGGAGTTTGTTCCTCCGTCCTCTGGGTTCTGCACTTTGTGCTTATTTCTGTTGTAGTACTCACCATGCTTGGTAGCGATGGTTTGTTTGATGTGCAACTCTTCTGTCCTAGGGTCTGTGTGAAGGCCAGGACCATAGCTTAGTCATCTTTTTAGTGTCTGCACCTAACAAGAATCAGATACTGGTTAGCTGTATTGTGTAACTTGGGTACTATGTTTCACAAGTATATCCCTAATGCTTTGGTCAATGATCTTCAGCATGCAAAAAAAATCATATTCTCCTAGTTTCCTATTTCATCTCCATATGCACAAGGAGAAAACAACGCACAACCAAACCAAACTCATATATTAATAGAATGAGAAAAGCTTTTGATTAAAAATTTCTCCTAGGCCGGGTGCATTGGCTCACGCCTGTAATCCTAGCACTGTGGGAGGCCGAGGGGGGCGGATTGTTGGAGCTCAGGAGTTCAAGGCCAGCCTGAGCAAGAGTGAGACCCCGTCTCTGCTGAAAAAATAGAAAGAAATTAGCTGGACAACTAAAAATATATAGAAAAAATTAGCTGGGCATGGTGGTGCAGGCCTGTAGTTCCAGCTACTCGGGAGGCTGAGACAGGAGGATTGCTTGAGCCCAGGAGTTTGAGGTTGCTGTGAGCTAGGCTGATGCCACGGCACTCTAGCCCAGGCAACAGAGTGAGACTCTGTCTCCAAAAAAAAAAAAAAAAAAATTTCTCCTGTGAGAGCATATAATTTTATACATGTCCATTATTTTGGATGTAATGAAATGTGTGGAAATGTGAGTGAAAAAATATACAGGCTGCTACCGATGAAACCATTCAAAACCAAAGTGGTATATTCTGGGTAGCTGTGATTTTTTTTTTTTGACAGGTACTATGTACAATTTTGGGTGTGTGTCAGATAACCTCCTCACCCCCATTTCTCTCTTAATACCTTTTATCATTATTTCTGAAGCTCCCTTTTGCAGTTGGAGTGAAAAGTCTGGAGGCAAGCTCTTCAGAACTCTAACACCTGCTTAGCGCTAACTGGCAGGGGGAGAAATTGAAAAGCAGCAAAGAGTCTTTTCAACAAAGTACTTAGCATTTTAAATAGTAGATGTCTGGGGAAAAAAATGGTAACAATCATATTGGAAATCCTTATACCACCCCACGCAGGAAGAGGCATGTGAAACTGTTTTAGTGGATTCATACCTTGAGTTCTCAAAATCTTTCATTTACGAAGATAGTTCTAAATTGGTTTTCATGAAATTAAACTGCTAAGAAAGTGGACTTTTCCATGAGCAGAGATTTATACTTTATCCTTTAAAATTCACACCCTTTTCCTTCTAACATCAAAGAGTGAGGACTCCAGCCTTTTAGAATCTTATTTCTAATAATATACCAAAAAAAAAAAACCCTAGGAGAATATTTAGAAAATTAAGAAGAAAGTTTTGAAATAATTAAATTTCTGTTCTCGTCTGCTATTTGATACCAAATATAAAATACCACATTCCAGGTTAATGACCACATTTTTATAAGGTGTGTTTTTTTTAACTCTTAATGATTTCATATTATTCTCATGAATTTCTGGGGACTTTTAAGATTCAGAAGCGTCTTGTGGACTTTTTGACGTTACATCTTTTAATTTTTTATCTTTTCGTTCTGTAACTGGAAGCAATCGTTTCATTTGTTTTTCCAGCAGAGGGAGACATCTGACCATGAACGTGGTATTGCTATTTGCCGGGCGTATTCTGTAAGCCCATTTTATCAATATACATAAAAAACTCAATGTTCAAATTAACTAGTTCAATAAGTAATTTAGCTCATTGATTTTTGGGCATATCCTAAGTGCCATTACAAGCTACGGATATTTTAAATGCCATTACCTAATAGAAGGAATGTTTTAAGCACCTTTTATTGATTTTATTACTGCTTTATTTTGCTGTCTTGGTTTAAAATCATTTTAACCACTCCGTAATCAAGAAGAAATATATCGTTGGTGAAATACAGTCAATTTCCTAAAAACCTTTGACATCGTTAAATAAGGAATTACAGTTGTTAAATCATGTCAGGCAATAACTGAGGGACAGAAAAGAGATAAAATTTGGAGCAGTGGGCAGCGTACCAGTAAGCCGTGCTGACCTCTAGCATTCAGATTCTTCATGTATCAGTCACACTGCAGGTTTGCTTCTGGTATTCACATCAGCAAGAAAAGATTTAAAATCTCAGGTAGCAGGGAAGGTGGAAGAATGCTAGCGAAACGTGATCCAGGGGTGATTACAGTGCTTTTTAACGACCTCTTGTGACTTTCAGTGAAAATGATTCTCTAAGCAATTTTGTAATTTCATTTGCTTTTCTTGCTAGATTATAGCATATTGATATTCCGCATGAGAGGGGACCAAGGAGCTCATGGGTTTTTTTCACCACTTCCTTCTTCTGCTCCTTTGATGCTATATTAGCAGTATTGCTGAGCTGATCAGTGGGTAGGCAGGGAATATGGTCCATACACTGCTTAAGCAAAGAGGTACAGAAGTGGGGAGTGAGTGCTGAAGCTCCTACAAGCCCGCTAATGAGTTGATTGCATTGACGTTGGCTGTAATTTATCTGTAGAGCGGCAAATATCAATACCTGTGTATGATTTGGCAGATGGTAGTTGAACTGCGATTAGAAGTTTAGAATGATTCCCAGTAAAAGAGCACCTGGCAGTAACCCAACAGCAGAGAACTGAGTTTTCCCCATTAAATGGAATAGGTCCAGAAAGTCAAGTGTTTTGATCATTAATAGAATCTTTCCTTTTCTTTTAGCAAATGTTAGCTTCGAGAGGAAATTGATAATTATGCATGGGTCTATTAAATGATCTTAGGGAGAGCTCTTTTCATTCCTTCAAATGAGCTCATATCTACAGTTGTGGCAATTACTCACTGGCAAGGAAAGAAAACTGGTTAAAATGCTGATAGGCATCATTTCGGATATATTGGCGATGTTGGAAGCATCTGGATAGAATTAATCTGTTTGAGGCTAAAAACCAGATATGGCTGTTAACATTAATGACTATTCCATATTATTTTATAAATTATGTAAATATGTTATAACATGAAGTCATTTAAGCTGTATTGAGTATCTGTTATATGCAAGACACTGTTGTGGGTGTCCCAGATATAAAGAACAGCAAGACGATGTCTTCCTCTCCCCCAGCGAAGGCTGGACGTGTACAGTGCGTGTCCCATGGAAGGGCTGTGGCCGTGTACACAGGAGTGACGGGGGGCGGGGGAGAGGAAGTGTCAGGAAAGGCCTCGAGAAAGTGTCCTTTGAAACAGAGCTTGAACAGTTAGAGACAAGTGTGCAGAGTAGCAATAATACAAAAGCGTTCTCTGCTTTTGAAAAATTATGAGTGAGCTTTTTAAAAATAAAGATTTTGTTTTGTTTCCTTCTTTTTTCGTTTTAATTATGAACTGTTTCATATATCATTATATGTGTGTAAGAACAGTGAAATGCATAAAATGTCTTTGCCTCCCTGCTGAGATACGGAATATTGCCAACACCTCTGAAGCCCTGGCGGGGTCTTGTTGGACTGCTCCCTTCTGCCCTGCAAATACTTGAAATTATTCGATATTCTTGAACTCCTGACCTCAAGCAATCCCCCCGCCTCGGCCTCCCAGAGTGTTAGGATTACAGGGGTGAGCCTCTGTGCCAGGCCATATTTAACATTCTTATATGCAGTTGCAAAAGTATGGGAACAGTTTCTCTGCAAGATGAAGTGAAGGCATGGGTTGATGTTTGTCTGAATTATTGTGGACAAACAATTTTTTTTTTTTTGGTGGGAAAGAAGGTGCATCTCAGATAACCTAAGTGACTGTCAATATAATTTGAGTAAATCAGGAATTATTCTAGTCATAAGAATGGTTATTTCTAGTCATAAGAATGATCTAATTTCAGTAACAGAAATGACCAGTCCCAGGTGACATGCCGACCTTCATTCGAAGTCCCATCCACTCTTCTCCCCAAGCTCGGCCTTGCTTCAGGCAGACAGGCCTGCTGTAGGGGTGGGAATGAGCTCACTCCAGGTGGGAGCTTCCGGGGGGAGGGAGAAGCGGCAAGGGGTGGGGACGTCTTCCCTGGCAGATCCTGCCCTGATTTGCTGGTGGTGTTCTCTGGGCTTGGCAGATGCTCAGTGCTGACTCTCTGGAGGCACTTCTGGGGTTCCTCCCATGGGAACGGCTGACTGCTGGCCACGTGCGTCTACTCGCTGCATTCCAGGGTCCATGTCTTCCTACTGGCATCCCTTGACCCTTTTGGATGGGGATCTCTTTTAAAACGTACCCCCCACCCCTCTTTTACATAAGGGCCAATCATACAATTGCTGTGAGGATTAAATGAAACAATGTATGTAAAGCACTCTTCCTGGCACATATTTGTGGAATAAATTAATGAGTGACTTATTGGGAGCCTTCTCTGGGCACTTTGCAAACGCTTTATAAACCGTATACACCAATTCTATGAGATAGATTTAAAGGGAAGCAGATACATCAAGTTATTTACAAGGTTACAACGTTAGAAAGTGGCTAAGCTTGGATTTGCACCTATGTCTGTCCAACACCAAAGTCTCTTTGGACATGGCTCTTACTGTTCTAAACCCCAGGAAATCTGATGACTATCCACTGATCCTAGTGTCCATTCTCTCTTACCAGCTTCTCGATGGTGAAGTGTGCTATCAACTTACAGGGAAGTTCTCTTGAACACTTTCCCTTGACCACACATACATGACATGTGGACAGACCTGACTTCCTCCACGAATCCTTTACCTCCAGGGACCTTGGCCAAGGGGTCCCAGGGGTCACTAGATTTCTGCTAGTGAACCCAATCAGATATTCAAGGATATTCACCTTGGTAATCCAGACAGAACCTGGGTTGTCATTCCAGAGAAATGCCGCAGTATTTCATAGGTGTTCACAGCACGTGTGGAGTCCTGGGCCTCAGGGAATAGTCTCTGGATGGAGGGAGAGGACAGTGGGGGAGGTAACCACACATCTGTCTTTTGCCTCCAGCGGTTCAAGAAAAGTCACTGAATTTGAGCCACTAAAGCTCTGCTTTGCTGAATGCCTCCGATTATTCCCAGTTCTCCCTGTTCAGATTGGAGATCTCAGCAGAGAGGCCTGGAAGAATGTGCATTCTTGTTCATTCTTATTCATGTGGGATGGTGGGTTAAGAAAATCTGCTTTGGCCAGAATTAGACTAGGAGAAGGCAAAGAATTGGCCAGAATTAGAGTCGGAGAAGGCAAACCATGGAAAGGGAACAAAACCACTGGAACATTAGTTCTAATTTGTTTCAGTAAAAGGTTGCTTAATGAAATCCTAATGTTAAAGCTTGGCCCTGGATATACACTGCTAGGATACATATACTTAATTCGAATGCTGTAAAAAAAAAAAAATCTACATTAAAATTAGCTAGTGTCATGCCCCTTTAACTTTATGCCTACCAAGCAGCAAATTGCTACAAGTAGATGATTTGAAAGTCCGATTTTTATTTGCTCT